>NC_069733.1:12261009-12571009 GCF_027358585.1 Pangasianodon hypophthalmus | reverse complement strand
CTAAATATTGGTGTTAAGTTTATAAAATATTGTTTTATAGATCCTTATTAGTCTTTATAATACTACAGGGTGTCCCAAAAGTCTCCATACATAGGGGACTATGAATGCCAGCACCACGTCGTTGTGCCTTCATTGGTGGCTGTTCGTGGATGTCCACTTCTCGTCCACTTTGGTCTGCAACACATCCAGTCTTTTTGAATTTGTTAATAAGTTTGGCAACAGTGATGTGTGTGATGTGCTGGCCATGTTTCCTGTTAAAGTCCATCGCAACCTTGCGACAGCGTCCAGATCCAGGCATGAGAATGATTTCAATAAGTTCTTCTTTTGTCAAAGGCATTCTTAAAGGCTATCTGAAAAACAATGTATATAAAATAAACTAAGTATGAAGAATTGTGGAAGACATTTTGCTAAAAAGTGTTAATTTTCCCCAGTGTTTGGAGACTTTTGGGACTCCCTGTATTTAAAAGAAACATGTATTCTGATCCATAATGTTCTCTGTATATATGATGTAAAATAGGATAGAGACAGGTTCAAGTTGCCTACTGCGAGCCCCACAGTATTAAAAACTGTCTGGGGTGAGAGGTCCTGCTGTAACAGTATTGCGCTGTGTAGCAAAAAAAAATTACAGTATCCCATTTTTGTCAGTGATATGTGGCTCTGTACGTAACCCTGTTTCTCCACATCTGTTCCAGTCATGTGTGAGACTAGTCTGTCTCCAGGTTTAACCAAATATTGAGTCATAAGTTGATCATAACCTAATTTGATCCTAAAGATGTAAGCAGTAACGAATAAAAACCTAGAGACAAATGCAAAAAAGTGGTTGCTTTTTTTTTTATCATAACCTAGTTTAGATGAATTTGCATAATTGTATTGCCTTGATGCTGAGTTACTTTGCATGCTGTCCAGAGGCCTTTTGTTGAGGTTTACAGCTTACATACCATCACATAGCCATCATATTTAAAATTATATATAAAATGACTCTCAGATTAAAAAAAAAAAAAAAAACATTAGACATTATAGACATTATTTGACTTATGTCTAATTAGGTTGTTTTTTAAATATCCCAGCATATGTACCACCCAACTTTGCTCTCAGCATTCATAAAGCAAGCTTGTACATCTCCATCAAAGAATCGCAGTCATTTTATTGTATTCTCGCAAGCTGTGTCTTTTTTTACCTTCACAAGCTGACGTTCTCAAGGTTAACTTTCCACATCATTTTCATAAACCAGACTTTTTTCCTCCTCCCCTCCTCTATTCATTTTTGATGTGTATCTTGAATGCGGCGTCAAATCAGTGTGACTGTTCAGAACATATTTGTGCTGGCTTTTCTTACCCGAAGCAGAACCAGCAGCTTGTCTGTGCGCTGATACGACCTTATGACCTACTTGGTGGAGGATTTGGATATAACCTTCTATGGCAAAACTGTCTATAATGTAGTTCACCATGACTTGCCGAGTTTAGTGCCGCCTGATCTACACATATAATGTCTTATATGGACAAAGTAGGTAGAAAAACGGCTGTAATAAAGGGGTAGACATTTAAAGCCATTCAGATAGGAAAGGTTGTCTGGATCAGGTGTGGCATTGAGTTACCACTGCTAATGCCTGGCTCAACCTAACAAGTCTGATTTATAGCTAATCAAATTTTGGATCTAGGTATTTTGGAGCTGAACTCATGAGAATGGTAGATGTGCAGGAATGGGGTTGGGCAAACACAGCCCATGAGCAAGTGGATTTTTACACATTGTTTAGGGCGCTGTCTGACTAATCGAAAGCTGTTTTAGAGTCGTGCCTCATTTTTCAGTTTCCAAGAAAACAGGTTATGCCAGCCCAGTTTCTCGTTTGGAAATAAACTAGCTAAACTAAGTATTTTTCCAGCTCTCCTTCTTCTGTTCACCATCACAATAACTAGCCATGTCATTGAAGACAACATGCCTCATTTATTAAGATGGATACAAACAACTTTATTTGTAAATTTACATATGAAGAGAGCTTGATCAATAGGGTTCAGATCGTATAATTGGCAATGAGTTACCACAAAAATTATATACGGATTCCACTGTCAAGTTTAAACAGCTTGTTTATTTCAATTACAAATTGAAAATTGTGTGAAACTCCGTCGTTTCATATCAATGACTTGAAGTCTATCCAAAACATATCCATAGATTAATAAAATAAGCTTAGACATTCAGTTAGAACAAAAAGAAATGGTGCCCTGTAAAAGGAGGAAGACATGTTGCAGTGGTTGAGCTGCATTATACAGTATATTGTGCTTAGGAGGCGCTAGTCCACTGTTTAGTCGTCAATTCTGTGTTTTCAGCTCTCTGTGAGCATCGCCTTTTATAGATTTTTGTGGGCGTCACTAAAATAAAATCAGCTGTGCTTTGGACGCTCTTGGCAATTCACAAGTTATTAACATTTATAAACATTGGTAGAAGAATACAAAGAAAATCAGAAACTTAAATTTGACTGGAATTTTTAATTCAGTTTGGCTAAGAACCTGACTAAATGATTGATAAATGAGGCCCGATTATAAGGAACTGTACGGCTTATGTTGTCAGCAGTAATAAGTAACACACAGAGGAATTCCTACTCAGCATTCAGGTTTTTCTGCCTCATCTGCACAGTGAGAAGTGGGCCAAGCTGTACCACTCTTAATGAAAAATAAGAGGCTCAGATTAAAGGGTGTTGTACCTCTGAATCGAAATGATCTTTCTACTTCATATGGAATGAGCTGCAGATTGTGGTTAGCTGTCTAATCTCTCTGGGTTAAGTGTGTTTGCGTAGCACAAGGCCTCCTGGGTGAGGCTCTGCTAGGGCAGCTCTCTTTCAGCAAGGGGATTAGCATAGTCTCATTTCTGCAGCAGCTGATCAGCGTGCCAGCCTGGTTATCTGCCTCATTCACTGAATGAAAATAAAGCTTAAGGACGGGTCTGAAACCGAGCAATGTTTGACAACACACACTGCTTACAATTGCTCTGTGTACATTTACGTTGCCCAGAGGCCATGATATATATCACTTTACCAAATGTACTAGATGCTGACTGTCACTGACAACAAACATATATGTATAGGTTTAAAATGTGAAGTCCTGGGTCGAGGTTGTCCATAGAGTTATGTTTATTCATTTGGCAGGTGCTTTCCTCTAAATCGAGGAAGAATAAAAATACAAATATAGAGCTGAGCACTCGAGGCTCAGGGCCAGTACTGGCTCTCTGGCAATGTTGGCATTTATTTTAAACTCATATCCTTCAAGTCACCAAGCAAAGAACCTTACCCGCTATCCGGAAGGACTTTTCTATTAAGCAAGCAAGCAACAACATGGCCTAGTTGTCTTCTCCTTTTAATCATCACTTGAGTGGAGATCAAAATTCTTTGTGTAAATAATTTTTCTTTAGTGAAATTCCACTTATCTCGAGTACCCGAGTCTTTGTATTTGCTGTTTTGAAAGAATCGGGAAGTGTGATACTTAATTAGCACCTTCAGCACTCTGCCTTATGTCTGTAGTTTTTTTTTTTTTTTTTTTTTTTTTGCGATGTCTTTATGAATGCTACAGCAAATAAAATAAGTCACTGTGTTTAACCTGCATAAAACTCAGGCTTCCTCAGGCCTTAGTGTCCCCTCATTAAAAAGTTAGCAGTTAAAGGGCTTATCTTACACACATTAATCTGAAATTTCAGACTTGAGTGGCCCCTCTTGTCAACTCAGCTTGCACACAATTGCCTCTGTCGAATGCCTAATTAGATCCAGGGAACTGCATTGAGTCAGTTACTAATATTAGCTGAATGTATTTTTCATCTTGCACACTTCTGCCCAAATTTAGCATGGTGTTCTCTAAGAAGTTCACAAACAGTACATGCAAACCAAACCCAACCATTCCCTGGTTCGTTTTTGGCACAATACGGCAGGCTTTCTGCTTCAGCTCAAAGCTAAGATACAGGGTCACGATCAGGAGCAAAGACAAAAACGCACTAGTGGATCTGGAGGAAGTGAAATAGCACAGCTTTTGGATTAGATCCACTTGATCTGTAGCAAAGTTTAATTTGAAATATGAAGAATTTCCCCCCTTTTCTCCTGTGCAGCTGACATTCAACTTTATAAGGTCCTGTGTGAGTTTATGAAATATTGCCTCATATCAGCTACTGCAATATGTTTAAATGTAGACATAATTTCTCTCTTCATTATTTTAAAGCAGCAGTGAAGCTGAAGAATGGTTCCACGTATTCGAGTATTATGCTACTTTGTTTAGCAAATTATGCTACAAAAATACAACACTTTCCTGTTTATTTAACAGGGAGTAGCCTGCTTTGTTTGCTTAGTCTGCACAGGCTCTGGTTTATGATATGTCTTATAGAAAAAAGGGGGAAAGTCCTCTCAACCTTTCAGAACGTGTTGATTAACAAATATAATCGTGTTTTTGGACGTAGTGGAATATTTTACAGGAAATCCAGATCATACATTTATTGCACGTTAATGAGACAATGTTCAAGCTATCAGTGAAGTAAATGCTCTGAGGAAAAATCAGGTGTATGCCTGTCAGTCCTCCAGCATTTCTGTTCTCAGTGGGAAAGAAGAGAGCAAATACAAAATGTCCAGTTTTGCCACTGAATAATAGAATCAATACAAAAATTAAAAAAAAAAAAAAAAATTTTAAATGAGCAAAAAGATTTTTTCCCCATTTTCTCCCCAGTTTTGTCACCTGCCAATTCCAACCCACCGACCAGATCTCCCCTATCATACCGGACAGGGCGAAGGCTAACACATACTTCCTTTGAGACACATGAAGCCAGCCAATCACATTTTTTCAAACTTCTGCTCATGCTGCATCACAGGGAGGAAAGCACTATCTGCACTCTTCCGCATACCTGAGCTCACAGTGATTGTCAGGAGAGAGATTAACCACAATTCAAACTTGCGATCTCCCAACAATAGGGCCAATGCTTTTCTGTTATGCCAGTCAGGAGCCTCTAAAAGCATCATAAACACTGATGCTGAACATCATAAACCTCACCACTGCATGTCACCAAGCATGCTAAGCGTTCATATTGATGTTAGCTAATTATTTTACTATGTAGTGGAATCGTTGCTTGTTTCTTCAGGTGCGTAACTGCTTCCCTGGAACTGAAACATGTACCCACACAAACATATTATAATGTATGTTAGTTATGAAGTTTGGCTGCTACTTTTGGTTTAGAGAGAAAAAAAAATTTTTTTTAATGACCGTATCTGTGCACGTATGCGTCAAAAATCTGATGACCTGGCTTCTTTCTTGTTACACCTTTCTGAAAGGGCGGGACTTCCCCTTGTTAAGTGTTACATGCAGCTCCATACATATTTCAAGCAGTCTGCTCTGTATGGTCTCTGGTTTCATGATGAATGGTTACCAATTAGCCCCACATTATTAGCATGGCTACAATGTAAAGACATTGCACAGATTGTCAGTAATTATCAGGTGAGTACAACCAACCATGACCAGGCTGTTAAAAAAAAAAAAAAAAGCCTTAAAAACATTGTTTTATCTTTGTGCTTTATAAAAAAAACTGTGCAAGGATTTTTCACATTCAGTTACCCTGTATATCTTTCTATACCCAATACATCCAGGGCACATCTTCCTGATTGTCGCTGCTACAGTGTAAAAGCACATTCTGTTCTATTCTTTCTCTACTGACTCCTCACTCCTTGCCAAGTAGAGAAGGAAAAAGGAGTAGGTGACCTCCCCCAGAGTCGGGTTTGAACTTTGCTCTACTGTATCACGCCAGCTCGTGTTCAGTGGAGTTGCTTTTCTGCCTGGTCTGAATTTGCCTAGCATTTGCTTGGCTTTTGCTCTTTGATAAAGGGTCACGAAAGTGCAGCACTATCACTTTGTCTGTCTCATTGACAGGTAAATCTGTGTGCCGTGATTTTCATACAGGCGCTCCACAGCATTGCTGTGGTAGAAGGCTGATTATAGCTATAAGTATACAGTAATGACAGTGTCAGTCAGTGTTGTTACTAAAGCTACATGTTTTGTTAAAAATGAAAACAGATTTTTCTAATTGAGCAAAAAAAAGTAAGTGCTGTGACGGATCAGAATTAGCAGGAATTTTGTATGTATACTTTATACGTCAGCTCAGATATGTCAAACATCATCTCTAGCTGAAAAATGACCAACTAGTGTAAACAAACCAAACAGGAATGAGAGAGTGAAAGGGTCCGATATTATACTATAACAGGAAAATGGATTCAGGTGTGATTCAGGCTTTTTTTTTTCTTTGGGTTTTCTAATTTAGTGGGAAGTTTGTGAATGATAGTTAGCTGATTTATTCTCCTTGGGACATTTGTGTCTTTAGCCAGGTGTTAAGCTCTTTTAGCTAGTTGGATCGTAGCTAACATTGCATTTCAAACTTTAAATTTAGCAAGATAGTAACAAGCTGGATTTGTGCGTGCGTGTCTGTGCGTGCGTGCGTGTGTCTGTGCGTGTGTCTATGCGTGCGTGTTCTGTGCGTGCGTGTGTCTGTGCGTGCGTGTTCCGTGTACAGGAGGCAGATGGAGAGGACAGACTGGGCCTGGCCATTGAAGGGGAAGGGGACATGGAGGGCGAGTGTAAAGCAGACACTCCTGACATGCCACCGTCCACTGACAACACTCCACAATGTCTCAACAAAGCCCTGGAGGGCCTGTCATCCAGGTAACCCTGTCACTGTCAAGTCTAACTTCAAAACAAGAAAATAAAGTAGAACCAGGAAAGACTGCTTAGGGGTGTAAATTTAATGTTCTTTATGATAGGAATCACAATACTTCAGAATGTATTTATGAATTAATTGAAGTTTCCTTGTATTTTTATAATAAATTAAATTAAATGAAGCATATCATACCTGTAATCAGGTTTTATTTAATGCCACTTTAGTGGGTTAGCTTTACTTAGATCCTTAAAATATATAAAAGTTCCTGTGTGTTAGAGGATATTTAGATCCCCTTGTATTTCTAACAAATCTAAAACATTTATCCTTTTGGATGCACAAAAAAAAATCACACTTCAGTCAAATCCTCAATCTTTGAACTGTACTAGACATCCTCATTCCTCCTGCTACAATGACTATGACTAAATTTGGGCATGGTGAAAAAAAAAGATGACAGATTTACTGTAAGCATAAAGTAATACCCACATTCGCTGTACCACAGAGCACGTTTTGTGGTTGTAAAGTTGAACATTCACTGGGATTTCAGTGGCTTTCTGTTCAAACTGTTTTTTCCTGATCAGATAGCTAATATCTGGTATACCAGAAACAAAAACTTTCCACTTGTTCTTAGGAATTTGCTACATTTTGAAACAACCCCAGTCTACCCACCAGTGCTATCTGAGAGCAATGCTGCACACATCTGCTGCCTTCTTCAGAAAGCCTCTTTTATCCAAATAAGAATGCAGATAGAGTGGTATTTGATATTTAATGAGGATGAAATGTTAAATCAACATGGTGTCACAATCGCAAGAGGATTAATGGGGTCTTTCCGCTGGGGGGCGATGAGCATTCGTGCTCTGTTCAGTAGGATTTGCAGCATGGAAATTTGCTGAATGGAGGCGCCTGGGCTTGTCACTGTTTCTGATGACTCGTCTCTCTCTCTCTGTCTCGCGTTCTCTTTATTGACAGTATCTCTCTCGCACTCCATGGCTTCCTGGATGACTTGCAGCGTGTGTGCTCTCACATGTCCCCACACTGAGAACGTTTTACAGCACTGCAGCCCAACTCTTATTTTTAACTGTGGTTGCTTTGTTCACTTTATGAACTCTATCAGTAAGTTGTGAATGAACAAGTGCCTACAGTGGGGATGTGTGCTTCTGCGCCATTTTACACACCCACATTCCTGCAAGTCAGCAGAGTGGGATCTTATATTGCTGTTAGCTCTAAACTGATTTTCAGGCCATGTCACAGCCTGGTATTACTGCTGTTCTGTTTTCACTGTGCCAATACAAGCATTAATCAGTGAATCATAATTCTGCTTTTCTTGTAGTCAGTCTGTCAGTGTGGATTAAAATCTTTGTAATGCCTATCAATACCAGTAGCTATGAAAAACCATAAACTAGAGATGCCCTTGACTGCACAACATAACATAGATATTACAAATGTCAGGGGGAAAAAATTCAAAACAAATAAAAAACAAACAAAACCCCTTATAGCATTGTTGAGTCCAGTTATATCAAGAGCATGCTAAACACCTTAGAGGCTTGAGATGGCATTGCAACGCACCTCTCTATTACAGACACACCTGGGTCAATACTGCATGATGTTAAACAGCAAGTAGTTAAATCCCTGTTATACCATAGTGCTGTAGCATGCTCTATCCTGATTGGTCAGAAGGTGTTGATTCATTTTCTATACCAGCAGCTCAGAAGCCATTGTCGGCTGCCAGGTTTATATTAATGCACTCGTTCAAATACTTTATTGTTTCTAAAGTATCAATTTACACATGGAATTGTATTGCAGACACTCCACGTGAAATTGTAGATATGATAAGTTTACTGTAAGGAGAGATTTAGCATTTGTGGAAGGAGTCTCCATTTCATTTCATTGCTTTATAAAAGTCAGAGGTAAAGCTATAACTTTAAGTTTTCCGCCATGGGAAATTGTTCAGGACAAAGGACTTTGTGGGTTCTCAATAACATGACAAGCAGCATTTTTTTTGTCTTCTTAACTTTATAATGTTAAAATATTATAGCGTAAGTGCTAACAAGAACTTGTTTTGCAAGCATTCCACAGCATTAAACATAACTATAAATGAACGGTAAATAACAAAAAAAACATGTAGTAGTTATCAAATTGCTGTGATATAAGAGGAATAAATCATTTTCCTATAACAGCATGCAATTACGAGGGTGAGTCCGATTAAACCTTAAAATTGTGACCTAAATTAGAATTTAATCACATTTTTTCTAGAGCAATTCAGACACTCGTTAAACACAGGAACACTTGCATTGAATGAAATGGAGATTATGTAGATAAACTATACACCTACTTGCAATAAACTATGCAAAATAAAAAAATCATTGTCTTCATTTAACTCACCCTTGCCTTTCAATACTTTCAGAGGCAACTGTACCTGACCCACACACACACATACACACACACTCACACTCATCAAAAACACACACCACCCCCTCAAGGCTACAGGTGATACTGTAGTTGGGGGGCATGATAGGATAACGGCATATTACACACAATCTCCCAAGCCTAGTATAACAGAAAATGGTCAGTTTTGAATCTACTGGCTTTTTGTCATAAACATGTCTTCTTTTTTGTTAAAAATGAGTAATGATTTCAAAGGAAAATTGACTCAGGCTGTGGCTGCATGAGGATGGTGAAATGCAGTCACATGTTCTGTCATATGTAGACTGTTTCCTTTAGTTAAAAGGTCAAAAATCATCACTGTATGTTGTATGGTTTGAATTGGGATTTGTTACTGCTGCATGTCCTGGGCCACAAAATTCACTGTTGATCTTTGTTTTTAATTTTTAATATTTTGGTTTTAATATTTGGGTTTAAGTGTTTTGAAACAGAACATGCAAATGTTTGCAGTTTAGGTTGGAGAAATGGGGTTTTCCTCATGGTAGTGCCTAAGAAGTAAAAGCAGTCAATGCTTTTTGTATCAAATGAAAAAAAAAAACACAATTTTGATTGTGTAAAGTATGTTGAAGAAGTGAATTCAGATTTGAAAAACTTTTTTTGTAATTGATTGTAATTATAAACAACAGTAATAGAGAGGTTTGTTAAGTTCATAGTCACTTGCAACACATGGTAGTTTTAATGGCTCCTCTGAATCATGTAGAATTCATGCTTAAGGGCAAGTGTTAAAAGCAGTTTCATTCGTTAGTTATGCAGTGCACTCATTTTGCAATCTTATGCTCGTATGTGGTGCCACTGGACAGCACAGTGGAAACTACACACCCACACATATTTCAACAGAGAAATATTTATACTCCCTGTTTCTATTTGGAGTTTAGGCTTCCTAATTTTGTTCTAAGATTTTTTTATGGAGTTAGGGAGTAGACAAAGGCTAATTTAGACAAACCACACTCAACAAAATTGGGAACACATATTCACCATGCATATTTTTTAAATCAAATGTCCTCCCCATTGTTTGTCTTGATTGTTTCTAGGCTCATTGAGGGTTCAGTAAAGCTTTGAATAAAGTGTGTTTGTGCAAGAAAGACTAGTACATTTGTAACTGATTTGTTTTTGTCATCCTTATTTATATAGATGGAAGAACTGGTGGGTACGAGGGATTTTATCACTTACGATGATCATAGGTTTCTTCCTTATCATCTATTTGGGACCCATTATGCTTATATTTGTGGTAAGTATATATTTATCCCATATCTCTTTATGTGATGGTAAACAAACAAGACTACACACGGTACCCATCTGTAACTCCCAAAGGGTTCATAGAATCAGTGTAGTTCAGCGAATTGTAAGTAGTAAAAACAACAAGGTGGTGTGATGAGGCCCAGAGTTACTGTTACTACCCCAAAGTTGATTAGTTTCTAATACCAGGATGTTCTGAAGTGTTTTATTCCTCTTATACCACAGTAATTTGCCTATACTAACAATATTTGATTTATTAAAAAATGACACATAATACTTTTTTAATCCATTTCTAGTTACATTTAATATTTTGACACATCCACAAAACAAGTTTGTTCCTGTTATCACTTATTCATGTTATAACGTTCATTCCCTCACCAGCTTCCCCCCCCCCCCCTTGAGTTTATTAAGACAAAATGCAGCTTTTCATGTTATCCAGAAAATGGAAAATCCTCTGTCCTGAAGACTTTCCTGTGATGTAAAACCTGCTGATTGTTCCCAGAGACTGTTTCATGAATGTTAACTAAACTTCTCCCTAGAGAAAGCTTCACCATATCAATAGTTATAGATTTTTCTTTGCACGTTTTTAAATCAGTTTATCATTAGATTATATGTAGCATCTGCGGTACCAATCCCTGTGAATGAGCTGTTGTTAAAAAGAGCGCATTAATATTTGCCTTGCAGTAAGCACTACTGTCAGACCTGCTTTTTATAGAAAATTAATCAACACCTTCTGACCAATCAGATTGAAGAATTCAACAGCTCTGTGGTATAACATGCTTTATTCAATCAAAGAGCTCTAGACATCCTGAGCAGTAAGATTTTGGTAGGAGTTCCTAAGAAATACTGTGCCCTAAACTGATGGGGTTATAATAAACTATCCATTCAAATGTGTGTGGTTTTTTTTGTAGGTTATGACTGTTCAAATCAAGTGTTTTCATGAAATCATAACCATCGGCTATAGAGTTTACCATTCCTACGATCTTCCGTGGTTCAGAACACTGAGCTGGTAAGTGAAAAAGAGTTTTTATTGCTGAAGTAGAAAAGGGTAGATTTCTGCCTCTCTGTCTAGTTCCAATCAGAGAAAATCTGGTAAAACAGAAAGGTGAATAATTGTGCGTTTCCATGAACAACTGTGAATATCCTTGGGGGAGCAACAAGACGATCTGTTTCTATCAGCTATGTTTCTTACTTTCTGGCCACGTGAAAGGCACGTTTTAAGAGATTTTTTTCAATTTCTCCAAATCTACCATTCAGGCTGCATAAAAGCAGGTAGATGGAAACCCTGCTTTAGTCACACACTTTGACAAATACACACACACATACACACTTACTTCCTTCCTCCATATCTGCCCATAGATAAACTAGTGATTAACTGGACTTGAGCAAAGTGCACTTCCAAGTTGGAGCCTTATATAAAGTACTCCCACTTTAACCAAACAATAACATTTCAGAGTATTGCTAATAGAGGGCAATACCCAATGAAATACTATTCATGTTTCCCAAAAAAATATGGTGATAATGGACACTAATAAAAATATTTTTCTACATTTCAGGTACTTTTTGATTTGTGTGAACTACTTCTTTTATGGGGAGACGGTAGCGGATTACTTTGGTGCATTAGTCCAAAGGGAGGAACCCTTGCAGTTCCTTGTTCGTTATCATCGCTTCATTTCTTTCACTTTGTACTTGGCAGGTGGGTTTGACAGGGCAGTTTTAAAATAAAGCTGTTTCAGTTTTCCTTCTCAGATTGCAGGCTGCTTAAAACTCTCTGGGTTGAATCAAAGTGAAGCTGTATGGCCTTTTTGATCAGCCTTTTCACTGGATGATCACAAACTTGCCATTTTGAAAGTTTGGATTCATGTTAATAATAATTGTCTCTGTAGTTTAGAAACGACAATAGGAGCTGTCTAAAATTCAAGCAAGGTATTTACAGTTGAACCAGCATGGCTCAATACAAATATTAATGTATTTTTATATGATCTGATGGGTAACTAAATGTAATTCAGACATGACACTGAATACAGTAATGCTCTCTTTAGTTCAGGCATGAAACATTTTACTCAGTTGGGCACTCATCTAGCATTCACTGTAAACACTCACTGAATGACCAGACTGGTTTGAGCTGGCAGTCTACAGGAACTGAAAGTCTACAGTAACTCAAATAACAACTCTTTAAAACCGTGGTGAGCAAAAAAGCATCTCAGAACATGCCAAAACATGAGGTGGATGGGCTACAACAGCAGAAGACCACACCGGTTTGCCACTCCTGACCTAACAATGTTTTTCCAATCTTCAACTGTCCAGTTTCTGAGATGTTTTTCTGCTCACCACGCTGGCAAAGATTGGTTATTTCTTTTATTGGCTAAAACCATCCTTATTCCTGTATGTTATATGTATGTATTAATACTATATGTTGAATATTTCCCCCTTCTCTATTTTGTAAGTTTTTCTTATTGTGTATTAAAACACCCCAATGTTCAGGTAAAACTGACCGCATGTTATTTGCTCTTCACAGGTTTCTGCATGTTTGTTCTGAGCTTAGTGAAGAAGCATTACCGCCTGCAGTTTTATATGGTGTGTACCAGTGATACAGCATGCACTAACACAGACACACGTCTCCTCACTTATAGTCTTGTTAACTTGGCAATTTTAGGGACACTTAAAGGTGTAAATATATGAAAATAGACTATGCATGAAAAACACTCCATGTCTTTGTGACAAGGTTTATGTGCTGAATGTTAGCCAGCAACATTCAGTTAGAGTGACAGATTTACTGGCATACAGACGTGCCAGTGCATTGATTATCGCAAGCTTGCAAACACTATAAGTGGATTCAGCTCACACATTACACTTCATTAAGCAGCATTTATTTCACTGGAAAACAGTAAAAATAGTTCACAAGATTTTTTCTTTCCGTTGTATTTAGTATGTATGCAATAAATTACTGCACAAGATTCTATATTTTAATTAGCCTAATTTCACTGAAGTTTAGCCACATGACTTGCAGCTTATGAACCAGCTACTGAATGCAGATGTACTCATGACCTAGGTTTGCTAGCACTCATGCGCTAAACTACCGTAATTCCCAGATTATTGCTGTTCTTTTGTTCTCTAGCAAGTGTTGCAAGTGTCTTACAACACAAAGTGACAGATCTCTGAGGTTTTTTGTTCCCATGTGCCTAATTGAAATGTTTAATTGTGTTAATTTGGTAAATCAGAGATCATTGTTATTATCTTTCTAATCTATAAACAAATAATCTGTGCTGATTTTTCGCACCTCCATAAATATATCACAATTCTGACTGCCCATCCTTATATCATTAACAATTGTGAATGTTTGTAAGAGTATATGCTTGTTTTGGGGTATTTTATTGACTTATTTTAACTTCATTGTCTTCATCAGCCAAATGTTGTCCTTGCTGTTCCATTAACAGTGGTATGTTTGCGTATGTTTGTCTGTGTGTGTGTGTGTGTGTGTGTGTGTGTTTGTGTTTGCCATTCTAGTTTGCTTGGACCCATGTGACTCTGTTGATTGTGGTAACTCAGTCTCACCTGGTCATTCAGAACCTTTTTGAAGGAATGATCTGGTAAGCAGGAATCACACCCAACCTGACAGACCTGTCTCAATCTTTCTGCACTCAAACTCTGAAACCAAAATATTTCCTCACTGCATGTTTTTGTTCCATTCTGTTCAGCTTGGATGTTTTGGAGTTCCTCCTAAGTGTACGTTAATGAGAGCCTTGAAATATTTTTTTTAAACACTGTCATATTCTTTAATCTCCAACCTCCCATTACCAAACCCAAAACTACCTATGTAAGGAATATAATATGACACGGCATGCTGTTGTAGGAAAATAATGATCAACAACAAGAAGCAGAGTTACTCTTACACTCTTACCTCACCAAAGTTGATTATTTTCTGATAACTGCATGTCCCAAAGTGTTTTACAACTGCAGTTTTTAGTTTATTGAACAGTACATCTCGTTTTTTTAATCTGTGCATAGTTACATATTAATGTCATGGAATGTCCGTGAGACAAGATAGTTCCTGTTGTAGCAGCTGTTCCCTCACCAATCTGTCTTTTCCTCTTACTCTTTACATTAATAAGACAGAAAAATTTCACCTTGAAGACTTTCCCATGGCAGAACATTGTACTGACCGTTACAAAGCCCTGACTCCTGAGACTCCTTGCGTGGAAGTTTAATAAATATCTCCTTACATATAACGTATTAGAACAATCGCATTAATATAAACAGCACTACCTTCTGACCAATCAATTGAGAATTCATCAGCACTGTGGTATAAATTTTAACAAATTTCATTTGAACAAATTTTAACTCTTCGTATTATGGCAGCACAATATGAACAATAATAGTATATTGTGATTATGTTGTGATACATTGTGATTGCAGTGTATTAAAAAAAATTAGAAACCCATAGAAAACATAACTGGAACCTCTCTAGAGGGTAAGAATGCTTCCAGAAGAGGATAAAAATGATGTGTTGTTAGAATGTTTATTTGCATAATGTAGGCTTCTGTACTATCACTGTTGCAAGGCCAGCATTGCAATAATGATTAACAGATGTATTGTGCAGCTTTTGTTTCTCCACAGAAACTTCTATGCAGTCTATGTATACATGTGAATATAATGTGAATATAAACAGTGTTTTTCTGTTGAACAGGTTTATTGTACCAATATCGATTGTCATCTGTAATGACATCATGGCTTACCTGTTTGGCTTCTTCTTTGGAAGAACACCTCTGATTAAGGTAGGTCATTGTATAAGGTTAAGATTTCGTAGATGACTTGTAGCAAATGTGTGCCAAAAAATATGTGCAGCCATTTTTAAAATCAGTGTTAATGTTTTAATGTTTCATTTCAGCTCTCTCCAAAGAAGACTTGGGAAGGCTTTATTGGAGGCTTCTTCTCCACAGTGGTCTTTGGCTTTATTGTAAGTTCATCAACTTGAAAAGTAGAATATTAATAATCAGGGGAATAATGTAATCCTTACATGCAGTGTTTCTTTGCATTCCAGTTTGCCTACCTGCTGGCCCAGTACCAGTACTTTGTGTGTCCGGTAGAGTACAACAGTGAGACTAATCGTTTTGCAGTGGAGTGTGAACCCTCAGACCTGTTTGTGATGCAGGAGTACACACTGCCTGCGATGGCGCAGAATGTCCTGCGATGGGTAAGAAAATGTTCATCTGTATGACGAAAAGAATCAGAGTGTTCAGTGAGATGATTCATTTATACTCGGTATGCATAAAGAATATACAGTTTTCAATAACCTAAAGACATACCTTTAATAAATAAATAAACAGGCTATGGTTATGATAGTTGAAAGGCCTGAGGGAAAAACAACAGTTTGCTCTAGAGGGAGACATTATATCAAAACCTCTTTCTGTCTGGTTCTTTCTCTACAGAAAACGGTGAACTTATACCCATTTCAGATTCACAGTATCGCTCTCTCCTCATTTGCTTCACTGATCGGACCATTCGGTGGCTTTTTTGCCAGCGGCTTCAAAAGAGCTTTTAAAATCAAAGTAAGTCTGACCATTTTCTTATTATGGTAATGTTATCACTCCATGCCCTAGCTTAAATTTTGTCCAGATGGCATTTAACATAGGTGTGGATTATTTCCAATACCAAACCAGTGTTTCATGCTAATACAGAACATTGAAGCAGTGCAGCTCTAGTCAATGTAAAAGGTTATTTAGGATTCTGCAGTCGAAATGAAATCATTCAGACTGAGAAAGAACAAGTAACATGTAAAACATAACCACTGAAAGGGATTTTGTTTCCACAGGATTTTGCAGACACCATCCCTGGACATGGTGGTATCATGGACCGCTTTGACTGTCAGTATCTGATGGCCACATTTGTCCATGTTTACATAGCGAGCTTTATCAGGTAAAAGTGTATAAGCTCATGGGGACTTCACCCTACTTTCTCCTCATGAAGATAAACCTCTCCAGCACTAAACTACACAAGTTCTAAAATAGTCACATTTTTGTCTCCAAGTCTATTATTAAAATTATTTAATAAATACATGCATGGATTGATTATTACACTGTGGGCCCCTGGACAGGAACCTAAGCAGAGCCACTAGTCACATACCACCATGCATGAACCAATGCAGGGGTCCCTGATCACCCCACAACCTAACAAATGCAAAAAATGCATACATTAGTACATTACACATCCATTATGAGTATTTGAGTAGCCACTGTGCTATGTAAGACTAAGGCGCTCTTACCTTAGGCCACTTGCTTTTCACCTTGCAAACTCATCCATCAAAGTCCAGTTCTTTAACAGGCTCTGACATGTGAATGAGAGCATCAAATAGTGTATAAAATTCTTTTTGTGTAGCAGCAAATAATTTGGATAATAATATAGTATTTTTATTAATGTGTGGTTGCACCATATGACAGTTTGTGGATGGTGAAATTGATGATCCTGTTTAAAAATAAATTCATACCTAAAATTATAAATTTTACAAATATCAATAATGTAAAAAATATCAAAAATGTAACAATATCAGAAATTATTTAAAAAAATACTTACCGACTTGCTGTTTTCCTTTCAGGGGTCCGAACCCCAGCAAGGTGTTACAGCAGCTGCTGGTCCTGCAGCCCGAACAACAGCTCAGCATTTTCAACACGCTGCGCAGCCACCTGAGAGAGAAGGGCATGCTGCATCCTGCTGCGCCGGAGGAATGAAGAAACACTCATTTATTCACTACTTCAGTTAGAACAGTAAGGTTTAGATATTTATCACTTCACACAACTGTGGATGCACAGCCATCACTCTAGAAACTCTGGACAAACAGTGCAGTGGACTTTACCTCACATTTCCACTGCACAAACAGCTCTACAAAAATGTGACCACAAGGGGGAGGTATGCTTCTTCTTCTTCTTTTTCTTCTTCTCCTTCACCGAACTGCATGTGAGACATGTCTTCTGACAAACAGAAGGAAAGATGGAAGCCCACAGTAAGTGAAGTCAGAGGGCTGGAAGTTGGAAAATAGTTCTTAATGCCAAGTTTGGGCTTTGCACTGATTTTAAATTTGATTGTGGTGTAATTTAAGATGTGTGATTGAAAAGCAGAAATAGTACAGTTTGCTTCTGTGATAATTCTAAGATGCACATTGGGTTGTGAGACGCTACAATATGCAGGATTAGCATGATGATAATCGTATCGGCTGCACAAATAATCACCAACCTAAAACAGCATGAGTCGTACACTTACTTCTAAAAGTAGCCCTTCTCTCTCTCTCTTCCCATGGACTTAACATTACTTATACACTGTAAAATTCCACAGCTGTAGTAGGACTTACCCTTGAGAACTACACACTTGTAGTTATGTATTAATGTAAATAGATATAGATTATACTAAAAGATATACAGTATAATATATAACATATAATTGTGAGACTCATATCCTATATATGTTATAGGAATGAAAATATATGCAAACACTAGATTTAACTTTTTTAAATAGCGATTTAGCATGATTAATCTTCTGTGTGAAGGACAGTATGGTGAATTAATAAGTTATTTTTGTTTTTACGGAAGATGAGAAGTAAACACTCGGTTCTTTTGTAGTGCACTACAAAAAAAAATCAGGTTTTTATCATCAAACAGTGATGTCTTATGGTAGAATCTGTGTGTCTTTAAAGGAGATAGTTTGAAATACAGAGTGAAGTAGATAAAATGTGTGCATTTACTGTTAACGCATCTGGTAGCCATATTGTGTGTTACATTAACTGATCCAAATATAACACACACAAAAAAAAAGGTTGGCTGATGAGCAGAAGTCCTTCCTGTTTACCAAAGCACTGTCTCTGTACTAGTGTCTTGTACAGATCACACTAAAACTGCAAAGTCCACTGATCAGGATATCACCTAAAACAGATTCAAACAATTAAAAATATATAACAGTTCATACTTAAAACGCCATTTGATTTTCACTAGTGTCTAGCACTTTTATAGTTTTTCTAGAGCAATATCTTCTGCTCAGTGTGCTTGTTAAACTTCAGCTATACATGGAGACAACAGAAATCAAGTCGACTTGGTGGAGTTTTGGGACCAGACCTTTATACAATACAACTTAAATCAGTGGATATGTGGCAATCTGTTAGAATGTGACTCACCACTTTCCCTTCTCATTCCTGTCAGCAGTCAGTTTACATGCTTCTCACTTCACTCTTTCCTCTTTCTGTCTGCTGTTTAAGTCAACCTGCTCATGCAATTAATATTTGCAATTTTGCATGTCTAAAAGACGTAACCAATTCAGACCAAAAAGATACTCTAGGTCAGGTTTGTATAGCTTCAAAAGCAAGTGATGCTACCAGAATTCTGAGTTACTGCACGGTTTACATTGTTGTTCAAGATATAATACTGTTCCAGCTTACACTGTTTAACAACAACCAGGCTTCAGACTCTCTCATTATTGTCATGTTATGATATTGTAATGTTATGCTTTGTACCAAAAAGTTGGGCTCATGTTGTACTTTTGTTTTAATAATTATTTATGGGTTTGATTTACAGTTTATTTTTTAACATAAATCTAAAGCTTTTACATAGGGAATATTTAAGAGTCACCATGGATACATGAACAAAGGAAATGTGTTGGAGCAATTTCAAAATTTATTATTATTATTATTATTATTATTATTATTATTAGGTGAATATGATTTTAGAATAAAATAAAACCTTACAAACCTTACCCCTGCTTACACCTTGTTTCTGATCTGATTGACTCACTCGTCATCCAATCGACAACAATCCTCAAAGAACAAAAAGTAAGAACACAAAACCATATGAGTGTACAGTTAAATCCAGATTAAAAACATACTTGATTAACTTAGTATCTTTAGCCTTGTAGTACTTATCATGGTTTTCTAGTTAATTCATTATTAATATACAGTACACTGGTTTCTTAATGGGCTTGTCATAAATATCCTATTTTGTCCTTTTTTTTTTTTTTTTTGTAATCTAAAAACCTGCTGGGGATTTGAATACAAGCAGTACATTTACTTTAAAATATCTGTGTATTTTAGCAAAGTGTTGTGTTTCAGAATACAGGTTTCCAGGAAAGACACTGGCTCAGGGGGTTTAAATGTTTTCCCAAGGTACTGTATGTCTGAAATGCTTCGTGGTTATAATTTCAGTCCTCAGGATGGGAGAAGAGTTGTGTTACCTGGACTGATGCAGTCAACTTTATTATTTCACCCTAAGCAAGATAACCAGAATAACTATATGTTGCCAAAGCATGTTCTCAGGTGGAGTTAAAAAATGGCAACACAGTAAACTGCTTTTGTCTCTGGTATCTCCACAAGATAAACAAATTAATACCATTCTGCATGACCTTCTGCACATCAAATGTGTGTAACTATGAATATGAATTCTTACAAGTAATAGGATGTTTGATGAGTTTTACTAAAGAGTTTTTCATTAATTATACTTATTTCATTATACAACAGTGTGGATTAAACAACACAAATGTTTGCAGACAACACAACTGAGTGCAAATGTTTGCATCCCTCTGATATCTGTGTGAAAAACATTAAAATTTATCAACAGACATTACAATTCCAACAAATTAAAAATAAAGCAGTTGTATCCATCAATAAGAGACCATTCAGACCATGAGAAATAATAGAACAATAGCTCGACGACTTTCTCTTGCGACAGACTTTAAAATACTCACACACGAATGGATTCATTTTAAAATTGACATTTGTCATTACAGCAAAAGCTAGCTTCCTCCAGTCCAGCTTCAATTTCTGTAGTCTTCATGTCATCATTCAAGTATTACAGTACAGTACAGTCTGCACACATGAACACAAAATATGTAAAGATACTTTCAAAATAAATTAATAAAGCATCTATAGATCAAATTTGTGACTATAAATAGCATGAAACATTGAAATCAAATTAATATTTGGTGTCACCACCATTCGTTTTCTTAGGTAGGGCTACACTGTCATGCAGTTTTATAAGGAAATCAACTGGTACATGATATCATCTGTGTGGGGGGTCAGGGGGCTGAGATCTAGTTGAAATGGCTATAAAACTGGCTGGGTTCTGGCAACCACAGGTGCACCATATCTGTGCCATCATTCCAGTTATACAAGGTTGGTGTCTTGTATAACCACTTGGTCCTGAGCTTGTGGTCTGTGGTTACTTTCCCCAAACCAAATTCTGTTCTACTTTAGAGAGATTCTAAATGAATGCTGATTTTTTTTTTTAATGAAACAACTTTCATCATACAGTTATGCAGGAGTCAATTTGTTATTTTAGACATTATATTTAATTTGTATTTTAAGTTTGCCTGAAGTACTTACAAGATATAAGCTTGAGTTTAACACAAAGATCCTAGACCTCAGATCTCATCAATATAAAAAAGTTATAGCATTAAATCTAGGACGGATTTAGCAGTGACATTCATTCTTAGAATTAAATTTAGCCTATTTCCTCTAGGTTCTTTTAAAATTATAAAATGATTGAAAGTTTAAAGCCCACAAATCACATTACTATTTACTGACTGCTAGCCGATGTTGTGTAGTTAAGAATGTACTTAGTAGTGGCAGAGTGGCAGGTTAATGTTGTCTAAATTCCTCCAAACGTACTTTGCAGCAAGCAATTACACATCAGATTGCAAGAGTTTCTAGAGGAATCCTTTGTGAAAACGGCCCCGTAGACCTTGCTGGATTTTTACCATGGGTTAATCCCCGTCTTGCTAGGTGACAATGTCTGTAAAAGGCACGCGAGCATCCTCCTCTTCCACCAATGCGCTTCTTCCATTAGGTGTCTTTGGACAAAACAGCCACCTCAGCACGGCCAGCGCCACTTGCACCATCAGCCTCAGCAGCAGGAATGCAAACGGAACTGCGATCTGCATCAGGTGGAAGATGGGTGAGCTAAAGCGGCTGAGGATACATGTAGAGAAAAAGGTCCCAAGCGCCACACAGGGGTAGAGCAAGAGCTTAGCAAGCATGAAAGCGTGCTCTCGGCCTCCATGACGCACGTATGGGTGGAGTGTCTCGCGCTCTGTGAAAAGCGCCGTAACCCACATGGCCAGCTGAAAGAGGCCGGCGAAGAAAATGATGACACAGCTGATCTGGATGGCCTCAAGCTCGTTTCGAGAGCCGCGAGGAAATTCATGTGTTAGCTGGTAGGCTAGTGGCAGGCCACCTATGAAAGCTAGGGAGAAAGTGTTGAAGAGACCCATTAAACGTGTTGCACGAGTGACATGCAGGAAGAGTGAATGGTGCACAAACCACAGTAGGCCCACTGTGGCGAAGGAGCCGAAGTAGGCCAGGTACTCAGGACCATACTCGTGGAGAGCAGCGATAAGACTGCCGTCATACTGCTTCTTCACAACAGATGGGTCCGGCACGTTGTCCTCACTAAAGGCAGCATGAGTGGACATTTATTAGCAACTGCTCATTAAATATGCAGTTAAACTTAGGTCAAGGACATAGCTATATGCTCCAACAGTAGTAAATTATACCTTAGCTATGCTTTTCTCCAAGTATTTAGCACTAATAATTACCATTTTAATTATTAATAGTTAGAACATTTAATAATGTTTTTACATTTACATATGTTTATTACTAAAAGGCACATTATTTTAAAAGATCTATTATCAGCATCACAATAAACACTCACTGCCCACTTTATTAGGAACACCTGTACACCTGCACATTTAGCTGTTTTTTTTTTTTTTTTTCTTCCCCTCCACCATTCTCTGTAAACTCTACAGACAGCTGTGTGTGAAAATCCCAGGAGATCAGCAGTTCCTGAAACAAACAAACCAGCCCACCTGGCACCAACAACCATACCACTGAGATCACATTTTTCCCCAGTCTGATGCTTGATGTGAATATTACCTGAAGCTCTTGACTTGTATCTGCATGATTTTATGCATTGCACTGCTGCCACATGATTGGCTGATCAGATAATCGCATGAATGAGCAGGTATACAGGTGTTCCTAATAAAGTGGGGTATATCAGTTGTATATTGGTAAACATAATTAATATAGATACAGACCATATATCTAAGATGAGAAGAGTGGCTACAATGGCATAAACACCATCACTGAAAGCCTCTACTCGCTCCTTGCTCAGTGGTTCACTGGGGTGGTACGTATAAAAAAGCATGGAGTCTGGAGTCTCCTCCACCCGAGCTGAGGAAATAGACCAAAGCCTACAATTAGTTAAACATAGACAAATTATTTCCACTTAATTTAAAACTTTTACACCTAACTCTTAGAGTTCGCTGTGTATGGAAGCAGCTGTGGTTCTGTATGGTACTTACTACCAATGGCTTTAGTCCAAATCCATTTCATAGCCTGAGATATATAGGGAATGAATATGACAAGGGCCAGAAGGACATACGACTGGAAAACAAGAAGCAGAATTATGGAACTAGGTTCAAATTTCAGTTACATTACAGTTGTTTTTAGATCTATTACGTCTTCAAAACAACTACAACATTCTACATCTTATAGTTGTTTAGCTTTTTGTAAGAAAGGAGTTTTTAGTTATCAGACCTGTAAGACATGAATTCATTCACAGTGAGTTTAAAGCTCCTCTTAATATGTAGTACACAAATATTACTAACCAGTTTAAAATAGATGAATGCAAAGATGCCAGCGAAGAAACACATTATAGGCACTCTCATTATAACTTCAAGAATATGGCGTCTGTAATAGGCCTGATTTTCCGACATCTGGATGTGCTCGTTTAGGAGAAAAGGACGGCTGAACCCATACAACACAATAACTGCCTGTGGATGAAATTTTAGCAAAGAATTGTTTAACCAGCGCACAGCATTAAAACTTCTGTTTAAGAAACACTGTGTACTTATTCAGATTTATTATACTTATTACTGATATACACTGCAATTCCATACCTGAACAAGACCGATTACAATGACGCAGGCACAAAAAAGCAGAATGCCAAGCGTGTTGTTCGGGAAAGTTGCCATCAGAGAAAACTACAGGAAATAAACAACACAATCCTATCAATCACACCATATCCTTTGTAAGAATATCAGAATTCCTCTTAAAAAAATGTGTATGAAAAAGAGATGCTGTATGTGACTTTATATTGAAAAGAATATCATACTGTGAGGTATTACAGTATTTTAAAATGTCAGGATCTGTTTTCTCTAAAGTATTACTCACTGTGTATGGCAGAAAAGTGATCAGCATCATACAAGCCTGAAATAGTAACAAAAGAGGAAAATGTTTGTTGGAGGTAAAAGGTCTGTCAAAAACTGAGAAATTGCAACATGCTTGACATTTTGTTACTATGTACAGAGGAACTCACCAAATTAAGAAGTGCAAGTGTGTCATCGATGCGTTCGATGACCTGAAACAGTCTGAAACCAGACAAATTGAGGAAATGAAAGAACGAAGATTCAAAGCTGTAAGATATAAAATAACCCAACCTAGTTTCCTGGAAGGCCAAATGTAGACTGTAATGCAGTAGCTATGTATATTTTCTCTTTTCTCACCTTATATGTGCTGCCCAAGCAACTGTTACTATCAGAAATGTCATCAGGTACACGGCAATCTTAGTGGTGAGGAGCGACTGAATGCTTTCCGTCAGTTCCTGTGTGTAACAGTAATATTTTATTAGCATGGGGTTGAGTGGGTCTCACTTTCGCATGTCTTCGATGTTAAAGTCAAAAGTCTGGAGACACAATATACACTTTGATGCGATGTGTTCATAATAAATGCTGTATGCACACACAGTAGGTATTTATAAAGTATTTGATGTGTTGTATTTATGATTCATTACTTACACTTTTGTGTCTGACCTTCCTATGAACATTTGATTAATCCCAATTTTATTCTGCATAGTTTCATTCTAAATTTCACATAAAGCATTTAGAAGCTTTTAAGATAAAAAAAAAAGGAAAAAAAGAAAAAAACGTTGCTAAGTGAGGCCCCAGGAGTGTGCAGAATCATGTGCTAGATCTAACAATCTAAAACAGATGACAAGTTTAATTCATTCCACACTTTTTATTTAGTGATATTAGTAATATTAGTATACCAATCCCACTTTTTCCATTTTCAATACAATACTGATATAGATCTGGGTATCGACCAATACTTGATATTTATATACTTTTAGGAACAGAGCTGATGCTGTGCAACCTTTTGTTGCTGCAAGTCATGTCAGTTATCAACGCACACATTCACAACAGAAAATACTGTATGTCAATAAATCAAGTGCAAGTCATAGGTCTTTGTCAAAAAAAAAAAGATGGAGATGGGAATACAATAAACCACAAAAACAATAATGCTGTAACCTGATAGTGCAAATCCAAACATTATATCATTATGCATAATGAGTAGGGATGCACAAATTCTTTAATCTGATATCAGTACTGATATATGAGCTTTGAGTATCATCCCAATACTGGCATCATCACAGTGACTGAGCCGTCTCTCTGCAGAGATTTGTTGGCAAATTATGCGAAACCTCAGCGGTGTGATAGCGCCTTGGTATAAGACAAGTCGTGTCCCTGGTTTATGTGCAAGATCAGTGTTGTGCCCATCAAAAATCTTAAGCTTCTTCAAGGTGCTGCATTAAACTGAACTCTGTTTACCAAATGCAGTATGAAAATGGATCCAATCTGGTCCAATACAAAACCAGAGTTTCAGACCAGCATCTACAGTATTATCAGATCAGTACATCCCAGGAAATATGAGCAAA
Source organism: Pangasianodon hypophthalmus (assembly GCF_027358585.1). Taxonomy (NCBI): domain Eukaryota; kingdom Metazoa; phylum Chordata; class Actinopteri; order Siluriformes; family Pangasiidae; genus Pangasianodon; species Pangasianodon hypophthalmus. Next base: position 12,545,930 of record NC_069733.1, on the reverse strand, counting down.
ACTGACTATAGCAGGAGTCCTGCTTCAGGCACCTTTCTCCATGTATACACAGGAGCACTTGCACTTCTCTCCAGTTATATCATTATACTGAACTGGACTATTCTTGATCCAATAAAAGGAATGATCCAGTTTCTCACTAGAACAGTTTACTCTAAATTGCCCCTAGGTGTGTGTGTGTGTGAGTGTGTGCAGGGTGCCATGAGATGGACTCGCATCACTTCAGGAGTGAATTCTTCTGCTTTGCACCCAGTGTTCCCAGGATAGACTCTGGATCCACCATAACCCTGACCAGGATAAGGCGGTTACTGAAGATGGATGGATGGATGGATGGATGAATGAATGAATGAATGATGAATGATGTCTAACACATCTTACCTCACTGTCTTGAAATTTTATATGGGCAACAGGTAATATCTGCAAAGACAGAAATTCATGGACAACTTAGTAAGCTGCTCCAAAAACATAAAGTGCAACTGTTCTTCATAAGCAGCTGTGTGAGCTGTTGTACCATGACAGTGGCGATGATGGAGATGAGAGCATCACTGTAAGCCAGCAGGCGGTGTGAGGACTGTGTGCTGCTGTATCCATCCCTCTCTGAAGCTGTGACGCTCTCCATGAACGACTGCGAATCATTTCTCCGCCTGTTCATTTTCTCCATCTCTTCGTCGTCATGATGCTCGATGATTTCGCTGTCGTTGTTTTCTGCCATCACAGCAGCTGCGTCTCACACATCCATGCAGTTTGCGGTTTGTTTGCAAACAACGACGACGCTTCAGCCCGGACTGCGCATGCGCAGTGACACAGACACCTGCGTCTCGAAAAGACTTCTAAGTTTACTTTGGTTTGTTATTGGTGTGTGATGCAGACTTAACAATCTGTATATTCAGTTAATAGGATTTAATAGAACGGGAGTTAAAGTTTAGGGAATAGTAATAATAACAAAAAAAAAATAAATCTCAGGCTAGCGGAAATGACGCAATGTTATTGCACGTGACCACTCCTGCTAAGCCGCCTGACTCTCCCGGAAGAGTGTAAATTATCCAGTATTTTTAGAGATTTAAGACGTTCCTGGACACGACAAGTTCAATATTTTGATAAATACACATTTCTGCAACAAATGCCAGAGTCACTGTGTTACACTGGAGTTGTTTGAGCTGTTTATATGTCAGTGGTGTAGGCATGGGCGTGGTTAAGTCCCACGCCCCCTGACCGCTGAGGTCAACACAAATAACATCTTTTTAAATGATCAACTATTAAAGCTAAAAAAAAAAAAAAAAAAAAAAAAGTAGCAAAGTACATTTGCAGAAATGCTTGATACGGAATTATTTTGGGAACTTGGAATGAGAAATTCTCTGAATATGTCCAAGTCGAATAATAGCGTACTAAATAGTATGTGTAGTGCGCCACCACAGACTCATATAGATACTATTTTTGCATACTATTTATTTCGACAGTATGATAGAAGATTATAAAAAAGGAGAAAGAAGCAGCATGTGCAGGCTGTGTGAGGACTGAGCATGCGCAGACGGTATATCGTCCCGCGACACTTGTCATTGTTTTCAGTAGCCACTAGAGGGCGCGCTGAACCCACAGAAAAACAAGGCAAGTTAATCAATTTAGAGGTTTTTAGTTTATTTGCATATAGATGGATTAAATTAAAGTAAACCTGCTGGGTCTGTTGTTATAGGGGATTTATTTTGCTTAGAGGGAAGAATCTCTGCAATCAGTACAGAGTTCTTCTAACTGATCACCTTTACCCTACAATAAAACATTTCTACCCTGATGGGAGTGGTCTCTTCCAGGATGACTCCGCCTCCATCCACAGGGCTCACTGAGTGGTTTGATGCGGATGAATATGATATAAATCATATGCTACGGGCTTCACAGTCACTAGATCTCAACCTGAGCACACCTACTGGAGATTTTGGACGGACATGTTAGACAGCACTCTTCAATCACCATCATCATTCATCAAAACACCAACTAAAGGGGTATCTTTTGGAAGAACAGTATTCATTGTTTAGTACAGTTCCAGAGACTCATAGAAACTTTGTCAAGATGTATTGAAGTTGTTCTGATGGCCAAACAGTTTGGACTTTACAGTGGACAGTGCAGCTACACAGACAATAACTTTTATTGTCAAAATATATTTACAGTCTTTAAATTTACTCTTCACAGTGATGAATTAGACCCAGGTGTCTTTCAGTTTCTTCATTCTTCATATAATCACACAGTTCGTAAGATAACTGGTCCTAGATCAGTAGACCTACTTCTAAACTGTAAGATAATATAGATGGTGGTGCATAATTGTACTCAGTGCTATTTCGTAAATTGTTTTTTGCCCTCATCATCATGACATCTTAAAGCAGACTGTTTTCACAATCTAGACTGAATTTCTCAGGCTGGAAGCATGCTGACACTTTACTGCATTAACACGCAGCAGAGATTTCACTTCGTGGTTTGTGACCACTGTGATTTCTAATCATCTATAAAACCAGTGAATTTCAGGAAATAAATTCACCAGGTTGTTCAGCAAGTGGGGTCTTTACAATATAGTAAAAATGAAGCAGGTTGTGTGACAAGATAATGAGAAAGGGTTTATGGAAAGTCTTTAGTGGTCTGTGGTGTTGTGAGAAAGGGTGTGAGTGTATACTCTTATGACATTGATACTACACTATATGGCCAAAAGTTTGTGGACACCTGACCAATCACATTCATATGTGCTTGCTGAAAATCCCATTCCAGATTTATTCCCCCTTTTCTGTTATAATAAGCTCCACTCTTCTGGGAAGGCTTTCCACTAGATTTTGGAGTGTGGCTGTGGGGATTTGTGTTCATTCAGTCACAAGAGCGTTAGTGATATCAGGCATTGATGTCGAGGCGGGGAGGTCTGGGGTGCAGTTGGTGTTCCAGTTCATCCCAAAGGTGTTCAGTGGGGTTGAAGCCAGGGGTCTGTGCAGGACACTCGAGTTCTTCCACTACAACCTTGACACACCATGTCTTCATGGAGCTCGCTTTGTGCACAGGGGCATTGTCATGCCGGAACAGGTTTGGGCCTCTTAGTTCCAGTGAAGGTAAATTGTTCTGCTGCAGTATATAGAGACATTCTATACAACTGTGTGCTTCCAGCTTTGTGGCAACAGTTTGGGGAAGAACCGCATATGGGCGTGATGGTCAGGTGTCCACATACTTTTGGCCATATAGTGTATGTCTAAGTATGGTGAGAGTGTCATTTTAAACCATTAATATAATCCATGTACAATGAAAAATAATAAATTGTTCAATTTGTAAAAGGAACAACAACAACAACAAAAAAAGGCCTAAACATCTCTACCTCTTTACTGTCTTTAAAAGTGAATATGAATATGCAGTTTGTTCTTCCAAATAACATGCAGTCTAACTGCTAGTAAACCAGCACGAATTTGTAACATAAGTCAATACGAGTGGGATTTCAGCAAGTGAGCCTTGATTTACTTTAATATCTCAGTTAATAATATCTCATTTAATAAACAATAGCTAATACTGTCAACAGATAACATAATCATCATCCCTATTCAAGCTTCAGATCCACCTTGATCTTGACCAGGATAAAGCAGTTACAAAAGATTGTTAATTAGATAGCCAGCTTAGCATGCAGATTTTATAGCTAAAGGTATAGTACACAACTTAGTAGGTTTCCAGGTACTAAGTAGGTTTTCATGTCTAAGTAGGTTTTCATGTCATCCTGTAATCTTTGACATAATTGCTCCAAAGTTGTGGAGCTTTTTTTTTAGCTCACACAATGAGCTCATAGTTCAGGTTTTTTGTTTTTTTTTTAAACAGAAGTGCTAAGAAAGCACTATGACTGTGATAACAAAATTTACCTAAACACCAATCTACATAATCAGGGGTTCACTGTTGAAAAAAATGTAATATTTTTAATACAATAATGCTACAAAAATTTCTGGGTCGACTATTTTTAGGCAGATATCTGGGAAATAATTTAATTGTGTCAATAATCTATTGAAGGCTATAAGAGATAATAGGTCCTAATAGGTCTAAATAAAAGCAATGTAGTTTACCTACATGAGTAATTAGTTATAGCTGTAGTGATGTTTACTGTTATTTTAAGAGCATTTTATTTTATTTACTTTATTTTAAATTGTAACCCAAAACCACAGCACACTGAAAAGCACAACATTAGATTGTAGTTATTATAGTGTGATTTATTTTCCCTTCCACAGCTATGCATAAGCAATAACTCTTTCCAAAAGTGCGAGAGCATGTCTGACCCCTACAGAGATGTGATGGATGGTTTATGGACAATCCCAATAGGAAGGATGGAATAATATCTTAATAACGATATGTCCTGTTGTGCAGTGAGCATCAATTTTGTTCATTACTCCTATTAACAGTTTATTGGTATACATCATGGCATGACAAGTGTCAGCATCTGCATTTATGTGGAAACAGAGCTCGGCTAAAGCGCAGTGTCCTCGTCTGACACCCCAGAGCTTACTGGATGTTATTTATTTGTTGCTGACGATGCACTTTCCTTCACTGCTGAGCTTAATATCGATGAGTGAGTTTGCAGTAGCTGTGTGCAAAATGATTCCTGATGGAGGTCAATTGAATCGTGAGCGTGTGGCGTTGATCAACACTGGTCAACACTGCACCTGCACTATGAGTAATATAAGTAAGCACAAATGTCTGCTGGCTGTATGTGTTCAGCAAAGAAGATTTTTCCAGGAGCAAAATTCCATTCAAAACACCTAGATGTCTACCTTTTTATGGCTGCTCACAAAAAGAATTTGCTAAATACAAAATATCAGTGATATTACGTCTAACACGCAGGGCTTGGTTTGAAGCAAGATGCAAGAGCCATGTGTGATCAGATATGCCATCTGCCTCTTCAAAACTGCCTTCTCATTTTCCATCTCCTTTGAATTCATCTTATTATATCATCAATATCAGAATGTCTATCATCAATACCCTTCAGAAAAGGCAAAATGAACACCACTGATAAGCCGTTAAAGGAACCTGATCTCTTGAGAAACTGGTACAAATTCAGATGAATGAGAATGATGTGGCAGCATTTTGTTAAACTGAATACAAATTATGTCATAACGTATAGATGCAAAGCTTGTCCATAAACCAAACCGTAACTCTGATAACTTTTCATACATCTGAATAGTTAGGAAATTGTTTGTATGAAACTATTGAATTTAGAGTCTTGGGGATCATCTGCCAAATGCCATAAATGTTAATGTTAGTGTTGATATACTACACCAAGAATACAACAGTGCTGTGGTATAAATAATTATAAGTGTTACATTTGGAACATTCACAGACTCAGTTTTTAATTATCTAAGGCAGGGGTTCTGGAGAGCCAAGGTCTAGCAGATTTTTTTCTGATTTCCCTGCTCTACCACACTTATTGAACTTGGTAATTAAATAGTGGATGGTATCAGCAGTCTATGACCAGGAAAATCACAAAACTGTGCTGGACTCCGTCAGTGGATTCCAAGACCCTGAGTACAATTCTCTCTGAAGACATACTGTATGTCAGCATAAATTTAGCCCCCAGGCGAATTCCCAGTTTCTACCAGGTACCAGTCACTATCTAATCCTAGAAATCATGGCTCTTTTGTAGATCAGATCTCAGCCTGCTGCTCCTGCCCAACACTGCAGAGGTAGGTCAGCACCCCATTGACTTCCTTTCCTCCTAATCTATAACTCACAGAGTGGCTCTTAATTGCTCTTTAATCCTTACATGGTGTGAGCAGCAGAGGAGAGAGGTCGAGATGGTCGTCAAGGAACACGAGCTGCATTAGCATAAGAAGTAAATCAGGAGAAGTCAAAGAACGTGAGCTGCATCAGCATGAGAAGAAAATCCTTTAAAATAAACAGCAGAGAATGATTAGATGCAATCAGTTAGAGACTAGTGGAGTGCAGAAGAACTCATAAAATAAGAAAAAATAGAAATAAATTTGTGGAAGAAAAAAGCGCAAGAAGAGTTTTTTATAGTGATTTGGTGGGGATTAAACTCTTCATAAAGGTGTTCTACTTGGAACTTTTTGCAAAAGCAAAACCCATCATGGTAGGGTTGTTCATAGATTTCTCAAAGGTAAGGAGCCTTCCGGAGTTTTTTAAGGTTCCACTCAAGCTGATCTTGGTGCATTCTAAGGAAATAGTTCTATCAATTACATTAAAAGGGTCTTTGTTTTCTCCCTCTAAGGGAACCGTTAATGGCTATGTGAACCCTACACACTTAGAAAAAAAAGATTAAATCTGGAAACCTAAAGTCTAAATCTGGAAGTGACATGAAGTGAAAAAATAACATAACATGAAAAACTTCATGAGCTTCATTATTCAATTATTCAATCAAGATCTCCCAAGTAGCACAACAGAACAGTGTGAGCTCATGTATGTGGAAGAGGGTAGATAATGTTTTCCTCCCTGTGTGTTACACTGTCTGCTGAAGCAGCAGGAGCATCAGTTCAAGAAAATGCAGTTGGCGTATGTCTTGGAGGAAGCAAGTGTTAGCCTTCACCCTCCCTGGTTTGTAGCTATCATATGATAGAGGAGGGCTGACTGAACAAATTGGGGAGAAAATCAGGGCGGGGGGGTTGGGAGGATTCAGTTAACTGACTGGTGTGTTAGTCAGTGCTAGTTCCATTTTTTAACCTATTTTTATTTAAGTGATTTACATGGAACTGGGAAATGAAAGTTTTTAGTTTATTCCATGTTTTTTCTGAGATGATTAAGGGCTTTTTCTCTTGTGGGTGGTGTAAAAGTTTTCAGCTTCCTCTAGGCACTGTGATGAAATGAAACCAGGGAAGTCCCTTTCATTCTTTAGCAACTCTTCCCATTAGCCTTGTCGACTCTACAGTATTCCTATGAGCAAGTGCTGGTGCATGAATTTTATAATTGATAATGTGTCTGTTGAGTAGTGTTCGGTGTGATACTCTCTCTCTCGCCTCAGGACGAGAATGTCTGTTACATAATTATGTAGTATGAGTATGTACTTTCTCATTACCAAGACATTTTCACAAGATCCAACATGGTTACAACATGAAGTGAATACATCACTTCTTACTTTTCCAACATGAAAGCCATTCTGATGTCAAAGAACTTCTGCCTCAGATTTGCTATGTATATGCGAATAGACCATACTGCAAAACTAATCCACCAACACAGCATGTCTGGGACACACTGACTCCATGATGATAACAGAACTGGTGGGTATTCCCACATCTGAGGAGCACAAGGTTTCAGTCTCCAGAGTATCTCAGAATGACACCAAGCATCAGCTCATCCTGGTTCCAAGTAACAGCCATGTAATCACCTTAAATTTGAGCAGAATGAATGATCTTTCTCTGTTTCCCCAGCTGTTGGAAATAGTCAGGGCTTAGATCTTCCATGGTAGTTTTAAAATGCTATAAGCAATGAAGCAAGAGACAGGAATTAGTATTCAGTGGGCTAGGATACTTAAACATTAATGGGTACAGCAGTAGAAGTGGATTAAACGCATTCTTCACTCAGAAATTCTTACATGGTAAACAATTAATGAAATCTAGATTGGTTAGCTAACCAGACTCCAGTGGTATTTAGTACCATCACAGTTAATTGTTGAATGAGTCATAGTGTTTATAATCTCCAAAGGTTTGTTCAAACTGTCATGAAGATATGCCTCATCCCATTTTCTGACAGCATTGACACAGCCCTTAAGAAAATTAACCATGATTTTAACATGGTAATAAAAACATCTCTCCCTCTCTCTCTCTACAAAGAGGACAATAAGAAACCTACTTGTATCCATAAACAAATAGCCTTGTTGCTTGAAATAAACACAGGGTCAAATTGTTAAAAAAAAAAAAAATCAAGGTGGACAGAGGGTTAAAAATGATAGGGCAAGGAAGAAGGTACCAAAATCTAGATGCACAAGAAAAACCTATATGAACCAAATAATTAGATATCTAGCAACCACATAATGAAATAAACTTATTAAAGGCAATTTCATGTTTCTGAAATTTTAGCTTTTGTCTCACCTGACAGCTACCTGCAAGAAACAGTAATGCCTTGTGGCTTGAGGAATGCCCCATCTACTTTTTTTTGACACTTGAGAAGCATAGTCTTGGCTGCTTACATGGATGATGTGTTTTTTCTGTGGACTTGCCCAGTCACATAGACTTTTTGTGCACAGTGTTATGAGGTTGAGAAAGGTTTCCTTGAACTTGAATTTAGCAAAGTATAAGTGTGTAAAAGCTACAATCTATCTTGGTACAAAATATGGCCAAAAGTTTGTGTACACTTGACCATCAGACCCATCTGTGCTTTTTGAACATCCCTTTCCATATTTAGTCCCCCTTTACTGTTATAATAACCTCCACTCTTTTGGGAAGGCTTTCCACTAGATTTTAGAAGGACCTGGCGCACATTCGGCATTCCAATCCATCCCAAAGGTGTGCACAGGGGCATTGTCATGCTGGAATAGGTTCAGCCCCCTTAGTTCCAGTGAAGGGAAATTGTAATGCTACAGCATGCTAAAATTTCCAATCCCTTCTACTAGGTGTGAGTTACAACAAGTCCTTGGTACGTCAGATTAATACCGCAGTTTTTGTAAAAAGTTTTCTGCGTTTATGGTTCCCCATACATCCCTACTAAGCCCGTTTGTGTATTTTGTTTTGTCAACGTGCATTTGATAGTGTCAACGCTTTGCTTTGTAACACTCCTCCCCTTGCACTTTCTGACTTTTCAAAAACCTTTTAATTTGGAGCTAGATGCTACTAGTGCTCTTGGTCCAGGAGCTGTGCTGATCCAGGAAGATAACGTTGGAATACATCATCACCAGTGTGTTATTTCTTCATTTATCCAGTGATGTAAGAAACAACTGCTTGTCACGTCAATTTATTAGTCTGTGTACTTTGGACATCATATGACATCCATATGTTTATGACATACTGGTCACGTGAAGTATTACAGCAATACTTGACCAAAGTGACATTCACAGAGCAAAAATACAACTTGTTTTGTGTAGTGTACTACATTAAATAACAGGGTGAAAATAGTAGATGCAGATGATTAGGATCCTGAGTTGTTAAATTATTAAATTAAAAGGAGGTGCAGTGCAGATGCTAGCTGCTGTGTGTGCAAGTTATTTTAGTCTGAGGTTTGGAGTGCAGGGTTTTTTTTCTCACTCTATTAATATTAATGATGTTTTTTTTACCCTTATTTTCTGGCAGCCCCACCTCCGTAACATTTCCACCATTTACACACACACACAGCCCACGTGAGCTCATGCACTCGTGAAAATAAAGAAATAGCAAAAATCACTTATGGAAAAAAATATATAAAAGTAAAAACAGGGCTACATGAAACTTCAATTACCCCACTTTACCACCCACACAAAGATGACACACTACAACACAGCCTTTTCAGCCACCTGCCCCTCTGAAGCAGCCAGCAACCCATAAGTAGACTTTGCCATGTAAGAACACTTTCCCAAATCTAAGAGCCTCCCAACTGCTTTGCTCCATCCCAAAGAGAGCCAAGAGGGAGACTATGACTGTCACAGTGAGTTAGGGCTCATTTACTAATGGGCTGGTCCTGACTCTGTTAGCTGCCGGGAGGATAAATCAGGGAGGGCTCCTGATGCAGCGTGGCCTCGTTTCTCTGGGCTTTATGACCCTGAATGGATGCCAGTTTTGTTCATGACCACAGAGGAAGAATAGAACGAGCTGTATGCACAAGATGTAGAACAAATTGAAGAACAAATGAGTAGCTGGGCTTATGTCTATAATATTACACTTGACTAGTTTGTGGTGCTATGTGCACTTGACCACATGTCATGTGCTATGTGCACTTGACTTCATGCATAAAAAAAAATCCCCAAACCATCTTTTACTTCCTGTTCTTCCGCTTTCTCGTTCTTTCCCTAAAGAGATTTCCCAGCAGGTGATCACTCTGTGATGTCTTGAAGCCTGGTACCCAGCACCCCACCACTGCGAAACCATATGGAACAACTTCAGGGCACAATATGGAACTCATCTCATGCTGTCTTTATTGAAAACACTGAAAGCAGTGTGATATAGCACCATCCAGAATATTTTGCCAACTGTTTTATCGTTCATACTTGGTAGTCCAGCAGTTTATTCTGTCTATGCTAAAGCTTTACAAGTGGAGATGTGTGTGTGTGTGTATGTGTGTAATTAGAGTGCGGCAGCTGGTGGGACAGCAGGCCACCTGCACATGAAAAGCTGTGGCACACCTTTCTCAATCAGGTCAGTCCCTAACCAAACCCTACTGAAACACAGGGATGTCAGTGTGAGCTCTGCTTGCAGATTCAGGTAGAGAACACATTCGATCTGACATTTATTTTTTTATTGCAGGGACTGTATTACCTACACCTACTTCAGCTCTATTCGTTATGTTTGTAAGAGGTACAATAAAATAATGCTGTATTAAAATATTTGAATTTTTGGGGCTAATTTTGAGACTTTGAGTAATAAAAAGAGTATACTTCACTTTGCTGCCAGCTTATTAGGTAAACTGACCTGTCACAGTCTCTCCCTTTGTGTTGCCATTCCTATGTTTTTGTTTTCTGTTCTAGCCCTTTCTCTGTCACAATCCTGTCATTGATCTGTTACCCTATTGTGGTCACCTATTCTGTGTTTGGTTCTCGATTAATGTGCCTTCTTTTATCCTCTGTGTGTCATAGTTTGATGTGAAGTCTTGCCGATAGTATCGTGCAAATTGTTACTTTAAGTCCAAGCCTTGTTTTCCAAATTTTATGTCATTGCATATCCTGGTTTTGATCTATTTTCTGTTTCACCATTGATTATTGATTATCCATATTTAACTCAACCCACCTGTTTTATGATCCTTGCTATGGACACTGATTGTGGTTCATGGATTTGTCCCGATAAAGCATATACTATTTATGCACGTGTCCTGCCTCTCACCGCACATTGTCAGCCTCCTCCACCCCATCCATCAATGGAAAGCGACAACCACAGGACCACCACTGATGAGATATTGAAGATACTGATCAGAACTGTGTTATCTTGGCAAATTGTTTTTGAACTCCTATTTGGCAATCAAAAAACCTCATTAGAAAAATATCTCAGAGCTATGTGGATTGTATTTTACAATTGCAGCACAATGCCAAAATGGTTGTGTAGTATCTAGAAAAAAACATGTTGCTGTCTAGGCACTAATTGCCTTTTCTATTACTTATTCACTTAGGTTTCTATTATTTATACACTTAGGCTTGAAACTGTCCTTTCACTACTGATTGCCTTTTGTATTAAGTACTTAGGCTTGAAATTGTCTTATGCTAACAGCTAGACCACTTTAACACTTGCACAAATTATATTTGCCTTTTAACCTTCAAGTTTGCTTTGTCTTTGCAGGTTTGCTAGATGATTTGTATCACTATGCCTTCAATTGCTTGTATACTTTGTAAGTTGCTCTAGATAAAAGTATCTGCTAATTTTTTTTAGACAATCATTGTTTGGATTTCCTTCCTTTCTCCAAGCTCTCCATTTATTTGTCACGTATACATTACAGTGAATTTCTTTAATTCACATATACTGGCTTGTTAGGAAGTTTGGGTCAGCCATATTACAGCACCCCTGGAGCACATAGAGTTAAGAACCTTGCTCAAGGGCACGTAGAGGAGTTAAGGGCCTTGCTCAAGGGCCCAACAGTGGCAGCTTGTTGGTGCTGGAGCTTGAACCCACATCCTTCTAATCAGTAACTCAGGGCCTTAACCACTAAACCACATTTCTGCTCATGACAGCAACAGATTTTTTTCAATCCCTAACTGAAATAGCAAAATAACAGCAGTGCAAATTCCCCATGGGTCTGTGCTATTTATTAGAAAACCAAGAATGGAAGGGTAATCCGTAAAGCCATAACCCATAAAACAGATTATGCCATCAGACCATCTCTGCCCATCTGTGTGCCAAGATGAGATGGGATCATGAAAGGTCATGATACATACAAGATGGACCTTACTCTGGTGATAAGGTGTGAATAGGGAATTGAATAAAAAAGTGATGCTTTGAGAGTAAATAAGCCCAATCACCAGTGTCTCTGGCAAACATATTCACATGCACAGAAATTAGCATCTACAGTGCATCTCATTTTCGCTCTAGCTTTGTAAAGTTTTCATTTACAGCTATGCATAGTCAGATTTTCCTGCATACATTGGAGAATGTTTAGTATCTAGCACTGATTCTGGGATATAATTATTGTTTAAAAATTTAAAAAGGCACTGTAATTATGTGCCAGTTAAGGGTTGTTAGTACACCTTCCCCAGCCATAGTAATGCATTATGAATGCACACATCCAAAGCAGACACTTAAAAAAACACGCACACATGCGATTCTGAACCAGCACTTGATCAGTGCAACATTACAAATGGTTTGAACAATAAGGGTGAATATTCTTTTTTGACTCATGGATATTGCTGAATGCTATAGTTAGTTATCATTTTACTACACAAGTAGTTACTTTACTCATGCGCCAGGATCAGTGTCAAAAGACTGAAACCCATGAGATGATTTAGAGGAGTGTTAAAATATTGGCAAGAGATAATTAGGTTATTCATAAAAAAAACAACAACACACAATTCTACTCCTGTGGCAGCTCAGGACCTGCCTTATTCATCCTGATACTCTACTTTTGCTTGGAAAATCCACCATGAACAACTTGCACATTTATCTTAATAATTAATATGTGATCTTCTGTGGTGTCCAAGATTTATTTTGGAATGAAATTCTGAGTTGACTTTTTTTAGTTTAATCTTTGTCTCATGTTGGTCTCTTTTCAGTCTGGTTAAAGGTTTCCTACATTACCGACAATGCTGTTGTGCTACCTGCTGATAGTGGCATCAGTGGGAATTAGCTCTCGTGCAGCAGTGCTTTAGTGCTTTAATCAGTCCAGCTCTCTCACTTCTTCATCTGTACACTCTGCTCAAACAGATCAGGTTCCAAAGCTTCAACTTTTATGATAATCCCACCGTCAATGCCGTTGTGCTTGTCATCTCGTAACTATCCGAGCCGAGTCTCTGCCATAACTCAGTGCAACTGTGCCGTATAGCTGTGTTGGAGTGTATTTCTATGTTGGATTTCTTGTTAATATGACACTGAATGTTGATGAGTGAGAAAAGAAGCTATTGCCTGTTTTTTTTCCCCTTTCTGAGCTGGCACCATTGTAACTGCACGAGCAACATCCCCCTGTGACCTCAGCGAGACAGACAACCAATAAGTTCTCACAGGAATAATGGAAATACAGCATCAACCAACAAATTATTACCAGAATCACTAAGTACAGCATAAATATTGAATATAAACATATTTAATATGTTTCAGGGTGGAGTTTTCCTTTAAGATGTAAAGAACTGGACCACTGAGTTCTGGTGTTAGCTGTGTTATGGTAATAGCACTTCCATGCTATCAGTGTGAACTTAAGGAGGTGGAACAAAAGATTAGTTTTGTGAAATACACAGTAGAGTTTGATGTTGCAAACTGCAGTAAGACAAGTGGGGTAACGCAAGAAGCTCAGACTCTTATTGTTGTACTGTATGTCTGTTATTTTTTTTCCTCAGAGATGACTCTAGTGACTTTAGTGTCTCTGGCCCCGCCCCCTCCTCGCGCGCCCGTGCGCGCGCACACACGCAGAGCTGCACGCGCTCACTCTAACGGTTTATTCAAACGGCTTTTGTCCGCGAGCGGCTCGAGCTTAACGGACCTCTTCACAAACGGTTTTATTCCGTGTGTTTGTATATTTTTATATGGGGAGGGGGATGCTGCTGATACTGAACACAGTCGGTGTACAAAGAATTAATCTTCAGAGAAACTACAGAGAACCGGCGGAGAAACCAAAGACTACCTGTCAGCTTCGGGACGCAGAGAATTAACACACACACACACACACACACACACACACACTTTTATGGCCAAGTTTCTCGCAGAATTGCTGGCGTGTACTCTGCCAGAAAAAGACACCTCTCCTATGTTTGAGGTAAGAGCAAATAAAACCGTAGCTTTAGGCTATAATTAACTGAGGCAACGTTAGCTAACCAAGTTAGCATGTCGCGCGCTGAAATATGGAGACTGTTAACTGGACACTGATTCTTATCTCTCAAGACAAACGTTATAAGTGTGTTATAATGAAATGTTCACAGTGAGTACTCAGCACTGCATTAAGAAGCTGGTCAGTATTTGGGCTGGTGTGTCACCTCACCTGCGCTGAGCATTTCTCACCTCTCTTCCCTGAGAACCGGGAATTTGTTTGCTGGGATCATTTGCAGAGAAACTAGCTGTTATTCATTCATTCATTCATTCATCTATCCTAAGCCTATCCCAAGAACACTGAGCATGAGACAGGAATACACACTGGATAGGACACCAGTGCTTACTGGCATACACACACACACACACACACACACCTATGGACATTTCACAGCCAGTCCACCTACTAGCGTGTTTTTGGGAGGTGGGAAGAAACCAGAAAACCCCCAAGGAAACCTACACAAACACAGGGAGAACATGTGAAACTCCACACAGGCAGTAACCTGAGCTCAGGATTGAACCTAGACTCTAGCTTGGCTTTTTTTTTTTCAGAAGCTTAAATCATAGGTCCACATCACAACTAACATTGCTTTCATTTCATAATTCATTTCATATTATGCTACCACGTGAGGAACGATCTTCATCCCATCTCAGCTGTGGGTTTGAGTGTTATGCTGCACTCTCGTCTTGTTTGTGTGTTCATGTTCGGTTCTGGCCCTGGTCTACTCTGTTTTTCCCATAATCCCCTGGATGAGACCTTTCATCAACCAATTCAGAGAGCTGTAGCTGCCAGTATTAAATCATGTCAGTGTGATGCTGATGGTCCTAATCCATCCCTGACCATGGCTAAAGTGAGTAAAAAAATTAATTGCTGCACATATTTGCAGAGAGATTGGGATGTTATATAAGAGAAAATTCCAGCTGGATGTGTACAAGGCGGATCCCTGTGAATCTGCTATGCCTGCCTCTCCTTATGGACTGTTCAGTATCTCTCTATTACTTTCTCCTTTGGTATAGTATAATACCTGATATTTTGATACAGTATTTACTGAACATGTCAGTACTTCTACAGCAGTGATCACCTTGACTGTTACTTACAGTCACAAATAGCTGATTGGTCTGTAGAATATATTTTTGACTTTGAAATATTTCACAAATTTTAAGCATGGAAACATGCCCTCCTCTCACTCTTTCTGTCTCTCCTTATCTCTCTCTGACAGTTAATTCTAATCTGATAAATGAGTCTGATCACTTTACACACGGTGTTATTAACCTTTACTGTTGAGAGGTTTTCAACTATTCTTGCCATGTTTCATGCCCCCATTACTCTTTTAAATACTTCATCAAACCCAGATTGAGGTACCACAAAGATTAATTTTTGTTTAATCTGTTGATCATGATAAAGCACTTGTCAAACCTCCTGACCTAATAATGTTGAATGTGCCTGCATCTTTTATCACATCAGCAGTGGATTGGACACTGCTGATAGATGGATGCAGGGCAGAACAGCAGGCCCGTGTAGAGTTTGGATATGGCTTTGGCTTTGGTTCTGTCCTCATTAACACCCTGCAGTCTTTCGTTTGGCACCCACCAGGGGTCTGTTCTGCATCATCGACACACACACTCATACACATAAAGAGGAATATTTCTAATCCTCTTTATCATTCTGTCCTTTATTCCTGTACTTTATCATTTGTTTAGTGGCATTTCTACATGTTTTCCACTCATGCTTGAATATAATACATATAATACACATAAACACTTTTGTTCTGTTATTGGATTGTGGGTAGAGATGGCACAATACCACTTTTTCTTTTTCTTTTCTATAACTGATCCTGACACTGAAACGTTGAGTATCGGCTGAACTGATCGACCCATTCTCCCTCTCTCTCTCTCTCTCTCTCTCTCTCTCTATATATATATATATATATATATGTGCGTATATTATAAAATAATTTAATCTTTCCAAATTGAATTCCTGTTTTCATTTCAGATCAAATTTATTCTTTTTTTATTTTGTGGATATTGATCTTGGTTATTGGATTGGGGCTGACTCTAATTGTGGTAAGTAACTAAATTTAAAAATAAATAAAAAATACATTAATTTGGGGTGGGTTATGGTGGTAAAATATGAAGGTGAAGTAAATATTGAGTTCATACACAAAAACAATTACCACCATGTTCTGTTGCTCATCATCTATCATTCATAACATGCAAAGTAGACAGACATAAGAAAAATTAAAGAAAAAATTATTTAATAAAAAAGATCATTATATAAAACCATGTAAAATAAAAACAGTGAATTGGACATTAGATAAGTGGTATGATAATGAGAATTTTATTGTGAGTTGAATTAGTTACCGTTGTGATATTTCACATATTGTAAACTGAAAATACTTTTTTACTAATAATTTAAATGTTATATACTCTGAAGTCCCTGTGATTTATAATCTGTAATTTTTGGGGAGCATCATGTGCCACGCCTTAATGGGCCTGTTCTTATGGACAATGTTTTATGAGAAAATTTCCTGGGGCTAAAATCTCCAAAACCTGATCTGAAGCTTTGTCTGAGCTCATCGTCAGATTGATCATAATTTCTTATATCTAGCAATAGAATATCTAGCATCGTTTTTATGCTTTTTAAGAAAACCTTGAAGCATTTGTACAATTCTGTTCTTTTTGTATATCTCTGACTAGCTTAAACTCTTGTGCAGTAGGACTACAGGACTATTCGATTCTTTAGAACAAAACACTAGCTGCACTAACTAGCTGCACTAGCTACTAGTGTGAAAAATACCACTATCATACAGCCGTTTGCTCCTTGAACCTTATCGCTGTGCTCTAACTGAATTCTGAAAGACAAGGAACCCTGGAGCTTACTCAGGATTCAGAGAACCACAGGTACATATGTAACTAGTTGTTATTTTATCACTCCTAACTACTAGGGGTGGTGAGAACCACCTAGATAACACATGCCATGTCACGGGAAACTGATCTTATCACTTTGCAGTTCTTCCACTATTTTTGGTTATGTGATTGCTAGCAAAAATGTTTTTAGAAACACCTATTGGTATCCGGATTGGCATCTTGTACAAGCATGTAAGGAGAGGACTTAAAGCAGATGGTATATACAGAACTTTTCTATTATAGAAGGTGTTGCGGAGTTTCATTTGACTTTGCCTGCTTTCTGATTATCATAATCTTTTTGTAGCCATGAATCATGAATTTTCACACTGAACAGAGACCTCCAGAGAATAAAAGCAGCCTGCTGAATAAAGAAATGCACTGCTGGCACATGATTGGTTGCAAATGACCTTTAATATATTGAGTGCAAGACTTTTAATGTTAGGTTCAACCAAAATATTACAGTCTGTAATTGAATTTTGGGTGATTACGTTAATACATTATCAGACTCTTTCACCCTAATACTTGAGCAAGCTACTCAAAAAGCTATAACATTGTGGTACTATACAGCATTTTCTCAATATTTTTATAATTTCATTATACCAAAGTTCTAAAGTTTAGAAATAAAATGAGTATATGAATCAAACAGTTGAGTGTAAGAATCTGGATATGATTGATTAGGTTCACTTTAAATAATTTCATGGGGAACATAATCTGACGGAATATATAGAATACTGTGTCTGATAAGAGAGTGCCATTGCAAATTATTCAAATATTTCAAGTTATTGTCCAGATTAACACATGCTTGAATGCTTGTAAATATTTATGTACAGATAACACTAGAATATTAATATTAGCAGCAGCACAATACTCTCTCTCTATATATATATATATATAGAGAGAGAGAGAGAGAGAGACAGAGAGAGAGAGAGAGAGAGAGAGAGAGAGAGAGAGAGTTGAAGATTGGAAAAAGACGAGGTGAAATCTTCAAGTGTCCAGTTTAAGTGAATCTGTGCCCACTGTAGTCTCAGATCTGGTCTTCTCCTGTTGTAGCCATCCACCACAAGGACTGGCATGTTGTGCATTCTCAGATGCTTTTCTGCTCACCATGGGTGCTTATTTGCATGACCATAAGCTTCCTGTCAGCTCGAATCTGTCTGACCATTTTACTCTGATCTCTCTCATCAACAAGGCATTTCTGCCTGGATGTTTTTTGTGTAAACTCTAGAGACTGTTGTGTGTGAAAATGCCAGGAGCAGTTTCTGAAATACTCAAACCAACCCACAGTCAAAGTTGTTGAGATCACATTTTCCCCCAATGTGATGTTTAATGTGAACATTAACTGAAGCTCTTGACCTGCCTTTCCTACATTGCGCTGCTGCTACGTGATTGGCTGTTTGGATAATAGCATGAATGGGCAGAGGTACAGTTGTTCCTATTGAAGTGGCCGGTGAGTGTAGGGCTATCATTCTTATCCTATGTGCTACGCAGCTGTTTCCAAGTGTAATCTGTTGGGTATTTCATGCAACATTCAGAGGTCTGGTTTCACTGAAATTTTCAGATGAAAGGCCTTTGGAGCTCTTATCTCATTTTGCCCCCTTTTAAAGCTGTTAATTGACTTTTAGTATCTTATCTGAAGCAATTTTCATGTTAGTGAATTCAGGGTAGTATGATAGTAATATTAAATGTCTTTTGGTAATTGAGCAAGTCTGAAAAGTAAAGGTAGAAAGTAGAAAGAATAACTAATTATACTGTACAGTCACTCTGGTTTGTCTTTACAGTGTAATCTTGACAGAGTCCTCTTCTTGATGCCAGCTGTCAGTCTTCTTTTTTTCTCATTATTCAGGAATCAAAGCTCAGGCCATAGTTTCCTGTGTTTGAAAATGGATAATCATCAGGCTGTAGGTATCAGAAGAGGGATGTGTCACTCTTTCACAGCAAGCTAATCAGAGAGGATCTTGATCTTGGGTGGAGGGGAAAGTAAAATGTTTAGTGGTATAAAAAAGGAGGTTGCCAAAGAGATTGAATTTAGCTTTCCTCTTGTGAGTTCTCTTTCTCTATCTTATTGCCACTGTGCTTTAGCGTGTGGAATTTATGCTTTTGGTAATACGCTGCTGATTTGCATGAGCACCAAACTTTTTCTGTATAAACCCAATCAGCCACAAGGGGGCTGTCTCCTTTACTAATCTGCTTAGACAGCATGTTTGTTCATCATTCCATTCCAGTTTATCTGCGTGCATATATTTAGATTACCAAATGGTAAAGGTAAGGTCTACAAGTCACCCAATAGTTTATGATTAACAGTCACATCTATTAGAAGTTCTAAATCAAAGGTTCTTAAACGTTTTGCTGCCAGGGACTCCTTTAACAGTACAATAAGTTCCACAGACACCCTCAGCACAGTGATAACTTCATAAACATTATTTATTTTGTCTATTTATTAGAGAGGTAGAGCTTTTTATAACTTAAATCTCCACCAACAGAACATTAGGTTTATGTTATTTAAAGATTTTTGATTTATTGAGATTTAGAGTAAACCCAGGGAGCATAACTTTGATAATAATATTTTGCAATATAACATGATAAAAAAAATACTAGTGTGAGCCACTACATCTTTAGAGATTTTCCATGGGCACTACAATTCAATTTAGATTAAACTATACATCAAATGACATTCAAACCAGGTGGCTTATAGAATGGTCATGTAGTGCTTTACAGCAACTTCAGGTCTACATTTGAGCATCAGGTCTACTGAAGCATCAATATGTACATTAACACAAGTCCAGATATGATGTTGCCATGACATGTATAATGCCAGCATGTTATTATTACTATTTTATTTTTATTATTATTTTACAATCCTTTTTGTGACATTGGAGAAACTATTTTGTCTGGCTCATTAACAATATAACTGTGGCTAGAGCTGTGACATTATTTGAATACTATCTATACACCATAAATAGCACCATTTTGCCCCCCCTTCCTCCTTCCTCTTTATCACATGCTACAAAGTGCTGCCGCTTGCGTCTTGTCACATCATGACACTGTGAAGCTTTCACAGCAGGGCAGAGCAGAGGTGAACACACTGTCAGGTCATCAGGTCCTAGCACATCATATCTCATCTCCCTGACACCTCTGCACTCTTGTCATTCTCCAGTCTAGGAAATTGCTTCTGTAGCTTTCTATCTGAGCATGATGGACGTGCATGTGGAGTTGAGCCATGAGTGATGCAAAGCAAGTCTAGCAAGTTTCCTGGACTCACTCATGAATAAAAATGAGTGTGTTCTTAGTGTGTGCACCAGAGAAAGGCTTTTTTTTTCCTTCTGTGTATGTGCAGTAATCACTTGCATGCTAACTTCTCTGGCTTTTGTAATCGTGGGTATTTCTGAAATAGGAACCAGAGACAGTGGGAGTTTTATAGAACAGTAAAAAAAAAAAAGACAGAAAGAAAAACAGATTTGTGGAGTTTAGATTTGTGAGCAATGCTGTGAATGGAAGAGTGGTGATGGTGGTGGTGGAGAAGAGATTACATTGATCACATGACTGATTGCAGGATTTCCCTCACCAGAGCTGCAGATGCTGGGTCGTACATGACCATTTGACCCTCTGTGTCCTTGTCATTTGTTGATTGGAACTGCATCACACTAATTTGTATCTGTGATGATTTTGAGTTGAGGGGGTCACAGATTTCATGCCCTAATCTACACATTTAGTGATAACACACAGAACCGTAGTTACATTACACAGTACAGTAGTTACTGTATGTCAGTTAAACAAGATAGTAAGTATACACATTTAAGAACATTAGAAACAGTTTACATTTTTCCTTTAAGTAGTAATGTGGTTCACACAAGTAAAAGTAGAGAAAAATAAAACAGTTAACTAAATGAGTAGTTGATTATTATTATTATTATTATTATTATTATTATTATTATTACTACTACTATTTTAAATCAGTGTGCCCTAAAGTCATTTGTCTCTTGAAGTAATCCTGTTTGGGTCACACTAATACACCACAGTGAACAACAACAAATTGTGCAGCATGTGGGCTCATTCCCAACCTGACAAGACTGGACTATATAATTCATCCTTACCCCTGTCTTGCCCGTTCTTCCGCAGTAATGATGTGCAGCCTCCATCTCGCATGTGCTTGAGACAGGCCGCAGTTTTTTTTTTTTTTTCGGTTGACTGCCACTCTGATGATTATAGTCGTGTAGTGTGTGCACATGCAACCTTTTTATATTTGTGATTACATTTCTTTAATGGACATTGATCTGAATTGTATGTGTTTGTTTGTATTATTTGTGTTCCACATAAAGGAAAATATTCTTTGTTTAGGCATAGCGCAGCTTATTGTGAAAAAAAAAATTAGGGGATAAGCACTGATGCTTTTTGTAATTGTATTTTTTTGTCTTCTTCTTATTATATTTCAGCACGGGAAGCCCATAGAATGTTTCATACACGTTTTATGAAATTTGGCTCAGTGATAGAGACCAGTCTCAGCTACCTACACAGCTAGTTTGATATTCACCTCTGAAGAACTATAGCGCCACCAACAGAGCAAAGTTGAACATACAATTTCAATAATAACGCGGCAAGGCAACGTTGTATAACGGTAATTACATTTTCCTCCAATTCTTTGGATCAAAAGGAATTTGACAGTGAAGTTGCCAAACAGGTAGTGAAGGCATATCTCTGCAACAGTGTGACGTTTTCAGACCAAAATTCAGCAGAAATGTGAGTGAAGGACCAGGACATAAGGGACTCCAAGAGGTTTTGTCTAAATTCCAGTCTAGAGGTGCTATAATTCACAATTTAAATAAAAACTGCCCATACTTTTTGAACTGCTTAACATCAAATCATGATTCTTCACTCGTTCGTGCTGATGGTCTCAATAGTTTCTTATCTTCCTCTATCATTAAGGGGAGGGGCCAGAAGGTGCTTTTCCCCTTAATTGCTGCTTGCAGCTATATTTACTTATTGTTTTGTTCATAGTAGTGCTCTTGGGTGAAGGGCTAAATGTTATATTATGTATAATATAATATTATGACAGCACTGATATTTGTATTTTCTACACATGTAGTCACTTCACATAGGCTGCTGTAATCAATGAGATTTGGGACCATTGTTTTTTTAAAAACTGTTTTATATAAGATATATACTTACAGCGTTCATCATTTTCATGACTAATCTTGAAGAGAAAAAAAAATCTAGTCCAAATAAGATTATTTGTGCATTTGATCTTTACAATGAATGGAATTTACAAAGCAGCAAAAATTAAGAAGGAATCGGAAAGAAGCTGACAAAAAGAGGAACTAGCCTTCGTTGTGTGGAAGTACTATGTATTTCGGAAACACGTCAAACCAAAGCAGGTGATTTGTCAGCACTATTTTGCATCTGATGCCACAACTGAAAGCACCAGAGCAGTAAATCACAAATTCAATCAGAAATGGCACATGTGGAACATTTTGTGAGCACAGTAGATGGCCGAGCCTTAGAACAGAGCCTTATATAAAATTTATTGTGAACTTCATTACTTAGAGAGTCTGGCTTAAACATTTATGCTTGCAAACAGTGTTCTTCCTGAAGGATTAGAAGAAAACCCCGAGAAAGTTTTAGCTGCTCAGGGCAAAGAAGAAAAACATCAAGTCTGTAGAACAACAGATGATGAGACAAACATGATTAAGGTGTATTTTTAGCGGAAGAGCTGCAGCAGCAAGTGACAGCTTTCTAATCCTCCATGCAGTGGAAGCAGTTTAACTCTTACCTGCTGTTCACCTTCCACAGCCCTTCTACAGGAGAAAGAATTGCTAGTTAGCGTTCCAAGACTGACCAAACCAGTAGGTATTTTTGTGAACCTGCTACATGCTCACAGTCAGAGAGGCTTTTTGGTGCATTACTTGCCAGGGGCTGTGTCTAAAGCCTTCACGGAACCTTTAGGCTAGAGGTCATATTCTCATCTAGTCAAGATAGCCAGTGATATCCATTTTTTAACATGTAAATACAACATACAGCAACAAGCGTGTGAGGAAAAAGGTCTAACTATTATTCAAGATTTGATGAACACAAGTTGTAACTCAATTGAGATTCTATTTTTAGAAACACAAGTGCAACAAAGAATTTTGTTCTCAACTCTCAAAAAAATGTGTGCTATAATCATATTGTTTAATTGTTACCTGTTTTATTATAAGATGTACTTACAAACAATTTAGAGAAGTATTTCAGTGTTTTATTTATTTGTAATCTATTTAAAATGTCTTATTTATTTTCTATTCTCTGCTATTTATTTATTTTGCCTTGTTTCCTTTTTTGCTCATTGAAAATATTTGTATTCTTAATAAAATTAATATAATAAAGATCACATCTTTTGAAGCACAGTGTATTGTTAACATACTGATTCTGATGATTTCAATACTGGTACTAAGCATGTACTTGATCCTTGATTTATTGTTGTATAGCTTTCATTGCTCTAATTACCCATCCCAATGCACTCTTTTCATTGCTAGAATGATTAGCTCAATAATTAGTTGATTATCTGGTTTTTGGTGTGTAAATATATCACAACCAAGCAGTATTTACAACCAAGTTCTTACAGTGAGTTATTTCCACTGTTGTTTAGCCCTGTTTGGGTGGGCACTGCATGGCTGTATGTACCTGTTATAGTTTTGATCCCTGGCGTCACATTTCAAGCGAGGTGTGAGAAAACAAACAGCTTCGCTTTGTCTCCCACCAAGAGCTAATAAAGTGAGAATTAAGAGTGTGGAGACGAGTGTGTTACTGCTTAGAGCCCTACTGCTCAGCAGCTGCATAAACACATGCGCTCCTAACCCGGAGCCGAATTAGCACACTTAACACCAGAAACACTCGGACACACCCAAGTCCTTCAATAATGCATGTCATATAGAGAGGGGTCCACTCCAGGCTGATTACTGCATCTCCTATGCTCACTGTCACTGTTTCTTTGTTTCCCTATGTCACATATGGTTACCTCAGTCTACATGCTTTTTTGTAGACCTTCAGCCCTGCTTCAGAGGGGTCATGGTCACAGTTCTGAATCACGCGAAAGGCAGATGAGGTGATGTATCTTGACATGCAGTCTCTAGCAATTATAACACGGTTCAAAATTATAGAGTAAGTACCAGCATCAACATTTGTGAGCTGAAAGAGCAGCAAGCAGCATTTCTGACTCCCCGTGAAAAATCAGGCATACTAATACAAAGCTGAAGTAGTGTTGCATACCAAGTTATCTTTCTAAAAGGCACTGGTTGCCTGGTTACAGTGTGCAGCCTCAGATATGTGTGTATGGAGAATGTGTCACCCTCTAGTCTTACAGGCAGCCTTCGTGTTATGGTGTGTGTATGTGTGTGTGCGTATGTGTGAGCTTTTAAAAAGGCTTATGACCTGAGCCTGTGAAAGTAAAAGCATTCCTTAGGTAATGGACCATTGAC
Organism: Pangasianodon hypophthalmus; assembly: GCF_027358585.1. NCBI lineage: Eukaryota > Metazoa > Chordata > Actinopteri > Siluriformes > Pangasiidae > Pangasianodon > Pangasianodon hypophthalmus. The sequence continues at coordinate 12,521,518 of NC_069733.1, read as the reverse complement.
ATGTGTGTGTGTTTGTGTGTGTGTGTGTGTGTGTGTGTGTGGGGAGCAATGAGTGGGTTGCCAGAGAGTGTTATGACTCAAATTTCACTAGCTGGAAGTCTAGCCTGGAGAGGCAACAGCAATGTAATGTGACTGAATGTTTGGTTTTGATGCACTCTTAGCTGTTAAGAAGTTCTGCATTTCCAACATCAGACCAGAGCTTAGCTACAGGGCTAGAGAGTCAGAAAAGGGTAAGTTTCCAGATTGTCATAGATTTCTAAGATTATTACGTTTTCGGGTCGTCCATCTGTCTGTTTGTCTGTGCTTCCGTCCGAGATTCTCATTAGCAAAATATCTCAAGAATGAGTAGCTGAATGTTTGTAGGATTTATGTGGTAACCAGCAGATGAATTGATTAGATTTTGGAATTGATCCAAACAGGATCAAGGTCACAGCAAGGTATTTCAAGGTATTCATAGCATATTTCATATGTCTGAAATAGTTTTTCTTCAATAGCTTGCTCCCTGTTTGAAGCATATTATAAGGGAAATATGCAAATTAGTAACAAGAAGTAATAGACTTGGTGGTGGTGGTGGTGGAGACATCCCTGTTGAAGGCATTGGCATTAGGTTCTACTTGTTCATTTTATTTTCTCCCCCTGTGATGATTTGCAAACTGATAACATGGCTTGTTTAAAAAAAGTCAACAACGAAAACAGTGTTTAAAGATGAATGGATGAAAAGTATGCTTTTGTTCACCCCATGTCAAATTTAAAATAGATGTCTCATCTTTTTAATGTCTATAACGCTAGTCAAAGTGGTAATGTGGAGCACCACTATGAAACAAAACATAGCCACTTCGTCTTATATATAGCCAAAAATTAGTTATTAATGATTAAGTACTAAAATCTTAAAACTGTTTCTTAAAACTGAATGTGACAATTAAAATCAAGATTTAGATACTGATGCTGTGGATAATGTCTATCTGTAAAAACTAGTTTACTTGCAGTTAATTAGCTGACTAAATGCTATCTGTGCTAATTATTTTTCTAGAGTAATATACAGTACCGTGGTGTAGCGAGGCCACTGTGGGGCCGGAATAGAAATAAGGACATGTTTCAAATTTGCACATTCTTGCATATTTATAGACCCTTGCATTCTTTATGAAAGTAAAGGTGTAGAGATTTTATTAGGCCATTCTTAGTAGTTTATTGGGCATTAAAACATATTAAACCATTTTATAAGTTAACATAGATCACTTTTATTAGTTTAAAATGATATGTCCAGGGATACCGCAACAAAAATGCCAGCAGTAATCCACTGCATTAACACTCAAGTTCATAACTGCAGTATGATATTGAAAATGTACGTAATTAGGACATTTATGCGAACAAGCATCAAAGGATATGGATGTTTTCTTCCCTCATTTTGCAAAATATGGTGATAGGTATAGTGCAAATATGATTTATAAAACAATTTATGCCAGCTTACTCCCACTCTGTCCATTCCTAACCCTTCAAATAACCATTTATGGTACATTTGTATCAATTTGATATTGTGTAACTGCATTCAGATATGTTAGGCTTCTATGAAGCGACTTGCCCAAAGCTGAATAGCACAATGATATCCTTTGGGATTGAACCCATGACCTCAGAGAGAGTAATTTCACAACTGTACTGACACCACACACAGTATGTGTTTACACATGTCTATTAGTGCACCATGTAGGAATCTGTTGCCTACTCTTCCCACTTTGTGGAAAATATATACAGTAATCTGTCTCTTTTGTTCTCCACAGTGCAGAAGTCAACCCCATATCGGATTGAGTCATGTGGCCAAACAGCGGGTACGTAATGCCTCTGTGATTTTCTGTTTCAAAGATGACTGTCTCCTATAGCATGTTTTGTGCTCATATGTGCTTATAATCAAACTCATAATCTATTATCTTGTTAACTGACATGCATTGAATCCTCAAAATCAACTACAACTGTATATGATTCATCAGTGGTGCATAAAGTGCCCAATTTACAATAATTGCCTGCCAAATTGGTTAATTATGCAAATGAGGCAGTCAAGTGAATTTTGATGAAAAAATTCCCCCGCATGCTTGGTTGTAGCATAACTGAAGTCTATAAGTCAGCAGAAACAAGCTCTTGATCAGAGGGCATACCTCGCCTCTGTCCCTATTAACACACACACACACACACGCGCGCCACTCAAGTAGTCAAGCTCTGAAGGCTCGGCTTTGATCCTTACACACGAGAGCGAGAGAGAGAGAGAGAGAGAAGGAGGGAGGGAGAGCACGTTTCAGAATGCTTGAATGCAGGCTTTCATCCTGCTACATTCAGATTCTTATTCTGGCAGAATAGCTTTTTTTTTTTTGCCTTTTAGAGAACTGGCCACTGAAAATAACTCAGTTTCGAGTTTAATCACAGTTACAGCCACCCCTTGATGCTTTTTTGGGGGGGTTGGTCATGTACATCTGATTAAATGTGGGCTATTTTTCTTTCCCTTTCTTTTTAAGACCTGCTAAAGTGACTAATATATGTGGATTTTTATTGTATCCGTTGTAATCTAGTCGTAAATATTATGTAACATTCATATAAAAGTTATATATTATTATAAAAGTTAATTTTATGTGGTGTAATGAATAATACCCCCAGCCCTCAAGAGGCTTTGAAGGATCATCGTTTGTACTGGGTCTTGTATTTCACTTCATGCTCATTGTTTCCTGAAGGCTGTGAAGGCTTGGAGTGGGGTTTTTAAGGTAGACTGCATGAGCTCACCTCTCTATTGTTCCAGTGACATCTCTACTGAAAGCCAGGCAGGACGTGCAGGAGAACTTCTCATAATAAATATAAAACCTTAAAAGACAGGGAAAAAATCGAAAAAGCTGACAAAATTGCACAGTAGTAATCCTGCAGCATTCAGGAACTGGTTGTTGTGGAGCTTTTAGTGGCTGTAGGCACCGCTTCTTCCCCCTCCCGTGCACCCCTGCTCTTAAGACTGTATTCTTTTGTTCCTATTCCCATTTAACAAGGGACAGAAAGTGGATTCTTGAGTGAGTCAGAGAAATGCCTTTGAGATGCTAGCTAGAAATGGCTCATCACATACAGGGAGTCTTTAAGAGAAGGTCCTGGATCTTGACCAAGCAGACAGATCTACTGAATTTGCATTGCCTGTTAATGTTGACGAGTAGGCAAGTGTCTAACGCTGTGATTTATCTGCCTTGAATTACTAAAAAACACAACAAGCACAGGGTTTTGATGGCTGTCCTAAACCACCACACTGCCTTAGTATTAGTTCAAAATGACTACTGAACACACTAAGAATATGTTCAGAGTTAAAATCACAAAACCTGTTAATATGAAATATGAGCAAATCCCTGTTGAGCTAATCAACAGCCGTGCTTATTATATCTTGTGACCCTTTATATTGACCAAATGATAATATTCAGTGTGGATTGTAAATTTAATAAACCATATATAGTAACCAGTTTAATTTTAGTCACATTATGACAAATAAGGTCACTCTTTGTCATCATGTAATTGCAGACCACAAATTAATTATATTATATATTTTTTAAAACTCTAAACCTTATAAATTTTACATGTAGTTAACTATTTAAACCCTGTTGGAGAACAAGCTGTAAAACCCAGTTCTTTAATCTTCTAGATATAATCAATCTGAGACAAATACTACAAGGTAGCTGGTTTAATGTCACAAATGATTTCACTGGATTTCCAAGGGTCAAAGTCAGTTCAGGTTACACCCAGACAATATCATGATTGTATTGTCTAAAACTGCAGCTGGCATTGCCAATTTAATTATTCCTTCTATCCTTTACCCTGTAATAGTGATAGTTGTAGTTTAATATGGTGGCACACAACAAAGACTTCTCTGTACAATATACAGTACCATTAAAGACAACCTTCCCTTGGTGTATTTGATAATTTGTTAAGGGTATCTGTTTATTACATAACAATAATTCATTAGTCTCAGAACAAACTAAAAAAAAATCAGTGCCTTAAGTTTATTGGAAAAGCACTTACATTGTGTCCATAGAGAATGAACTGATAAAATCAAATGCTCTCTACCTCTAGGATCTAATTGATAGATTGACAGGACTTTAGAGACCTGAGAAATATGGGTCAATAACGTGAATCATAATGTTAGTAATCAATTAAGAGGTGCCTGTTAGGAACCTTCAGCAACTGGCTTGAGTAATTAATTTAATATGGCAATGTGAGAAAAAAGAAATTTAAAGAAAGCTAATTTGTTTTATACATGAAAGCCAAAGCGAATTGATGATGGATTAATCTATAGACATAAAGTATATATGTGTAACAACCACATATGCTCATGTTAATAAGTCTGATTGGGTTCGAAATCCCAGTACACAATACATTCATAAATCAAACCCACACAAACGTATTGATTTTCCGCTTTTCATGTCACAAAGGGCTGAGGATTTTAATGGCCGTCATTACACAAGAGCATGCAGCGCTGCACCTTCACTCAAGCGTCTGCCAACACTCTACTCTAGATGATTAGAACCAGGACGGCTGACTTGATTATATCTGTCTGAGACTTGCTTCTGCTTATTGTCTGTCACTAACAGCAGAGCTAAGATTAGCTTTAGTGACCTGTGTCTGGCTACATGAAGCAGCAAAAGTGAGATAGAAAAGTTATGTTGAATGAAATGAATAAAATCTCACAGATATGAGTAAAGTGAATAAAAGTCACAAATGTGATCAGAGACACTGCCACAGGGGGGATAATCAGAGAAGCTGTCGCAGGTACAGTCCAGGTGGGTGGCCCAGGAAGATTTGGTCTGAAATACATCTATTTGATCAAAATATCATGGCCAGACATTAAACACAGACCTATGCAGTGTTTGCAACTCATCAGATAAGTTAATATTTCTCCGGTTTTGTAAAATAGTTTGGTGTGGAGCTTGCTAGGACAAAGTAGGGTAATGGTCAATATGCAAATGACTGTTTCTTCCAGCACTGATAATTAATGCACACCCCATTGGTTTAGATTGGTGTCACTGGTTTCACCCCATTGTTTAGATTGGTGTCACTGGTTTGCACAGTGGGAAGGAGGTTTTTAAGGTAAGAAACAGATTGTTTCCTTGGTAGAGCACAGCAGAAATTCCAGACCAGCACAAGTTTTCAGCCTGTAAGAGACAAGCTCAGCAGGTGGTGATCCAGACCTGCCTGACAGAAAAAACAGTGTATTAGATGGAGAGTTGAAGAAAGATGGGAAGTTGAGAAACCGAAAGGAGAATCATTACTCCACCATGCTGTCAGTACAGTGTTACACAGCATTTATAATGCATAAAGGGGTGTGCTTTATGTGTACTCAGGTGTCAAGCTATGTCACTGAGTAACAAATGTCTGTTTAATAGTATAAAGGTAATCATCTGAGTGATTAGAGAAACCCAGCACACCTATTACACCAGCATGCATTTCCTCTTCTCCATTAAAGCCTAACCTTCCATAGACATTGCTGGCTTTTCTGGCATCAAACACAATGTCTGTGTTTGTGTGTGTCTGTGTGTTATCTCTATGTCATGAATACATGACTTGATTCCATACTATGTTTGACACTCAGCCCAGATTTGACCAGCACAGATTACAGAGCAGCTAAGCTGTTCAGCAAAGTTCCAGTCAGGTATCCTTCAGTAGCACCCACACTGTAAAATTTGCCTGTAAATTTTATGGTAATTTACTGGCAGAAGTGTTGCCAGTAAAGTACTGCAAAATTTACACTAAACAACTGTAAAACATATTTACGATAAGGTGCTGTAATATCTTACATGGTATAAAATAATGTACCAAGTTACAGTTGAGGCAGGATACAACTCAGCTTATGGCTAGTTGTCTTGATCTATAACTCAACGCCTTACCCACCGAGCCACAGCAACAAGCTTAACTAACTGGCATTGAGTCATCCGCCTCCACCGCTGAATTAACCGCACTAAAAGAATGCATTGAATCAACGCAAGCTAGTTGAGCTAGTTTTGGTAGCTCAGTGGTTTAGGTATTGAGTTACAGATCAGAAGGTTATGTGTTTAAATCCCAGGACCGTCAAACACCGCCATGGTTGTGTCTTTCAGCAAGATGTATTTCAGCCAAATGAGCAAATGTACTGGATTATGTGTTATTTTATACTATGTAAGATACTACAGTACTTTACAGTAAATATGTTTTACATTTGTTTACTGTAAATTTTACAGTGATTTACGATGTTTTTTTTTTACAGTGCACGAATGGGTTGAAGTGCCTATATTTAGTCTCAGCTTTAAGTGAAAGAGTTTGAAAGGAAGAAAACAGCCAGCGACCACACATTTTTTACAACATTTTTGCAGTTTTATCCACTGCATCTGTGAAATAACTTTAATTACTTGCCTGGAATGCAAGTATACCTAGGGGTGTAATGATACACAAAATTCCAATTTGATACAATGTGATAGTGTTTTGATATGATACAATTTCAATATAGCAAGAATAAGCATTGCCTGAATATGTGCTTTAAAACATTTAATATTATTAAAATACAATAATTGAAACTTAGTGTGTGATCCATTCAGACTCAAGCAGTGTATAAAGAAACAAAAGCTGTGCATTAGAATGGAACAGAATGAAACATAGCTAATTAAACAGTAGCTATCTGGCCACTGGTGTGCAAGGTTGCCAGGTCTCAGCAAAATATCCACTTCAACTATATCACAAAAAAAAAACCACACAAAAAGAACTGAAAGCATCCCAAACAGTATGGCACTGGAAAAGGGAGTCTTCTTTGCATTGGAAACAAGTTCACCGTAGTGCACACACATTTCTGATATGTCGCTTCAAAACTATTCCATTGCGGCATAAATACCACAACCTTGGCAATGTCTGTCTCAAAAACTGTTTGTTTTGCCATGGCTGAAGCACAGGCCACTTTATTTCCCATTCAGCTGTTGAGCAGAGAGTATGTGTGTATGCATGTATATGTGTTATTAGTGCCAGTTTGCTAGAGTATTGGCTTATGAAAAACACTGTGCTTAGCAGAAGCACATATACACTCATTGGCCACTTTAATAGGAACACCTTCACACCTGCTTGTTTATGTATTTATATAACCAGTTCACATCAAACATCAGAATGGGGAAAAAGTGTGATCTCTGTGACTTTAACCATGGCATGGTTGGTTTGCCACATGGGCTGGTGTGAGTATTTCAGAAAGTGCTGATCTCCTGGGATGATCTCCTTACACATGATTGGCTGGACAGCTGCATAAATGAGCAGGTGTAAAAGGTATTCCTATTAAAGTGGACGGTGAGTGTATTGTTGAATCCCAGTAGCCTCTCCTGAGTCAAGATACACAGGAAGCTGTTTTTTTTTCTGAATTAAGGACTGTGGGCTTGATTAAGTTTAAATGTTCATTACACCTCACCTTGAATGTATTGTTTGTTATGCAGATGTATCAAATTGAGAGCCTTGATATCGAATGATACGCTGTATTGTTACCGCTCTGGTGATACCTGCCTGTATTTCTACTGCTGCCTATCTTTTGTGAAGGTAACAGAGTCCATAATATAGGAGCAGATGATATGACTGCTCTTTCATTAATTGTTTTAGACCACATGCTGTTGGATTTGCAGGTTCAGGCACTTTGTGCTTGTGCTGTGTTGGCTTTTCCTTTATTTAAGGCCTGGACTTTAATTAGCTAAATGAGCCCTGCTCTTCTGCATCGACATTAAAAGGAGATGATGGCCATTAATTTCTGTGAAGACATCTGCTCACACGTGTAATGAATTCAACTGTTTTATTATCATCATTTTTCTCGTAGCTTGGCCATTAACTGTCATGGTTTTAAGGTCTCCGGTGATATGCAGTCCTTAGTGTGGTGTGTTTGAGAAGGGTTGTTAAAGTAATTATTGATGAACATTATCTCTCCTTCTTTTACAGTCCTAACATTTAATCATTGGGCAGATGCTTCTTATCCAGAGTGGCAAAAGACAAATGTAGACATATTTAGGTGTGTGCTTGTATGGTTATCAACACTGAATATTAAAATGTGGAGCTAAATCTTGATGAGTAGCACACTGGGAGAGATTTCACTGTCATCTTCACTAATGTAAAGGGTACTATTGACATCAAGATGTGAATTATTATTTTTTTTTAAATATGGCATACTGCCTGTTCTGTTTTGCCAGTGTGTCACATTTTTAAAATGTATTTAAAGCAGTTAAAATTCATTTACCTCAATTTAGCTTAATGACAAAAGACTGCTTTAATACAGTTTTGTTATCATATATTCTGTCAGTGTGTAGTCTTACATACACACACATAAATAGAAAACAACATAGTCTTAGTCCAGATATAGAAGGTGAAAGTGATGCCTAGTGTAAGCAGGCTTTTTGGAGACCGTATCTAGCCATCCTAAATAAAATGTTAGCACAACTGAACTAGACTAATTATCCATTCCTAGTATTCCTTTTCTTTCCTGTGTTATCTTTTTGACTCCAGCGGTTACAGACATGTGATATTATTTTGTCATTTACTGTTCATAATGATCAGTTAATCAATTCAGCTTTCGGTTGACATTACTGTACATGAAGATCTCATTAGCAGCTGATTATAATTTTACTTCAGTAAATTAACTTTAATTCCTTTTTTTTTCTTTGCAGCCTACCATCTTTGGGACACTGATTGACAAGCCACTGTGTGACCACAACTCAGTAAGTGAATTAATGCACCAGGCAATATTTAGAGTTTGAGCTCAAAAACTAGTCAGTCAGTTATATTTGAAGCCTTATGATAATATTTCTATACCTTTATTCTTGTTTAGCCCCATTATTTGACTTGCTATACAACTTTAGTTGTTTCTTTTTTTATATTTTAGCTGTCTTATAAATGAAAATGTCCAATGATTCAGATGTCTAGACCAAGAAGTGATCTCTTTACTGTGAAACTGTATTAATTGCCATTGTATAGTGCTTTGGAAAATCATTTAGTGATGTGAGACTACTGTACAAGAGAGATGCTGAGCTACCTCAGTCAGCATCTGACTAATGCAAATGTCAGTGGTTGGCATCCCAGCAACTTAATTGTCACCAGCAAAGGTAACAATTGGCAAGTTAAGCACATTAGATGGAGACAAAGTTGGTCCAGGGTCTGAGAGAAACATTCTACAAATGTTGCCAAGTGGCAAATGACTTATTCAGTTGCTGAAACACAAGGGCCCATGCACAGCTCACTTATTCATTTATCAGGTAAATACTTCAGCAGGTATTATGGTCTAAAATGTCACTCACCTTAGAGACTGTTTGACATTGAGCATTGTGACCTGTCTGCAGTTTGGCATTTGTTCTGATGATGGCAGAAACCAGATGTGCAGTCAGGCCCTAGTGTAGACCCTTCTCGACAGCTTGTTCTGGATTTTCCTTTTTTTAAAACTTTCACACACACTTGGGCAATAAATTAGATTGAAAAGCCTCAAAGTCTGGTATTTAACACTGCTTGTCATGGAAAGGTTCTTTCCTTTTGGGTTCATGCTCAAACCAAAATGGAAACCGTCACCAGACAAGAAGATAGGCGCTAATTAAAAAGTACTAGTGGAATTGGAGTGCAGTTTTATCTCCTATTCAGAAGATGTTCACAGTAGGGGGTCCTACTCTCACTATCCCACTCTCCAACTGGAGAGTCAACAGCCGCTTTTTCCTCAACCTAATATAACCTCACAGGTACAGAGATGTGTTAAGACAGAGGTGGATCTGTGCCTGAGATTATGTTAACATATGCATGTTGAACAATAGCTTTCTCTGCAGGACTGCACACCAGAGGAAGTCAATGCACAAGATTAGTGCAGAGGGCTGAAGGCCAGTGAGAGGAGCTTAAAGGATTATATTAATAACACCAAAAGCCAAATTGATTTTCTTTAGCAAGGTGCTTGTTCATTGCAGGCACCAATCTTTTATCTGTTAAGGCAATGTGTATGATGCTTCATTTTTAAAAGAATTCTCCACTTTATACAGTGTAGTATCACATATTCCAAATGATTGATCTAGTGATGTGTAAAATGCTTAAAATTATGATATTATGTACAACAGAACCACATCCAAAAAACACAACAGTCTGTTGTAGCAGAAGTCTTATGCAATTCCAGATGTTTCGGCATACAGCTATCAGCCAACACAGGACCACCTGCTGCAGTTAAATGACTTGATTTCCAGTCTAAATTAAATATTTCATCATCCAAGCCTGTTATTGTCATTGACAGTTCCCTTTTCTTCCTTGAATGATTTCGTCTTCCTGTTAAAAAAAAATGCATCAAACCACAGGAGCTGCAACACGTTAATCAGCCATGATAGACAATTTGTCTGGCATTAGTGTATCATGATTTGATTGTTGATTGACCAGCTGCCTGAGGTTATTAGTCATGACTGGTATCCAATAGCAACTGACTAGCCGAGCATGCTGGGAGGGTGGAATGGTGGAATTTTAATGAGTGCCTGTTGGCTGGGGAGGGAAGGATTTCTCATCTGCTTTAGCCACCAGCTTAAGACAGACCTAATCATCAAGCCCACTGGCCTTCTGTCATCTGCATGACAATCTGGATCCTGATGAAATATATCCAGCATTCTTTAATCCTTAAAAAACAAGGGATTCTTATTAATAATACAGACTTAGCAATAGTATTAATAGAGTTTTATTTTTCATTATAATACAGCGTTGTTGAATTCTCTAATCTGATTGGTCAGAAGGGGTAAGTATATTTTCTATAACAGCAACTCCGACAATAGTGCCAGCTGTAATTCAAATTATAGATTTAAATTAATGCTCTTCTTCTAATATGTTATCATTGCTATAGTAACGGCTAACTAACAGGGACTTGTATGGCAGATGCTCCACATAATCTAAGGCTAATAAAAATGGATTAAAAACGTGCTCTTATTTCAAAATGGAAAAACAGCAAAAAAGACAAAAAAAAAAGGGGAAATGTATATTTATTGATATTGTGGAATTTACTTGTAGGAGACATTTATTTTATATTTATGGAAGGAGTCTCCAGCATCAGCGCTCTGTAACAGTTCTCCACCATGGGAGAGTCTTCAGGACAGAGGACTTTGTGCTTTCCGGTTTCTCTGTAACACAGCAAGCTGCATTTTTTGCCTTATTAACTTCAAGAGAGTGAGAAAAAAGAGAGGCTGTAAAGAAATGACTGTTATCTGACTGTTAAAGTTGTCTTACAGATGTTCCACAACATTAAATGTAACTACAAATGGTTAAAAAGCAAGAAAAGGCATTCATTAATAAATTAAAAAATGTAAACACTGGTGAATTGCTGTGATATAAGAGGAATACACTGATCAAAAATCCACCTGCCTAATATTATGTAGGTCCCCCTTGTGCCACTAAAACAGCTGTGACCCGTTGAGGCATGGACTGCACAAGACCTCTGAAGGTGTGCTGTGGTATCTGGCACCAAGATGTTAGCAGCAGATCCTTTAAGTTATGACGTGGGGCCTCCATGGATTGGACTTGTTAGTCCAGCACATCCCACAGATGCTCGATCGGACTGAGATCTGGGGAATTTGGAGGCCAAGTCAACACCTTAAACTCCTTGTCATGTTCCTCAAACCATTCCTGAACAGTTTTTGCAGTGTGGCAGGGTACATTATTCTGCTGAATGCGGGCAATGCCATTAGGGAATACTGTTGCCATGAAGGGGTGTACTTGGTTTGCAACAACGTTTAGGTAGGTGGTACGTGTCAAGGTAACATCCACATGAATGCCAGGACCCAAGGTTTCCCCACAAAACATTACCCAGAGCATCACGCTGCCTCTGCCGGAATGCCTTCATCCCATAGTGCATCCTGGTGCCATCTCTTCCCCAGGTAAGCGACGCACATGCACCTGGCTGTCCACATGATGTAAAAGAAAACATGATTCATCAGACTAGGCCACCTTCTTCCATTGCTCCGTGGTCCAGTTCTGATGCTCACATAGGGCTCATTGTAGGCGCTTTTAGCAGTGGACAGGGGTTTGAATGGACACTCTGATCGGTCTGCAGCTGTGCAAGCTGCGATGCACTGTGTGTTCTGACACCTTTCTATCATAGCCAGTAATAACTTTTTTCAGCAATTTGTGCTAAAATAGCTACTCTGTAGGATCGGACCAGACGGGCTAGCCTTTGCTCCCAACGTGAATCAGTGAGCCTTGGGCGCCCATGTTTAATGTTATGGCTGATCAGTGTAAATCACTTTAGGACATGCTGTTATTGGAAAATAATCCACTTTGGCACCACACTACCCTATGTTCTTATTTGCGATATTTAACTGGATTACTGAGTTTGACTTGTGATAGTTTTGTCAGGTTTTGCACTGTAAACTCCACTGATTAAACCACAATGGAGATAGTATTTATACACTGTGTAGCAGTACATTAGGAAGTCCCTATACATTTTAACTCTCCAGTGGCATGCATGTTGATTCCCAGCATCTGTTGCTGTATTTTCGTTTCCCCTTGAGTGCTCACCAATCAGTGCAGGTTTTTCTAGGTCAGCAGTCACTATCCATCATGCTTGTTCATTTGATGTAATGAAACAGACTGGATTGCCATGGCAACAAAAAGAAAATACTTTTATGCCAGTATGCCTTTCCTTAGAAATAAGCATTTTCCTCAGCAGGACCCTGCTATAAGGGATTTGTGTAGCACTGGAATGATTTAGCCTCAGTGGTGCATGGTCATGAAAAATTTCGTATAACATACAATACTGAACAGAGTGACTGGAGCAGGTCTGTGTCTGCATGCACTGCAAAAAATGATAGCAAGTAAAAATATCTTGAATATAGGCAAGTGTTTATTTATTCATTTTTAAAGAAGCAAAATTATCTGCCAATGGAATAAGACAATGCAAGCTTAAAATTAGTAAATATGTCTATAAATAGGCTTAATGGTATTATATTTTTTAGATAATAATCTCCTAATGAGAAATATCAGATAACTTTATATATTTGGATCATATTAGAACATATATGTAAGCTTTAACATATTACATATTTCACATACTGTTTCAAACCACTGTGCCGGCGTTGAACGTCTCTGCTGCAACCATTTTTTTAGTAATAGCTAGAAATGTGGTATTTTATGAAGCCATTCAAGAGACAAATTATGCATTTCATTTCAGTTCACCTGATCAGCGATCAGCCTGGAGAAATTTACAACAGAGTTGAAAGGTACTTTATGATGATTTGCGTGTCTGAATGAACGTATGGTGATCACTTTATTAAGAGATCAATGTCAATAAGTGATGCAGTTTTCTTTTTTTTTTGGTAACACTAAAATACAGGGTGTCCCAAAAGTCTCCATACATAGGGGACTATGAATGCCAGCACCATGTCATTTGTGCCTTCATCAGTAGATGTTCCTGGATGTCTACTACTCGGTTGGTCCGCAACACTTCCAGTCTTGTTGAATTTGTTAGCAAGTTGGCAACATGTGTGTGTGATATGCTCACCATGTTTCCTGTTAATGTCCGTCGCAACCTTGCGACAGCTTCCCGATCAAGTCATGAGAATGATTTCAGTACGTTCTTCTTTTATCAAAGGCATTCTTAAAGGCTATCTGAAAAAAAATTATATAATATAAACTAAGTCTGAAAAGTTTTGGAAGACATTTTGCTAAAAAAGTGTTCATTTTTCCTGTGTACGGAGACTTTTGGGACACCCTGTACAATGTTGTGGGGTGTGAGAACGGATAGGTCGATCTAGCTGTCTGTCTGCCTGTCTGTCTGTCTATAATATGCACACATAGTGTCTGATGAGACATGACAAACATCTGGACTTTAATTTGTCACATGGGGCATTTAAAAATCTGTAGGTATGACAAACTGCCTAACTGTCTTTCCTAACTGAAAGATCTGAATTATATGATCTAATCCTCAGGAGTGTGCTATCTGGACACACACATGCTTCAGTTTGTTTAGATTAAATTCAGGATTACAGTATGGTGGTGACGGCTGGTTATGTGTTGCATAATAGATCTAAAGTGCTCTAAGCCTTCTCTTCTGGCCTCAAAACCTCTGATAAAAATCAGCCTCTGCTGCTTCAAACACCAGCTGCACTTGCTTTAATAACAGATGATGTTCTCTAGAAAGGTTATGTAATGTAACATTCATGTAGGTGGGTGGAAAAACAGAAGGCATTACTGTGTGACATGATGGACATGACAAATGTTTTTTGCTTGAAGGTTATAGTTTAAACATGAGGATTGAGTTGTATGTCAAGAAAATAATTGAATCTAGACCAGTCATGACCACAGATAATAGAAAACCCCAGATTCTAACTTCTTAATGAAACGCAGGACATATCCTTGTGAGTGAAACAATGTGCACCATAGGATTGGTCCAAGGAATTATTTGAGTCAGATATTTTGTCACCACATCATACTGAATCTGCATAGAATTGAGAAAATCTCAACTCACATGTCACTTTGTTTGTCGCTATTGCTGAAATCGTGTGCATCCTGTGCATGCATAGAAAATGCATAGAACGGTCAGAATGGAGGGTAAATTGCAACCCCTTTTGCATGAGGGCTGCTTTCATTTATTTTCTTTGACTGTGTTTATTCAGACAATTTTTTAAAAATTTTGTAAAGATTGTGTCATTATGCAGTAAAGTCAATTTCTCCTCCAATAAGCATGATTTACTTTACTGTCTCTGAGAATTAACTTCACAGATATCTGATTATAACTTGATACCACTAGTGTAGGACATACCAAATTACTGCAGGTTACACAAAATAAACAGGTTGAGCTCAAGACAACATGGATAGTTCTTTCTAAATTCACACACTGCTCTGTAATTCCAGAGAAAAATGTTTGCTTTCGTTCAAGTGGGAAAATGTTCACATGGAAGCTGTTGAAACTGGAAAACCCAAGACTGGCTGACCTTCCTGTGTGCTTTTCTTGCAGCGAACGGCTGCTTTGATGAAACTCTGATTCAGCTGTTTTATATGCACTACTCATTATGGATTGGCGACTGCAGCCTCAACTTCCCTTAAAGATGAATTTCATCTGGTTCCAGGCTTCAACAATAATCTGGTTTTTGTCTTTAGTGACCTAGAACAGTGCACTGGAAGCATTTTTTTAAGTGGTCATGTTGACAGATAGGTTAGATAATAAATACAGTAAAGATGTAGTTCTCCATTCAGCTTGTGCTTTTGACATGGAAGATCAGCAGGATGTCTCTACATTTCGTACTGTTTAGTTTAAGTTGAGTGAACATTTGCTTTAGTGATGTACATTGCCTTCTAGAATTATTGGCACCCTTTATGAATTTTATATAACTTCACTTTGATATTCAGCCACATAAAAGTGTTTTTGTACATTAGTTCGATTTTAAAGTCACTTCACAAAGTTTAAACTCAAACTTTTCTTTACTGGTTATTCAATCTATGTTCCTAAAATATGACTAGTGCTAAAAAAACATCTACTTTGCTAAAAGCCTGAAGACAAAACCCATTGTTTGTTTGATGTAGCATAAGTGTTTTTTTCTGAAGATGTAAACTGTGAAAATGCACCATCTAGAATTATCTATTGATCAGGCTCTTATTTTTGTGTTGGGGGAAAAAAACTGTGCAAGTCGAGCTTCTAATACCAAAGGAAAATCATTAGTCTGCTTGGTTCATTTACAATAGAGCATTTGAGACATTGGTGGAGTAAAT
The DNA here is from genome assembly GCF_027358585.1 of Pangasianodon hypophthalmus. Lineage (NCBI taxonomy): Eukaryota > Metazoa > Chordata > Actinopteri > Siluriformes > Pangasiidae > Pangasianodon > Pangasianodon hypophthalmus. The sequence continues at coordinate 12,505,819 of NC_069733.1, read as the reverse complement.
TAAGCTGTGTGAGTTTTGTTCTCGACAAAAGAAATCTATGTTTAGCCTGAAGGATCTAAGGAATATTTTTTATTCTTTTCATTTCTCTTTGGTAAAAGAGCTCGAGTCATGTTTAATTCATGGTGTATGCTAGCTCTTGGCAGACTAAGAATTGATTCAGTTACGAGAGATTAAATTTCTTGTCAGTTGTTAAATTGTTCAGCAGGATAATACATTTGAAATTTGCATATATGCACTTCCTCTGCTTTTCTATTGTGCACAGGTTTCTCCAAGACCACCTCTTCTATAGTAAGGTATTCAGCTTAGGAGTAGAATATAGCTTATATTCATTTTTAGCTAGGATTAAAAATTTAGACTTTATACCCCAGCACTGTTGAATTATCAAATCAGAAGATGCGGATTAATTTTCTATAACAGCATGACTCTGAGAGTAGTTCTAGCTGTAACTATGATAGGATGGACTGAAGTGTTTGATTCCGCTTGTACCACAGTCATTTAGCAATGATTACAATTTTTTATATTAATAATGAATGACACATCATGATTTTTAACAGTGTATAGTTAGTTTAGTTAGCCTGTCCACCATACTAGTTCGGGTGAATGAGCTGACTTTTTATTTAATTTTGTTTCTAGAATGAATTAGTGCGTACAAAAATGTCACAGAGTCTAGCAGTTCTACAACATAAATTAGTTTGTGTAATGCACTATAGTATAGTATATAATGCACTGTAGCAATGAACAAATTGCATCCCATCAGTAAATTGTGTGGTATCATGTTTATGTTTACTCAGTCTGTCAGAAATGCAGATTTACTTAGTCATGGTTTTTAGGGTCAATTTAATATATTAACATTTTTAATTTAGCTGTAATTATTATTTCTAAGCTCTAAGCTCTGTTTGCATGTTCTACCCATGTCTGTCTGGGTTTCCTCCACATTCTCTGGTTTCCTCCCACCCAAAAACATGCTGGTTGGTGAATTGGCTACACGACATTCCTGGGTGTGAATGTGTGTGCATGCCTCTTTTCCATAGACTGGTGTCCGATTTCCTGGGGATGTGCTGAAATGTTTGACTACAGTACACTACATACTGACTTTACTGATTATCAGTCTTACATACTCTACGCTGTAGTTTACTGAATGAGATGTTATTTGACAGTAATGACACTCCTGATTTTTAATTTTGTTTTCCATTATTATTTGCCTGGCCAGCGGCTTACACTCCAGGTCTTCTTGTACTCTCATATCTAATAGCCTATTAAGCGAAGTCATAAATCTTACCATCTTCACTTTCTTCTAATGAGGTTTAACACTCAAACTGAACTTTGAATCTTCGATTTCTAGAATTCAAATCAATCTTTGGTTGAGTGAGAGGCACATGTGACAGTGTAATAGGCAAATCTTAAACGGTGTCGATTTCGGTGCCATTAACCGTGTGACTTTAAATAATGTGTGCAGTCAAGCAGATCAAGGTAGCAGGCGCCTCTTTGAAATACATATTACAGCTCTGTGTACAAAGGCCGCTTTCAGAATCACACACCTTAGTGGATTTTTTTCACTTTTGATTTTTAGTGGATTTTTTGTCTGTGTGTGGTTCTGTGTATGTGATTGCTGTGACATGGTCAAAGGAGGAAAGCAAGACAAAGAAACAAAGAACACATCTGTTTATTAAATTAGAATGGGTGTGTGTGTGTGTGTGTGTGTGTGTGTTTTTATATCCCGGTGGGCAACTAATGTCCTCATTAAGATTGGACATTTTGGCTGACAGTTTGGCTGGTCCTCATAAGGAAAACTTTATTTTTGGTTGTTTTTTTTTTTTTTAATTTCAAAAACAAGGTTACTGAGGTTAAGGTAAGTGGTTAGATTTCTGTGTAGCACCGCATTAATTCGCTGCAGTAATTGTCAGTGGAAGGTCCACACAAGGATGGGGGGGGAGGTGTCAAATAAAAAAGACCAGCCAAGCTGCAGAGCTACAGGCTTTTTCCCAAGGCAATAATTATTCCCTGGAGTGTGTGAGGGTGTGTGCATGAGGGTGTGGGACAGAACAGGTGCAGGGACTGGCTTACGCTCTCAGCTCTGTGACTAATGGGGTACAGAGGAGGAGAGGGTGGGGGGATGAGGCCAGTGCTGTCTCAAACTAGCCTGAAGCTTCTGACTCGCCTGAGTTCATCATAAAGCCTCCGCACACTATCAGAGTCTTACACAAATGACACATGAGGTTATGAGACCCCGTCTATTTTTTTTTCTATCTTCCAATCTGAAAAATTGTTTCCAAACTCATGTTTTTCACTAGTTTGCCAGGACTTTTCCAGGACTACAGTTCATTTAGTGATCCTCAGTAAGTGCTGTATCCTGGTCAGGGTCATGGTGGATCCAGAGCCAATCCCGGGAACACTAGACGTAAGGTGGGAATACACTCTGCAAACACACAAATAATCACACCTACGTAGGTGGAATTTATCATAGGCAGTCCAGCTGCTGGCATGTTTGTAGGAGGTGGGAGGAAACCAGAGAAACCGGTGGAAACCAACACAGACATGGAAACAACATGTGAAACTCTACACAGAGAGTAACCTGAGCTAAGGATCTAAACGGGGACCCTGGAGCTGTGATGTGGCATCATGTTGCTGTGCAATCATGCCACCCCATAATGCAGTTCCAAAATTTATTTTAAAATACCTCATATGTACACTATATCATCTTAATCGCAGTTATTAGCAATAAACCCTTTATGTGTAAATTGCAGTATAAAAGAAATTCACCTTTTTGAATTCAGGTCATTTAAATAAAACACATACACTTTTATTCAACCTTGTTCTCAAGTCAGAATGTCCTAAACATAATGTATACAATAGAAATATGATTTCTTTTTTTCTGTTTTTTGTTTATTTTTTAGGCACATAAAGTTGGAAAATTTTGGTGTTGTTTCACCTTTATTTAAAAACAAGAACATACATTTTAAGAACTGTGTTTTTGAGGCAGATGAGAGGAAAGAAAGATTCACATCCTGTTACCATCAAACCATGTGTGTATGCAAACTTGTGTGTTTTTAATGAGGCTGCTGGAGAGAACAGCCACGTCTCACATTTTAATCCCTTCTGCCTGTCTGACTTAATGAATGATGAATGAATATACCTGCCTAGCTAGATCATATTGAATCACCACTGGCAAGGATATGAAAGCTATACATTGCCCAAGACAATAAGACTCGAGCCAACTAATCGCTTAAATTCTGACATCATAATGCTCTCTGATTACCCCTATGGAAAATTTAACCCCTATTGTGAAAAAGTTGTATTAACTTAAATCAAAATATTGGTGCTCTTTTCTATTTTACAAGACAGAAACACACATTTCTTTGTTTTTTGCCAAAAACTTTATATGATCATGATCATATGCTTAAAATTGTAACTCATTGTTTATCTAATTGCATTTTTCCAAAATATAGTGTAAGATGTAGTTATACTAACTTTAGATAATGCTTTAGGTGCTAAGGATTAATTAGTGAGTTTATCAAATGCCGCAAGTCTCAGATACAGTGCCTTGCATAAGTATTCACCCCCTTGATGTTTTCTATATTTGTTTTACACCCTGGAATTGAATCAAATGTAATGGGGATTTTACCATTTAATTTATGTAATATGTCTAACATTTGAAGGTTTGGCAGTTTTTTAATAACCAAACCATACTTTTCCAGATCTGTGTCCCGGTCTTTGTGAAGTTTGTTTAGGCTTGTTCTCTAACAAAATGTAAGAACTTTCAGGAACAGGTCTATTTATATTGTGATCATGTGACACTTCAATTGCACACACAGGTCGATTCTATTCAACTTATGTGATGTCTGATGAAAACTGGTAGCACCAGAACTAACTGAAGCATAACTTCCTTCACATATTGTGTCTTGCATTTGTATGGATTGAAATCCCCAAGGACAAATATCTGTATTTGGTACCTCAATAAATCTCTATCTGCTCCGACTTATTCCCTGAATAGATTCTGCTGTACTTTGTACCTTTTTCTGTACTTGCCTGTTTGTGTGCATGCAAAGTTAATCTGATGACTTAATGCCTGCTCATATTCTGGGTGTTATTACAGGGCATTGGGCCATTATTACAGTACATTATTACAGTACAGTGACTTTAATTTGGTTACCTTAGGCTCTGGAATGATTTTGATTTTGACTGTAGGGGACAACACAATTATTATTCTTGCTAATCTTTAGATTAGCTTGTTAGAAATTAAATTTAATTATAGGTAACCAGGAGGTCATGCTCACGTAGACGAATCACAGACATCTGGGCTTGCATAAACAGCTGTGGTCATTATTGGTGGGTAAGTCATACATCATATATTTTCTTTGTACTGTAACAAATATGATTATGTGTTAATTGAAATGACACAGAAAATCAACACATGAAATTAGGCATATTCAGCACATAGATTGTCAAATAAACCTAGAACACCAAATGCATGTTAGCAAACAGTTCATACTCATATTTCATTAAACATTTTAAACTATAGGCTTTTTTTAATCCAAACATAAGTGCTAGCCTGAAGACTGAGTATAAGAAATATTAACTCTGCTTTGTGTGCGAGTTATTACACTGACAGTTATGACTATTGCATATCATACGTACCACTGCAACATGCTCATGCTGACTCATGTACATTTCAAAGAGGCACTTTTGACAAAATTTCATTGTTGTCTGTTTTACTTGGAAAACACCATCATCAGTTGAAGTCAATCCGTGACTTTTTTTAGTCAATATATTCACATGTTGTAGCCTGCGTGAGTGACAAGTTTCATTGTGTGACGTTAATGTTAATGAATGTACAAACTGTATAGAGCAACTTTCCTGAACCACTTTTTATATAAATTCAAAATGTATATATTTTCGCATATAAATTTGAGCACAAATTTAGAGCTGAGCACTCCTGGTTCTCAAATTTTTTCAGCCAGAAAGAACTACCTATATAGCACACATACACTATATGGCCAAAAGTATGTGGACACATGACCATCACAGCCAGATGTGCTGTTCAACATCCCTTTCCAATACCATAGGCATTAATATGAATCCATTAATATGGGAAGGCTTTCCACTACAATTTGGAGCGTGGCTGTGGGGATTTGTGCTCATTCAGCCATTAGAGCATTAGTGAGGTCAGGCGCTGATGTTGGGTGAGGAGGCCTGGTTCTCAGCCGGTGTTCCAGTTCATCCCAGTGGAGTTGAGTTCAGGGCTTTGTGCAGGACACTCAAGTTCTTCCACTCCAACCTTGGCAAACTCTGTTTTCGTGGACCTCACTTTATGCACAGGGACACTGTCATGCTGGAACGTGTTGGGGCCAGTTAGTTCCAGTGAAGGAAAATTGTAATGCTACAGCATATAAAGCCATCCTATACAATTGTGTGCTTCCAACTTTGTGGCAGCAGTTTTGGGAAGACCCACATATGGCTGTGATGGTGAGATGTCCACATACTTTTGGCCATATAGTGTACATCGGCAAAACATATGCAGTTTACATCTCAACAATGTTGCAACATCATTTACTAATTGGAAATACATTTTAGCTTTTCATCAATATACTTTCAGTATATATATGTATCCATGTCACTTTATCCTTCAGTATAATGTGTGATTTAAACCCTTGAGTATTGTTAGGCAGCATTCCCTCTTAGGGGTGATTTATTAAATCTCTACACTTTCACCATGTGAATGATAAATTCTGCTCAACTTTCCTTCATACAAATCAACATAGCCTACATTTTTGGGGCTTTGCTTAGCAGCATAACGCACAACTGACTACAGTTAGCAAACCGAATAAATTCCAACTTGTCTACAGCTATATGCAGCAGAATGTTAAGAACATCCATTAACAATTAAAGGATGTAATCACTTCAGTTTGCCTCTTACACCAAATGTAGTAGATCAGATAAGACTATGGTATCTGAAGTTTGCTTCTGTAGTTTTGTACCAATGCTATAAAGCTTATGTAGTTAACAATTAAGCGCAGCTTTTAGCTGCTAGGCTAGTTTAATTCAAACTGCTTGTCTAAATCATCACACAACCGCCTCAAAAAGATAGAGCCCCAAAAACAGCAGATTAAATTCATAATTTGTCTTTGTGACAATATCACAGGCATCCTGGTGCTTTAAGACACTTTGTGTCCTGTGTTGATGTGCATGATGTGTGAGTTAACATCACATGCATTCACGGATGTTGAACCATTGTTACACATCAATACAATGAGTGAGGAGTGAAGGTGTGGAAAGATCTTCTGAGAGTAGGATGTTAACTGGTTAAATGTTTTATGTCTTTTTTTTCTGTCTTATCTATTCTATTCCCTTTCTCTTCCTCCTTACTCTCTCGACTCCCATTTAAGTGATAGCACTGAAAACAGACATACACTGTAAAAGACAAACCTTGGGTGGGATGAGAACCTTGGGTGTTACTGCTGATAGTTCTCTTGTTTAGGCCCAACTTGTTTTCTTTGCCATATACAATACACTATTTTTAAGCAACTGTGTACAAGTAGTGAAGAAATTGTCTTAGTTCATATAGGAAAAGATAAGCAAACCACGGACTTTACAATTACATGCTCCTTGATCTGATCTCCACATCACTGGACAAGAATGTTTTACAGCAAGTAGATGCAAATAGATATTTATCATGCATTGCACAAATTTGTGCGATATGAGGTCTGGTTCTTTGATTTCCACCACTTGTTTTGTTTCATTAAATTGCTTTGAGCTTCTGTTCTTTTGGAATGTGAGATGCCAAACAGCTGTGTTTACCACGCTGCCAGTTACTTTGCCCACATCTCTGCTTTTAGTACATCTAAATTTAAAGCACATGTTTATAGTGGCTTTGAGAGAAAAAAAAAACAGCCCTCGCCCTGTAGTATAAGAACCAAAACATCCCAGGCCAAAACAGTGCTAAATTCAGACTCTTCGTTGCATAAGTGTTCTATTGTCCTGCGGTCCAGCATCCTCTCTTTTCCAGGAAACAATCTGCTGCCATTTTCCAGGCTTCTTATTGTGACAGTAACAGATTAAACACAAAGATGAGACAATGACAGAGCCGAACTCCGCTGTGTACTAAACAATCCTGAGTTGCAGACGTAGCAGATTATTTTTGCATCACTTCACAGTGAGATGCCTTCACTCTCGCTTTCATGGGACAAACCAAGCCATGGCCAGCTCTATTTGAGCCAGCTTTGTGTGGCATTTGGCATGGCATCTGTGCCATCTGTCTCTACATTCTTACAGGCTCCAGGGGCATTACCAAGAGTGTCAGGAGAGTGGAGCAGGCAGTCTCTCAGGTCAGCAGGAGAACTGAAAGCTGACCTAGATAAATCCATTTTCAGTGGGTCTCTTTTATAAAAAATGAGTCTGATTTATGTAATGGAATGCATTGGCTATGTTGTGCCATGTTCATCAGACCTCTTCAGCTTTCTCTGCTTAACCTCAGGCTAAAGGCAGAGTCAGTGAGGCTTCTCTGTTAGACTTGAAAGGTTTTGAAAGGACTAGGTCTTATGTAATTCAAGCAGATTAGTGCATGTCTATGTGTGTCGGTTTTGGGTGGCTAATCAGTTGCATCTTTGCATTGTGTGATAGTGACATCACTTCGTGAAATTCACAAGTAATGTGAGAATCCCCACTGAGTGATGCTCAAAGTAGCATGCAGCCACATAGTCGCTCGACTGACCAAGTGTTGTGTCCATTTGTTGAATAAATGCAGGAGTGCAGGGTCAAAAATGGGCTTGTTCAGCTGTCTCAGTGGAGACAGTGGAGAGTAGGACCACCCCTGTGCTGGCCAAGAATGTCATTTCTTAGCCAGCATGTCTAATGATTTCTAAGTACTAAAAGTATTCATATAGAGCTGGTGAGTGCTCTGTAGGACTATTTAGATTTAAAAGTATTTCATTTTTTTTATCACAATAATTAGGACACATTATTGTTTATGGTGCCATCATGATATTGTATTAAAAGTATCATGACTTTAAATAACACTTAGATTAAAATATTCTGAAATGATAGTAGCTGTGCTAATCCAGTGCTTGTAATTAACTTTCTTTTTTAATAATTTTGGACCTTCAGGGACATTTGTGATGATTCTTACAAATCCCAAATTCTCAAAATATGACTTGCTGTAGACTTAAGGCCATAACAACCACCATTTTCATTTAAAGGGTTAGAAAATACCATATGCCTAATAGCTGCAATTTCTATCTAAAGGTGAGATAGTAATCAGGGTGGACAGATCACTTGCCGATGCACCCGGGGCAAGCAGATTACATGTCCGGGCTGTTTGTTTTTATTTGTAATTGCCCAGCAGACAAGTAGATTCAACAACCAGAGAAAGAAAATAAACTCTAAAAGCAAAAAGTGTGTATGTTTAAACATTAATTTACAATGCAGGGGGGTGTGACACAACTTGATGTTGTTATTATAGTGCAAACTTTGAATTCCTGCTGAACAACACACATCAGCCAAGGCATGATATGCCTGATGGTAGAATGATTTTTTTACTAGGTGGGTTAATTAGCATCCACGTTGACAGGTGATCTTTACAGAATAAGGAACACGTGTGTATAGGGAAACACTGATGAAACTTAGTAAAATAAAGTATATCACAAGGCTATATAATATAACTCTCCTGCTAACAAAACGTGCACATCACCTCACAGTTAAACATGTTGGGAGAAAATAAAGATGCTAGTCAGACATAAATATTATTATTTGCGAGGCGAGGAGACAACACCACCGCTTGTAGCTGAAACATTAGCGAACGACTTGTTGGCTTTTTGCCGAGGTCGCAAACACAAGAAGATGTTTATCATCTTTACTGCCAATGCTAGTTTTGCTAAAATGTGGTAACCTGACGTAATTTCTGACAGGATATTTTAGGCATGTTCATTAACAGTGGTAATATTAACTGCTGTAATATTAACTGCTGATGCTAGCTGCATGGGTAATATATACTAACTTGACAGGATATAAATCAACTTCTGGAAAACTACTAACGTGATTTTAACTGTTAATCAGTCCAGAAAAAGGAAATGTTAGCTACAAGACAGGATGCTATGTATATCCAGCTGTTTCTTGACAAGAATGCAGGGTAGTGATTGTATTTAGACACATTTTTATATAGAACATCTGAAGTATGCACGATGGCCATGTCCTCATACAAAAAAAGACCATAATCTGTGTAATTGCTTGCTACGACACTAAGTGTTTACATCTAGACTGTTTCACAAGTCTTAAGAGGGAAATGATTCGTACTGGATGTAACAAAAAGGGCCTGAGAACAGGCTAAGAATAGAAACATTAAACAGTGCTTCTTCCTCAGGTGGCTCCATGTTGTTTATTGAGACAGGAGGTGGGTGGATGGCTGGGAGACGACAGCTCTCAAGCACACAACAAGGGCAAAGGGGACAAGAAGGTGGGGGAAGTGGAAGGCTTGGGTGGGACAGAGAGAGGCTGTCTGGGTGTTGTCACCTATTTTCCTCCATTTCCTAAATCACCCCTGACACACACACACACACACACACACACACACAGAGCTCTCCAGCTGGATTGGTCTGAACAAGTTTCCCACATGCCTTCTACAGCCTTTCAATCAGCATGACATTTATTTAGAGGGATTGACTTGATCAGATATTTTTTTACAAATCAGTGCTTTTTGGTGATAAAATAAACAATGCACGATGAATTCCAATATTAAACTCTTGGTGAGTCATATCAGCTTCACAGAATCATTTAAAGTCCAGCCAAAATCTAATTTTACACAAAAGTTAGATCTTACTGGATTCACAAGAAACACACAGTTGTTTCAGCCATATTTGTTTATTCACAGTGGGACTATTGACCCATCAGACATATGGTGTGCATTGCTTATTCCTTGGACACTTCTCCATCTTTTGCCCTCTGCTCTTTTGTCAAGACATTTCTCTCACTCCGAGGCACCTCTATAAAAGCTAATTAAACTGTCAGTGCTGTTCTCTGGATACCCAAGTGACAGATGGACTCATGACTGTGTCTCCAATCCCCTGATTGACTTAACAGATCCCAACTCCACCCAACACTCCAACACCCAGATGGGAACTGGACAGAAAATGGCTTTCCCAAGAAAATGTCAGTACTTTTGGAGTTTGGTTATGTTAGGGACAGCTGGTTAATTACTCATGTAGTGACACAAAATGCACATACAGCCATGTTCGATATCTGCTTTATGGGTTTTGTTTTAAATAAAACCATAAGGAGTTTTTACCATGAGAAAAGATTCGTCAATTCATAATCCTTATAAAAATGCGATGATTTAAAAAGAAATGATCAAACTGTTCTGTAGGCCATTTCTGTCATTTTATACAAGTTATAAAGCATTTTAAATTCATATGACCTGAAGTAAGCTGTCAGCCCACATATGTTTGGCTTTTCTCTCTGAATGTGCTGGACAGGAGACCAAGTTCTTTGCTGGTCCATGTGTTTTTCATTTACTGCTCTGAAACTTATAGTTAACTCTGCTTAACACCTGCTTTTTATATGCACATGTGCATTGTATCCTAAACGTAATCACAGTGTCTAGCACTAAAAAATGTTCACCACTGGAAACAAAGAATAACCGGTATATTTTCCACTGTAATTATGCAAATTTAACATTAGAGCAAACAAATAGGTTAATTCTGTCAGTGTCTTTTTTCCTCCATCTGCATACTTTTCAGTAGATCTTATCTGTCTTCATTCGGGACCTGTTTTATCATGCAGGGCATCAGAGTGAGAGGCAGTGGGGGAGATGATCTGAAAAGCCTCCAGCGAAGTGTTTAATGGGTTATTAACTGCTTCCATGATCCAGATCAAACATAGGCGAAACTGGTAAGAGTGTGTTAATTTCAGTAATGGTCGCTCCTGACAGAAGTGTTAATTGCCACACCTTGGTAGCCGAGTAGAAATTTGAATGTGAATTGTTTTGCCAGTTGTGTCTGATGGTGAGTGCTTCTCCCTCTGCTGTACTCATGAATAATTAGTAAATTCCACTTTTTCAGGAGTAACATTAAGCTGAAGGTTCGGTCCTCATTTCCAGGGTGATTGACATAATGATGTTATTTATGTAAGTACATGAACAGTAAAACTCTGAAGGGGAAGATGCACTGAAATTACAGTTGAAATATATACAGGTCACATTCCTGGTGAATTAAATCCAGCCATATTTCCATATGGTTCTGATCATAGAGATCAAATTTGCCAGTGATTGACTCGACTGAGACTGGGAGTCCACGTGTGTGGTCGTATCTCTTTACTCCGAGTAATGTGCCCTACACTTGTCCTAATGTGGTATGACTGAGGCAGGAAAAGGCAGTCAGCATTGTTAACCTATCCGCCCTGTGGTTTACATGGTGCACTAGGTGTAGCCTTCAGACGTAAGTGAAAATTTAATGGTGGACATATGGCCTTATTGGTTTAAGTGTATTGTACACTGTATTTTGTATTGCACAGCTGTAGAGTATCTGAGCCTCATAACAAGCATTTCAATGTACAGTTATCACTGACATTTTGTGCACATGACAAATAAACTTGAAACTCTAATACACATTTTTATCCAGAGAGATATATAAATAAAGAAAGAAACATAAGAAAAATAAGAAAGAATTTCAAGGTCTAATTAAGCAGGGAATCTGTATCAACAGCAGTATCATCTTACCAAAACATCTTGGCTTTCTTTTCAGATTTAACAGATTGAGTAAACAGTGCCAGTTAATCCTATTTTAAGTTAGTGAGAAAATAACAGAACAGCCACGTTTTGAGAAACTTGTATTCAGCATCCTTAAATGGTTTTTAATCTCAGGAAACACTTCTTTCCTGCCTCAACAAGTTACTAAATTCAAATAGTGATTCATGCGCATGTACAGCAAGTCTGAGCAGACGTTTCCGTATATACAGTCTCATGATGTAACGTGAGTATCTAATGCAGCCAGTGAGTAAGGAAGCAGCAGACAACACTGACCTGACTTTGCCCTGTGTATACATGGTTAGCTTTTGGCATGGACTCAAACAGTTTTAGCAATTTGTTTAATGATTAAAATATAAATCTTCCTGCGCTGTAATGTACATTTCCTTTTAACCAGGTTAGTCCCACTGAGATATATGGGTGGCTCCAGGACTGCAGTGTGATTTGCTACTGATATTACATTTACAAATGTGTGTGTAAAAATAAAAATGTTTTAAATAAAAGCAGAATGTTCTTCATAACAACCTATGTGAATGTTTCAGTCAAATAACAAAAACCTCTCTACAGAACATAGAAAACAGAATTTTTGCCTGTCTCAGCCCACTATAACTACACTTTACCTCGAAATATAATAATTTTTGCATTAATGTGTAAATCCATTTAACATCTCACGCTTGAAACATCCTTTTCCATGACGTAGCCATTATAGGCTATAAAAATACTGACATTTTAGTGTCCTACAACATTCACTCAACCCTGTTATCTGAACACAATCACCACTATGAAATTGTTGTTCCTATTTCGGCTGCTCCCGTTAGGGGTCGGCACCGCAGATTATTGGTCCGTGTATTTGATTTGGCACAGTTTTTACGCCGGATGCCCTTCCTGACGCAAACCTCCCCAATTTTATCCAGGCTTGGGACCGGCACTTGGAGCATGTTGTTGCATGCTGGGGGTGGTTCCCTGAACCAGACTGCAGTAGTGAGAGCGCCATGGCCTAACCACTAGTCCTCCAGGGACCATTCACTGCTATGAAATAGTTTGAATAATCCACAAGTCACATGTTCAGCATAATGTTCAGTAAGTTGCATCATAATTTTCATCATTTCATAACAGTCATGGGAAGAAGGAAAGTTCTCAATTTTTTTCCCCTTTATTTTCAAAGTTAATGCGATACTGACAGATGAGGTCACTTTGAACATACAACCCTTTTTAACCCCAAATTATAGATTGAAATTAAAGCTGTAATTTAAACAAATGTAATGTCCTAATGCCGTTAGCTTGAATGCTAGTTAACCACAATTTTGTGTATTTGCTAATTCTATGTTAAAGAAAACTCAACCCTGTTACTTTAAACATGAGAAAAATATGGCCATTGTCGGCCAAGAATCTTTATAAAAAATACAATATTGTCGCCTGAGATGGGTTAACCCATTTTTTAAATGTTTTCTTAGATTCAATGTCACAAATCTGTTTAATGGGATGAATGGCACCCCAATCCTGGAAATACCCGAAATATTTTACAAGGGAGATCTGCTCAAAAGGGCAACAACACGTGATTCTAAACATGACAGGAAAAAACATGACCACAATACAAAAAATACAGTACAATAGTAATTTCAGTTAAAAACAACACCAACTACTACTACTACTACTACTACTAATGGACAGTGTGTAAATGCAAGCTAATAAATTCCTCATGTATTCTAGCCAGGCTGAATTGAGGTTGAGCTGCAGGAAAGGCGAAGGCAAAAATACGCAGAGCAGAATTCATATTTCAATCATATAGCGAGCAGGAGAACATTTTGTGGCATTTTTCATCTGTTACTTCAAAGGCACTGCTACTTAACACAGATGACATGGACTGTGTCCTGCTTTGCCTCTGGGAGAAGAAAATGTTCCTCTAAACAAGATCAGAATGTAGCAATTATAGTAATTACAGTAGTTGTTTCGTAGTTTCTTAGATGTGTGTTTTGAGTACTACGAAAGACACAATGATACGTTTGTGAATTGAGGAAAGAAAAGTATATTCTGCTCCAGGCACAGAAAGGTGGCACACCTTCAGAGAACATGAAAGTAATCTGAAGGAGTCATAATGTCATGTCTCTGTAAACAACTTCTATTATTAACTCCCAAAGCGTCATAGGTGTGTGCGTAATTGTGTGGTGTTGTTCTCCAAACACATTGTTTTGCATGTCTCGTATAAAACAAGCATTTCTTTACTTGACTAACGCCACGAAAACACTTCTCTAGGACACTGAGGCTAGATCCACTGAAAAGTTATTCTATAGTTTCTGATGAGTGACACAGTCATAACATTAAAAAATAGTCATAACAAAAAAAAAAGCCAAAATGTAAACAATAACATGGTGAACAACTGTTTTAGGTTTTTTTTTTCCATACTTGTAACCTGTGAATGATTCAGTCAGTCTCTCACCCTCAGCACTAAGCAGAGGTGTGAATCCCCCAAGGAGGCCTGCAGAAACATGGTCAGCTCCTCTCAGAATGAGATCATCCTCTGCAGTTCGGGGAAATAATTTGGTGCACTACAAACCCACCACAGAAGCATTCGGTTCAATTCAATTTTATCTGTATAGAGCTTTTAATATAAAACATTGTCATACAGCAGCTTTATATGAGGATTTAGATCTCCAACTGAGGTTGCCAGAGGTGATGATAGCAAGGAAAAACTCCCTGAGACAACATCAGGGCGTAATCTTGCGAGGAATCAGACTTATAACAAGTAGATGTGAAGTGAGTAAAGTAGTTACAAGTAAAGTCAAACCTGCTAAGTGTGTTGAAACGATGTTCAGTATGAGCATATTGTGAAGAAGAGTCCTGGGATGAGCACAGTCTTTATGAGTACGGCATCGATTCTTGGGTATAAAACTTCAGTATACAGCTGAAATTGTAAACTGATGATAAACTAGTGTGAGACTTCGGTATTAACTGTTTTTGAGAAATGCAATCGGTCATGTATCCATGTGGGATCTTAATGTACCTCCTCCTCCTTCTTCATGTACACGTACCAGGCTGTGAAATGCATCACTTCTTATATGGTCCATTCTAAGATGCAGTAGCTATGCTGATTTCCACACACCTCCACACTCCAGACGTTCACAAAGAACAATACGATCTTCTCATCAGTAGTTATATAACCATGGGCCTGGAGTGTAGGTGTTGACTATGATAGCTGTGAGCAGTTGTTATTGTCAAAAGTAGCACTCTGCAGCTGAATGAAATAGGATATGCTCAGTTCCATTGTCACCTAGCCTTAGCAGGATCTTTTTGGATGCAGATTAAGGAGATAATTCAGAGAACTCTTTGTGGTTCCAGGAAGCACGTACCCCTGCTGATCTGTTCAAAGGCAGTGTGAATGAGACAAATTTCCAAATGTAATAAGTTAAGATTCCATCTAAGAAGTTTTCTTCAGGTGAAGGTGCTGAAAAATTTCATATTATCTAAAAACGTATATTATGAGAGGACATCAAGTACAGTCCAGATAACCGTGTCATTTTAAGCTAATAAACACTATACCACAATCCCACTTTTTCCATTTTCTATACAAAACCAATATCAGTTCCGAGTATCATCTGATACACAATAGTATTCGAAAAGCAACATCCTTGTGATAACCAAACCCACTCTTTGCTGTGTGACGCTAAAGTTGCCATGCTGTTTGACGACAGTTTGTATTGACATGCAAGATCTGTATCGTGCATTCACAGCGTAGAATACATCAGGGAATTGGATCAGATTTAACATAAGATGTAGTTCATGTTATGAATTCAGTGCAATCCAGCATTCATTGTAGGCCACTTTCAGTTACAGCACCAATTCTCAGTTTTTACAACTGTTACACTATAAACAAAAACTTTTTTTTTTTAGTGGCAGTAATTCACAAAATTGTAATACTCAGATTTTTTTTAAATTGAGTAAGCAATTGTATTTCAAGCTACTACTGAAGCATACTTATTAAAAAGTAACCGAGTAGATGAGCTCTTACCGTCTGAGCTGCAATAAGAGAAGGAAAGCCTTTCTCTGAACTTTTTCTAGCATCTGTTTCAGACTTTGTGGCAGCTTAGCAGTCAGGAGCAGGTCATATGCCATCATTTGCTACATGGTGTCCTGAAAAATACAGGAGGAAGCAAATATCATGTGTAACAAAGATCCATATATTTAGGTGAAGGATTTAATTTGAACAGCCTTGTATAAAGATTGGTGGCTTTTTTCCTTGTAGTGTGTGAAAAGGAACCATCTAACTGTAGATAGCTGTTTGGGTTGTTCAGCTGTTTGAAGCTAGAGACCTTTTAAGTGTAAAATAAATTCCACAGACCTGCTTAATACTGATTTATATCATGAACATTATTCACATGTGTACAGTAATACTTTGTATATTTGGTAGAGCTTTCTATTGCTGAACTTTCCACTGATATAACACATTAGGTACAAGCTGACAGTAGTTTTTAAACCAACCCAAGTCACCAGTCAGGCTAATAAATATAAGAAATCAGTAATAAATATAAGAAATGATATGATAACGATGGGTTGTAATTTAACTACATATTTTTAAATCATGGATCCCTGGGGATCCCCGGAGCTCACTTTGAGAACCACTGCTATATCTGGAAACTCCAACTATATGGATCACCAAATATTGTGACTTCACAGAATTTAGGTTCATTATGCTAAAGGGAAAGAAAACCCCTGCGGGATTCACCACTTATAAATAGAGCACTTTCTGTTTCAAATCAATTCCTCTTTCCCAGTTTGCTGAAGCGATTTTACTTTTGCCGTAATTACCACTGAGAGCGGTCACGCGCCTACGCGGGGGCTCTGATTGGCTTGTTTCAGCTCGCGCGTCATCACCTACTATCACGACTTCAGCGCGCTCTCTTTCTCCACAGTCACTCTAGCGCGAGAGCGGAGCGCGTCTGCTGTACTGAACTCGGAATTATTCATCCTCAAGACAGCGCATATTCTGTGGATTTATCGGTGCTTCTTTGGGTTCTTCACTCAGATGTAGGTGAAAAAAAACAATAAACAGCGGGTTTTTGAAGCGCAGTTGCGTGCGTGCGTGTCCAGCAGCTCTTGGTGCACTTTGACACTGAGTAGACTACAGAGTTGGACTTCAGCCTAGAAGACACTTTGGAGGTGAGATCACTGGATCGGTTTCTTGTGGCTCGCGCGGACCATAGCGGTCTAAGTGCCGAGTGTGCAGGATAATGTGTCGTTTTGTTCTGTAAGTCGTTAAACTTTAAGACAGTCTTGCAAGCTCTGAGAGAAGCAGTGTAACCTGCTGAGGCACATGCAAGTGTTCTTCTTTTTTTAAGAATTTGCATTTAAGGATTTTAATTTAAACCAATGTGTTCTAGCACAAATCTTAATGCTTTGGATCACTGGTAATATCAAGAGAAAATATTCAGCCTTTTAATTTCAGGATTTCAGATATAAAGCAGGTGCTTTACAGTGGGTGTTTATTGAGGAGTGGCTTGGACACAGATTGTACAGTCTGTTTCATATCAATTCTTCTGCCCACTCCAGTTTCAGAGGTAATGTGTGATGCTGAAGAAGGAATAAATACTCCCTTGTTTACAGGCTGCTGTGGTCTATTTTAACTACTAAGATACGATAAGTGGATTCCCCTTTCATTAGAGGCTTCACAAATACTGGAGTTAATCTCTACTCCTATAGCAGGTTCATATCAGCCCTCATGGAGGAGTGTCTGCCTTTTACATGACCTGAATGTGAATTGAAGTAACATTTAACACTCTACTGCATGTGTTGCAAATGGTGTTTGTGCCTTCTAATAGACTAACATGAACCAGTGAGACGTTAGACCCCCTGATTCATGTCTGCCAGGTAACTAAAGGTTCTCAGCAGTGACCAGCACAATTACAAATACAAATCTGCAATGCTTGCCAAGGCATTTTCCCCAGCATGACACAGTTTATAGTAATTTCAGTGAAATACAATCTTCCCTTCTTCCCAGCAAGAAACACAAACATGCCTGCCTGCCTAACATGCTGGAACAGAAACCTAAAACTGAGTGAGGATGTCATTTGTCATCTTGAGCATTAAAAGAAAACAAAGTGCAGACATCAGGAACAGACCCTTTACAGTGTCCATGCTCTGTGTTAATAGTTTTATTGTTGCCATGACTTGTTATCTAACTACTGTAATGGTATTGGCTGGCTTTTTTTTTTCGCCTTGTACATCTTGTGGCAAACTGAGATTCTTCAGGGTTAAAGTACTGTAAACAAGGAGGAGCTCTGTTTGCTTAGTTCCCTCCGACTGCCTTTCAGCACCAGCTTTGGCACAGCTGGTTCCAGAGAAGTGTGGGAATGATGGGTTTCCTGTCACCAAGGTCATTTATTGTCCTGATTTGTGGCCCTAACTAGTTCTTAGCACCTCAAGGCCAGGGTGAGGGTCTTTAGACCAGTGAACTTTTATGTTGAGCAAGTATACCCCCATATATATATATATATATATATATATATATATATATATATATATATATATATATATATATATAATATCTCCACCTGATACTAATGTGCTGATGTGTGTGGAATACAGATGAATGTAGCCCACTACATTTTCCAAGCACGTATAGAGAAGTGTTAATTTCCATGCTGTTCTGAGTTCCCCATTTGAAGAGAAAGTCCCTTATGACTTCTTTTGTCACAGGGAACATGATCGACATGTGACTTCAATATAAATTTCCAGTTTTGAAACTGCCATATATAGAGTCTTTGGACTATATATAGAATTTATGGTCACAGCTAAAAGGGTAGTGTGCCAGTACTTGTGGTTTTCTTATTTTGGTTTGTGATCAACCACCCATTACATAAAAAAAAAAAAGCCTTATCTTCACTGGAGAAACAAGCCATGACTCTGAGTACTTGCACCTGCGTCTGACGAGCAAACACGGTCAGCTAGTAATTAGCTCCTGCTTTGTTTTACGCTTTTATAGGATTAGCTTGTACGGTGGCTGACACGTCTTGTGAGTCTGAAAAAAGGTTTGGGATAGCGAGGACTGGTTTTCTTTCCAAACTGTGATGTTGTCTTGGTGGCCAGTGGAGAGATGCGCAAAAGATCTTACATGTTGCCCACTGGCAAGTCATCTGTGGACCACGGTGGTGCCAATAAGTAAACAAAAGCAACAATTACTGTTGAGGCATCTCTTCCTTAGTTGTTTATGTGTCTCTCTTGTTGGCTAGAATCAAGCTTGGCAACAAAAAAAAACACCACATTTGTTTGAAACTATGACACTCGTCTTTGTTTCTTGACAATAGTACTGATAAGATACTACTTGAATAGTCTGATACTAATGTTCATGTTTACATCCAGCCTAATAATCTGATAATAGTCCTATTAATAGCTCAATCATAATTAAATTTTTAATGTATACTAAATTTGAATTGACATAAATCCAAAAAAAAATTCTATTCAATATTCTGTTAAAAGAGAAAAGAATGTGCTTAAAGATTTAGATGACAATATTGCTTTAAATCTAGACAATTAGAGTACTTTCATAGTTTTTTTGCATATATATTGTATTAATGTATTTGTGTCACAACCATCACATGGTGGCTGCAAAAAACTGTTTCTGTTAGGAAAAAACCCCAGTTAATTTTACGAATTTTAAATGATAATTGAGAGTTTGGGTGTGGTTGGATGTGAAACCAAACTAGTACTTCTAAGCGAAATGACTTGGGGAATGTTTTTGCTGAGACTGACATATTCTGAGACTTGTTAAAACATAAGCGCAATGACACTGAAACTTGGGTAACAGGCTGGACCAACGTTAGCTAGTTGCTACACTGTCAGCATTTAAGTATCTTGTTGCTGTGGTAACATTGACACACTCCTCACAAACAGCTAAAGTTTGTTAGGGTCACTCTGAACACTTTGCAGAGTTTTAAGGTACATATAATTTTTTTTTCGAAGATTGGATGTAATCATAGTCATTGATTATTGTTCCCATCTCTTCATCACTTTGACGTGGTGAGTTTGTGGAACACATGCTGCAACAGATGCGTGTGGGGGCGCAGCCTGACTTTTAGCACCCATTTTAATGCTAATCTCTGCGGTGTTATGAAAAAGGCAAGAAGAGGGGTGTGTAGATAAAGCGTATGGCAATCCCCTATCCCCTGCACACCCGTGTCTAACCCTGGCACTCTTACGCCTGCAGCTAAATGAGGGCCTGAATAGGCAGGCGTCCATTGGGGCTGGCCATTATTTGCAGGTCCCTGAGCGCCTTGTGCTGTGACTGAGGAGGCCTTTATTGAGAGGCCCATGTGTCCTCCTGAGGCTGTCCACCGTCTCTAGGAATTTGCCTGCTCCCATAAAGCAGCAGTGAGATGGCACTACATCTCATCCTAGGACATTAGAGCTTGAATTGACATTAGGCTGAATACAGTACACAAACTCCTTTGACTCAGGAAGTGCCCAGGGTGAAGGGTTGCACGTGGCAGACATGAGAAGTGTGTGGAACGAACCACGTCATTTCTTAATGCTACAAGCTTAAACGTTTTCATGGTACGTGATGTTCTCAGAAGCACTAATTCTTATAGGTCAACATGTTCTGTTTGTCTCATCTCAGTAAATAGATTCTCTGTGTTGAGCTGTTCTGAGTGGCCACGTGAATTAAGAGTGAATTAAACTCTTATTTTGTTCCTAAGCCACCGTAGGAGACACTACGCCAGCAGTGCACACGGTCCTTTTGTGTTATTATAATAGATTAGAAAGTTTGTGTTTGTGAGATCATGGGCAGAGTGCATCAGAGTGGATATTAAGTGAAACAGGCAAGGTGTTTGCAGATCTAGATTAATCATATAGGATGTATCCCCATGAGTGCCCCTCCAAAGAAGAGTAATTTTCCACTCAACTTCCCATAATGATTTCAGGGACCTTGTGTTTCAAGCAATGGTAAACAAGATCTTGTCTAGCAGTGTGGACTGCCGTTTAAAAACACCCAAAAGCACCACAAATGCGGCTTTCAAGAGTCCTTAGAATGTGGACTAATTATATCCTGTCTGGCCTTCAACAGGACAAAATGCCTCAAACGCCACCATTTCCAGCGATGTTTGGGTCCAGTGGCTATAACAACAACCTCTATCAGACAAAAGAGGAGGACTACAGCGGCTTATATTACCATGACAACAACCTGGTGTCAGGGTCTCTGGAGGCCCTCATTCAGCACTTGGTTCCCACTGTGGCTTACTATCCTGATGTGAGGACTGGTTTATCTCTCCTACAAACATAACATAGCATATACAGTCTGTAGTCAAGCCTAATCATTATTCTCTGCATTAACTGTGTGATTATTTGCATAGAGTTTAATTAATTCTACCTCATTTTAACCCACAGAGGACGTACATCTTCACATTCTTGCTCAGTTCCCGTCTTTTCATTCATCCACATGAGCTCATGTCTAAAGTCTGCCACTTGTGCACAGACCATCAGAAGCTCAGTGATCCTTCAGCAGACAAGGTAATGATATACTGATCACAATATCATACCCGTAATCACACACTAGATTACATGAATACCAGAATTTGTTAATTGGATAATGACATCTTTTGGGTTCTCTGATTTTTATTAGATGAGAATCAGAAAACTTGCTCCCAAGATCTTGCAGTTGTTAACAGAGTGGACAGAGACGTTTCCTTACGATTTCCGGGATGAGAGGATGATGAGGAGTCTAAAAGAGTTAACACATCGGTTGAGCACTGGAGATGAGGTGAGTGTGCCATCAAAAATACACTTTGGTTTAGGATATGAGTACAACAAACTCAATCACAAACTTCTGCTCCAACTATGAATATAACTTTATAGCACCAAAAGCCGACAGTCTGTTTCTCAAAACCCCACTGCACGCCCTAAAAAGCGGTAAACCACTGGAGGTCCCAACACATGGGGTGAAGCAAGAGTCACTTCTTGGGGGAGGGGAGAGATTTCTTCAGTTCCAAAGCAGTTTGTCGTGTCTGACAAGAAGAGAGAGAGAGAGAAGAAAGCTCTATTGTTTGGCCGTTTTTGTCTCCTCTGGTGCTCCTCCACACGCTGCAGTTAAATAGTAGAGCTGACTTGAATGTCACTGCTTTAGCATTTATTTTTTTCCGACTGAAAAAAACCTGCATATTGTTAGTTGTAAACTCCACATAAAGTGCACTTGAAATGTAGTACACTACAGTGAGTAGCACCATTTCTGTATGGGATTTACTGTTTCATGGATTTATTTATGCCACATGAATTAGGTTGAAATTGTCCCATTTCAACTGGTTCTTTTTTCATTCTGTGCTTAAGAAAACAGTTCCCATCTACAGCAGGAAAACCTGATTTTGCAGCAAGATATTGAAGAAAAAATAGATTTAGCAAAGCCTTATGCAGTAGTCTCATGCTGCTTCTTGGTATTAGTATAATAGCTAACAGCAGGAGGCTAGTTAGGGCAGACCATTGAAGAAAGGGAACACAAACCCATGAGCTCAGTGAATTAACATTTCACTCTCCCATGACTTTTCTAATACATTGATGTATTTTTTTCAAGTGGTCTTTTTTTTTTTTTTTTTTAAGTCAGTCGCACCTCTGAGAAATCAATGTGAAAAACATACTGAAGGACACAGCTGCAGCATAATCACAATAAGTGTTGCACTTATGATTTCCTATTAGATCTGTATATTTGACTGAGTGTGCAGACTGTTGGTGGTAGGAATGCATTCGTGAATCGGATCAATGTTATGTCTGTTCAATACGGTGTAGCGTCTGGCATTGTAAGTAGCATTTCCAACATACTAGGACTTGTGATGAACTAGGAGTTCATCACAGTTGCATTCCTGCTGCAGTTTCCAGTTATAGCTTGTACGCTTTTCCTTCATCTATACCTCCTTATTTGTCTGGAGACAGTCAGTAGTAAGCAAGAGCCTGATACTGTGCTGCTGAACTTGGTGTTTGGCTGATTGAGCCTAGAATAAACATTGTAACATCTGTCTCCAGACCACAGTTCGGTCTTTAGAGTCTCTGTGTCCTGAGACTGTCATTATGGATGTGGTCATTTATATACGGAAAGCAGAGCCCAGCGTAACCAAGCTCTGTGATTTGTGCCTGACCAGTGGCTTCAGTTCACCTTTTGCACAGGCCATGTTTACGCCAGAGCACAGCAGGTCGCGCCACGAGGTCAGCTGTCACATATGCCAACGTCAAGCGAGGAGACAGCGCAGAAGTGGCTCTTTCCACAACAAGCGAGAAATTCCCTGCTGCTTCAAAATGTCAACCAGTTATCTTCATGAATTGTTTCTAAAAATAATTGCCCCTTGCTCTTTTTTGTGGTGATGCCGGAAGCTTTCCCCATATGGTGGCTCCTGAAGAAAGCAACCTTTTTAATTTCTTACAAATTGGCCTCATCTGAGCAGAAGGAATTCTCCTTTGAAAAAAAAGTTTAATAAACATTCTTTTGGAATTATTTACTCCCTGTATCAGATCAAACCAATTAGCATGATCCTGGGGATCTTGTTATGCATGGACTTTAGGAATTCAGGTTTCTTTAGCCCAGAGCAGCTTATTATATCCTCTGGCTGTGAGGCCACAGAGAACCAATGGTCTGTCATTACCAGCTCATCACTAGATTGAAGCACTGCCTTCAATTTCCCATGTGTCTTTCCACAGCTTCACAGAAATGCAGGCAACTGTATTTCACCTCTGGTCCATGACAAGACAGTCAAAGTCATGACTTTCATGAATTCAGATTCGCTTTTGAGTTATATTAAACATCCTGAACAGTCTTTAAATCAAGCGTAACTAAGTGCTTTCAGAGGGAGCATATTTACAGAATAAGCAAGCCCATCAGTGATCTAGACTGGCTAGATGGTGTAGATAGACAGTTTACCTCCCTTGCTACAGTCAGTGTAATATGTTACCATTGCTCCATGCTAGTTATGCAACTGCTTCTCCTGAACCGTGTCAAGCTTGTGTTATTAGATTACAGGGCCTAGGGGACATGGTACTGAGAGGAAATGGGTAGCCTGTCAGTTTTATTAGAAGGTTTCTAAGAGGATATCTGTGGACAGCACTGCTCTTGCATAATACTACAGGAAGTCTTTATGTAACCTTCCGACTCAGCAGAACTGTAGTTCTTTTAACTGGCTGACCAGTCAGATCAAGTGGCAATTAAACTAAATGCTTGACCAATCAAATGGGGAGGAAAAAAAACTCTTTTCATTTTACACCTGAGGATCCCATACACTGTGTGCCACCATCACGGCCTGCTTTCACTGATAATGTTGTTTCATCGTATGTTTGCAAGAGGATTATTTGATGTTTCTGTCATCTTTCTTATCTCTGCAGGCCACATCCTGTTGGTATTTTCTGGTTGATCATTGCTGTGTAATGGCCAACACTAAAAGGTAGCATGGTTGTAAATCTTGGTGCATGCTCAGTGCTAATTTTGCCCTTCCTTCTTTGGTCTCTCTAGGTCTATCGGAAAGCGGTGCAGCAGATGATACAAGCCCTGATCCGTAAACTTACTACACACAGTCAGTACGAGGAAAACGTGGCCAGGATCAACTCCACAGTGTCAGACAGACTAACGATTTTGAAAACCAAGCCTCAGTCTATCCAGAGAGACATCCTAACCATCTGTAGTGACACTTTCACTCTGGCTCAACAGCTAACACATATTGAGCTGGTGAGCATTCATGTGATATCGCTCTTTCTGGTCCTACAGTCATACCTACATTACCTACATAGGTTAACTTCATCTTTTCTTTTTTTTTCCAGGAGCGACTGAGTTACATAGGACCTGAAGAATTTGTCCAGGCCTTTGTTCAGAAAGACCCTCTTGACAATGAAAAGGTAACATTATTGTTCAAGCATTAAATGAATGGGAACTTTTTTGTTTGGACTTCTCTCCAGAGTCCCCAAAAACAAATACCAAACGCGAACAAATCAATGCGGCTAATATTTGCGTTACCCCGAGGTGATACTGTGACTTTTTACTCACAGTAAACTGAGAACCTTGGCCATCCACTCACTTTGTCTGTTTTTTTCTCCTGGCCATATCCTAGTCTCTCATGAAACTCCCATCACAAGGTCAGCTCAGACCCGCCGTGTTGTCAGAAAATACTTTCAGTCAGCTGCTAAGCAACAGGCAGTGGAATGACGCATTGGCGCGCTTTTTCTTGTATGGTGTTAGCAGTCTCTTTCAAGTGCTCGAGTCTCGGCCATGCCTCCATGAGGCTGTCCATCAAAAAGAGACATCAGGCTGGGCCACCTTTTGTGTGGGGAATAGCATGATCAATGCAGAGGAATGCATGGAATGAGCAGGAGAAAAAGTTAGAAACTCGCACTCAAGAAAATAAAACACAAGTGTTTAGCCTGTGTGCCTGTGTGAGTCATGGCCCACAGAGGGTGTCGAGTTATTCTCAGTGAGTGACTGTTTAATGGAGTGCTCTTGTGTTTGGGCTTACAAGCCATTAGGTTTCTTTTTTTTAAAATCTCTGTTCAAACAGGGGTTATATGCAGTCCTTCTTAAATAACCTGTATTATACCACAGCACTGTGGAATTCTCAATTTTGACTGGTCAGGAGGTGTTGTGTTTTGCCATTTTTCAATAACATGACAAGCTTCATTGTTTTTATTAACTTAAGGA
Source organism: Pangasianodon hypophthalmus (assembly GCF_027358585.1). Taxonomy (NCBI): domain Eukaryota; kingdom Metazoa; phylum Chordata; class Actinopteri; order Siluriformes; family Pangasiidae; genus Pangasianodon; species Pangasianodon hypophthalmus. The sequence continues at coordinate 12,480,443 of NC_069733.1, read as the reverse complement.
CAATAAATAGAGGCTGGTGAGTAAATGACTGGTTATAGCTGCTATAGAGTAAATGATAAAAGGGCCTGCTGTTATAGAACAATAATCAGCTTTGAGGTGGTAATGGATCACATCATATCTCTTTGATTAATTTCCTAGAACAGCACTCTCGTGTTTTATTTCTTACATATTGCACTGTTAATAACATTTAGCAGCTAGCATTTTCTCATGAGCTGATTGAGAGTTTCCTTCAGTTTCATGTGTTTTTAGTTTGGGTGACATCTGGGATATTATTGAGTACATTACTGATGTCTGCCTGCATGTCTGAGTCTTATCACACCTGCTTATTTATGGCTGTGAAAAATCTCTTTGCAGAGTTGTTTTGCTGATCGCAAGAAAGCCAGCAACCTGGAGGCGTATGTGGAGTGGTTCAACAGGCTGAGCTACCTGGTAGCCACTGAGATCTGCATGGTGAGTTCATTTTATCAGGACAGATTCACTCTATGACCTTCAGTTACCTATGCAAATTAGGCCATGAAGCCTTTCATAATGAGAGATAATTACAAAGTACAAGAACGTCAGAGCAGCTATATAATTTACAGGTATAATTTTTTTTGCCTAACCCCAGGGAAGGGTTGTCCTTTGTTGGAGTGTCTTGTTATTAGTAAACAAAACATACTCCTTGCTTTCTGTGATGATATTTTGTCCTTGCATTTACAACTTGCATTATAAACATTGCTTTTCTTTGTGCAGCATGGGAAGAAGAAGCACCGAGCTCGCGTCATTGAGTTCTTCATCGATGTGGCACGGGAATGCTTCAATATTGGCAACTTCAACTCTCTCATGGCCATCATTTGTGAGTGCTTTAATTTTTGTATTTTTTTCAGCTATTGTAGAAAAGCTCGTATTGACTACAGATCTGGTTAAGTGTTTGTTCAGCTGGATCGTTCAATTTCCATTCTGTTGTAACACCCATGATAAAGACGCAAGAATGCCAGACTTTTGAAAAAACAAGTAATCATTTTATAATTGTGAAATAACTGTCATTCTGCATGAACAGTATTGCTTTTCTTGATGTCATGAAATGTTTTAAGAAAAATCACATTAATGAGTCAGCATAATGAAGGGCCTTGTTTTTAGTAGTTCTATGGTAGCAGTGATAAAATGCACCCTCGCTAGATCTATAGTAGACTAGTGTAACCTTACTACAGCATACAGGGGTGAAAACGCAGCTGCTGGGTTGGAGCCAGGGATCTGCACGCAGATGGTCAGCACTGACCATCTCTATAGATGAGAGAGGGAAAGATGGGAGGAGGAGTGAAACCAGCTGTCCTTTTCTAGGACTTTCCCTAGAGGCAAACCAACAGGCCAATACTTACACAAGTGTTTTTCCCTGGAGAGAGAGACAGCGCACATTAGAGTCAGCAGCAGAGAACAAAATAGTCATGAGAAAGGTTTACTGTGTGGAGGCCAGATCATTGTGCTGGATGAATGAGCCATGAGCACGTGTCCTGGCATGAGGCCGGAACATTATTCTCACCATTTTCAAAGACAGTAGACAGAGGAGGGAGATGGGAGAGATCTGTACCCAACACCTGTCAGCAGTATAAATGGGATTCTTTTGTAAACTTGTCTGTAGATGGTATCAGCTTTTTTGTTTGGGGTGACGGCAATGTCTTTCTCAACTTACAGGTTTAAAAAAAAAAACCCGGCATGGCTGCTTTACAAAAATATTTCCAAGTAGAATGAGTAGAATCAATTTTCTGAGAATAAAAAATAATGTGATACAGACCTTAAATAGTCATTGTAAATTTTCTTTGCTATTTCTTCCTGCCTGCCCATCGTCCAGAATGAAACCATAAGATCATCTGCCTCCATAGTCACTCAGCTATCAGATAAAGACTACTGAATGACTCTTGCTTCGGTCATCACTAGATGGATCAGTGTAGTACAGATTGATCAGATAGTCTTACTAGAGCGATGACCTCATTGCTCTAGTCTTGCTGATCTCAACCAATTAAAGTTCGTCTCAATAATAAATACTAACCAGACTTTTAGGGGGAAGTGATGCACCCACTAATGCTATTGTTCCTGAGGATTAGAAGCTGCGAAATTGCAGCTCTGGCAGGAAATGGGACTTGGGTGTTGTTCTGTGCTGACCTGATGTGTGTGTATGTCTCTCCTCTACAGCTGGCATGAATATGAGTCCGGTATCACGGCTAAAAAAGACGTGGGCCAAGGTCAAAACAGCCAAGTTTGATATTTTGGAGGTTGGTATTTAAATTTTTTTTTTTTTTAATTTATTACTCATATTAAGATGTGAATGTGTGTGGTCTTGAAGCATTATAGGTGTGGAATATGAATGTGTAGGAGCAGGAGTGGGAATAACAAGAGCAGCATGACAGTGTTGAATCACTACATATGTTCTATAGCAGCCCTCCAAACATGTTATTGATGCTGTCCAAGTGACTCATGTATGCATAGTGCTCAGCCCATGACAATACAGACACCCATTCATTCCAATTAAATATCCTGTGGCTTCATAGTTCAGCCTTTAAGTGGGCTTGAAAACGTTGAACAATTGATTCTTCCTACATGCTGCTTATTTAACATCTACAAATGATTATCAGGTTTTGCTTCACCTTAAAGTCAATGAGCTGGATAATTGACTTTTATAAAGTAAACATACACCTATTCCCTTTTCTAAACCACCACAGTCACAGGGTTCTTTCCAGATTTCAGAGCTTTGGCATTTCAGTGTGTAAATACAGTTTGGGAAAGGAGTCTTCAGGGGGTTTGCTCGCTACATACTCTCAGTGCTCCATCACTCTGTGATGTTTTTTCCCTCCAGCAGACAGGAGCTAGTAAAGCGATGTTCTCTTTTTCCTTACACGCTCGGAGATCTGAGGGTTTGAAGATTAAAGGGTTTAGGTGGCTCTTTGTCTTCCCTGTCAAAACCTAGAGTGTTAAAGCTGCAGGCATCATCCTTAAGTGGACGTTTGAAGAAATCCTGCAATGTTGGACTGGGATTATTTTTGTTTCACACTCAGGTCATGTCTAAACCACTTAGACATCTTGGGGCAATTTTAACTTTATATAAGATGGCTCCGATTACTGTGTTCCCATGCAAGAACACCCCTAACCAACTTGTGACAAAAAACACTTATTTCGGTGGTTAGACTATTAATGTCCTACTGTCCACTATTTTTCTGCAGCACCAGATGGACCCGTCCAGCAACTTCTACAACTACAGAACAGCGCTACGTGGGGCCACACAAAGATCTATAACTGCACATACCAGCAGAGAAAAGGTAAGGCTGCTGTTAGTCAACAACATACTCGCTGCACAAGTTTTTCTTGTTTTTTTTTTTTTTTTTTTTTTTTAAGCCTGTCATTTTGCTTTTGTTCCACTGGGCCTTTCCACACAAACAGTTGAACATTCGTAATTATCTGTCTTGTTTTTGTCATACTGCTTGTGACATGTCTGACATATTGAGCACTTGTAATCAGTAAACAGGATCATGTTTGCAATAATAAAAATTAAGTACACTGTTTAATGACGCAGAGAAAGATTGTATCACGAGATCGTAGCTGACAATATTTCAGCCAGCTGTAAAACGAGGACCGTACTGGGAACATTGTGAACTGGGATCATCTGTAACACTGCCCTCTATGGGCTTTTTGTTATTGCGGCTATCATGCGCTCCCAACATTCTCACCAAACTGCCTCTGCTCTCAACTCCGGCCAGAACATGTTATGTAATGAATCGTCCTCAAAGGGCAAAGGGTGGATGGACTGAGCCATAAATGGGTCAGAATTTTCTGGGCGAGACGTCACAAGGGACATGCTGCTTTTTCCTCAAAATGTTCTGTTCTCTGGAACAACATGGCAGCCAGCCAGTTCCAGAAATGATGTTGACACGGGATGACTTGCTCCAGACTGCCCTCAGTTATCCAGCGTTTAGTGGACGTATGCTGCATTCCATCATTTAGACACAAATACTGACAGTTTTTGTCACATTTTTGCCTCATTCTCTGAGATGATGATGAGGAAGGCCTTTTGTGAAAATGGTGTGGGAAGGAGCTGTATTTTCTGCGGTCATAAGACAGAATGTTCCCAAGAAACCCTGGAATGTTCAACCCTCCTATCCTATTCATTAGGCGGGGGTGGTTGTTGACAGAGTTTTCTCTTCACAGTAGTGGTGACTCTGCAACTTTGTTTTGCTCCAAATCAGATCTCTTTTGCATTTGGTTGTCACTCAGGGGACTCACCGGAACAAAAGCAAATCATGTGGTGTCTCACACAAAAAGGCTGCAGACTATAAACAACTTAACTAATCAGTGTAGAAGTCTGTTAATTCTTCATAGTTTCTCTTTATTTGCATTTAAGCACACAAAGTAAATATAGATACATGACTTGCCCTATTAAAAATTTTGAATGTAGTTCAGTTACTTCAGATAAGCCTTTGTCCTTCTATTTATTTTTCTGTTAGAAGATACAGTGGGCCAATATCAGCTTTGGGTCTAGTGTTAATATTTTTTGAGCCTAGCTTTGGCTTATGTTAAGTTTGACTCATCTTACATACTTACAGTAGTTCCACAGCAACAAAACAATCCTATCAGTCTGTGGTACAGCTGTGGTGAATTGAAACTACAAAGATATAACAAGTGTATTTAAAATATGACATTCACAACCTAATCACAGCTAATTCAATTCCACATATGACAGCCAACATTTTGGTAGTATTTTTTCATCTTCACTGATGATGATGTCAGTGATCTAAATGTTTACATGAAACCCTTTATTATAAGTGAATAACCATATTGTTCCCTAATGTGAAGCCTCACCAGTATGACACATTTAGCAACTCTAAGCTGGTTCAGGCATCAAGGCTTACTGACCTGTCAATATTTTAATTTAAATCCAAAATTCTGCTTTAATATTTCTTTTGCGTGAGAGCAGTGGCTGTTCTTGTTGTTTTCTTTATGTATGGGTTTAAACACAACTTGATTGTGCGTTTTGCTGTGAGGGATTTCAGCTCAGGTGTTGCGTGACAGCTGAGCTCTTGTTTCATTACAAGGTGTCTGCCTCCTTCTATGAGTCACTGTAATTGCACGCTAGAGTGGTAGAAACAGGTGTACTTTTTGACACGCGACTTTAGAGGTTAACTACTACAAGGTTAGCCATCTTGTAGTTTTCACCTGTATCTCAGCTTCTAAGACCAAACGTGACCTTACGTTCAAAGGACTGAACTCTGTTGCTTGTTTTGTTCATATGCAAATGCTGCCTGGATTGTTTGGGTTCTTGCCTAGTAACTAAAATAACTTCCTTTAACCTATTTGTGTGACGATTGTGCATTTTCCCTCCTTTCAGATTGTTATTCCATTCTTCAGCCTGTTGATCAAGGACATTATCTTCCTCAACGAGGGATGTGCTAACCGGCTCCCAAATGGACATGTCAACTTTGAGGTATGGTTTTTTTTTTTTTTTTTTTAAAGTTTCTTTTTATTAAAGGAAGTGGAAACAGATATTGTCCATTTTAATAGTTGCATAACTGTCAAGGAAACTGTTGGCTAAGCATAGCAACGGCCACTGATGCATGCACACACTCTGTATGCAGGCTGTGAAGAATGAGGAAGTCTGCAGTTTTCACTGTAAAGCTTTCTTGCTTTTGTGCTGTGGGCTTCTGCTGAGACATGAGGCCGGGCTTTAACATTCGGTGTCTTGCTTTGTTGGGCAGAAATTCTGGGAGCTGGCCAAGCAGGTGAACGAGTTCATGACCTGGAAGAAAGTGGAGTGCCCGTTTGAGAAGGACCGCAAGATTTTGCAGTACCTCCTCACTGCTCCTGTCTTTAGCGAGGATGGTAAGCAGTTTCCTTCATGCTGAAAGCACATAGTCATTTAAGATAGTGGCAAGTGCTGCTGAGGGGATCTAACAATTTTTCTGTGCATGCTGGAACATAATTCAGTTTTGGATTTTGAACCTTAACATCATGCCTCACCAGTTACAGTTTTGCATTAAAAATGTTTGTAAACATGTACATGTGTAGTTGACCCTGACCACCTTGTCCCTGATTTAGCGTCCCAAGCTGACTAGGCAATACACCACCTTCTTGTAGTTTTTACCTGTAGCACATGACTATTTGGCTTCTAGCCTACTAATGCAAATAACTTCCTTAAGGCTATTTTTGTGGCTTTGTGTTGCGCTCATTACAGAGTACAACTCCCCCCCCCACTCCCAGTTTGGTCACCTCCCAATTCCCACCTACCAGCCAGGTCTCCTATCATACAATACCTACCAACTGGAGAGGGTGAAGGTTAACACGTGCTGCCTTACTCTGCAGCTTAACACACTTGGAAGAAAGCGCTGTCTGCCCTCTTGCGCACACATGAGCTCACCAGACGCCCACGAATGGCTGGTGTCGCTGCGATTGACAGGGGAGAGAGAGTATTAACATCCCGCCCACCCAGAGAGCATGCCCAATCTGCTGACTAAATACACATTGCTCTGTAATCTATTTAGTGACTACACATCATTTACATCATCACAGAAACTCCCACTGCTGCCTCATACCTATCGTCGTGTAAAATCTGAGAGTAGGAGTTGAATAATCAGACAGCAGTGTGCTGTCACATACTCTGATTAACTCAAGTGTGAAGTATTCCCTAAGACAGATAGACAGAAATGAGTCAAAAACAAGGCCTTTGATGAAGTGACACATTGTACTCTCTCTTATCTGTTGACAGCTTTGTATCTGGCGTCCTATGAGAGCGAGGGACCGGAGAACAACATGGAGAAGGACAGATGGAAATCTCTTAGGTGTGTGAGTGTGAGCATTAAATCTTCACAGCGGAACAACTGTTTATGATAGCTTTTGGGCCTTTGTGTTTAGGCCAGACTTTTGGCTGTGACTTTTACATGTTGGTATCATGTCTGTGCATTAATCATTCGGCTGTCATGAAACAATTTACATTATAAATGTACAATTAAGTAAGGAATAAAACACTTAGTGGTAAGCTGTTACAGGAAAATAATTCACGATGGGGTAGTGTGATCAGAATGAATAAAATATTTGCTAAAAATATCTTTACATTATAAATAAAGCATTCATGAAACTCGCAGATTTAGCATTAGCAGTGAGAATATGATTTCCATTAATACGCCAAGTTGTGGAAAAACAGTGGTCCAGCACCATATTGAAAGGCACAGCATGGAAACACTGATAATGGTAGCAAAAGATGACTAAACGCAACCCCTCCCCAGAGTCTGGCGAGGGAGAGTCCACTTGGCTGTGTATGCAGTCACGTTTCCTAACAGCCATCCAAACCATACAGGGAGGGGTGATGGAGAGAGGGTGATGGATAGAGAGAGGCGTTTTCCCCACTGCGACAGGATCTGTCACGTTATGGGATTCTGTGTGGATCAGCAGAATGTGCTCAGGCCCGGGCGGAGGCAAGAGCACAACTGTCAGTGCTTTAGTGGGAGGAAATTAACTCTGTAGTGGACAGGGAAGAAGCGATAAGAGACAGGAAGTGGGACACATCAGCTGATGTCAGGTAGACAAATGCCTTTGGGTTTAATGTCATGGGTCAGATGAGTCCAGTTATATACAACATCACTAACAAGCCATATCCAGTAACACTCACTGTGCCCTTGACATCAACATCAGATAGAGGGTTTGAAAATGATTGTTCCCTCATACAGCCACATTGTCCTGATTCATCTCTGTGTACTTATTGCAGGTCCTCGCTGCTAAACAGGATGTAGTTCTACTGAAGAACACAAGTCCAAGTCTAAGTCACTGATGTTAAGCAGCTGGCAAGCCAGCTGTGTCCCCATTTTGTCTCCTCAAGAAGTGAGAAGTAGCCCTGATTTTTAAGGGAAACAACAATCACTACTTTGGAAGTGTTTTTGTGTGTATGATGGAGACCTGGATATTTCAGAATGGTTTTTCATCACTTTGTCAAAATTATCACTTATCGTACCTTTAAAAAGACAATTTCTTTTGGGAAAAAACATGCCGAGTTCTCGATATCCCTTGGATGCAACTGATGGTACATTTTCAGCTGTCTCCTGAGGCATTTGGATGCTTTGGATACAAGTAGTCTTCTGAGTTTGCTGCTGGTTGGCCAACTCTGTGAACAGATTATTTAAAAAAACAAAACAAAAGAAAACTAATATTAAAACCAGCATTGTGTGTACTTTGTACCAGTACTGTATATTGATAGTATACAATATTAATTTAAGTATAGATTTATTTTGTTCTTATTTTTCTGTTGTATTTGTTGAGATGGTTTTTATACCTGAGGTATTTGTAATGTGTTTTTCTCACATGTGTGAGTGACCACCAAGTGTGGACGAGAGTGGCTCGTCAAGGTCTGCTGAATGCACTGGGTGCATTTGAGAATAAAATGTCTTTTTCTGTTGTGTTATAACCTGTTTTTGTGACATTCTGTAACATTCATCTTACCCTTTATGTGGGCATTGCCCTGTTCATATGGATTGATGAAGGAGATACAAACACATACATTCCTTATTAGCAGTGTTACCGTAGAAACACAATTTTCCACTCATCTAACATAGGAATAGAGGACTGTACTCCACTGAAATACATCACCGACATGTCCATCTACCTCCAGTCTACACAAGCTAGTACTGCTATTATGCTATTATGTAGCCCCCTGGTGGTCATTCCATTAATAAATGAGAATTAAATTAATACATAATACACTACACAATCATTAGTGTAAGCCTAGTTCAGCTGCATAATGTCATTTTACACAATTATTTGCTTCTCCTCATCTGCAGATAAAATTATTATTTTTAAGAATAGCTTGGTCCTGTTCCCTAACTATACTGTGTTCTCATTTTAAATATTAAGTGATTTTTACACATTTTGTTACATTTTGTCCTGTGTTGTTTGTACATAACCATTTTTGTAGCTACCAGATATTGCTCTAATATTTTGTATTTATCAACTTTGTATATGAGGCAGACTCATTTTCAGGGCACTAGAATACAGTATGAAGTTAAAGAAGTTAATATTGCCTGATGTCTAGTTTACCATGTTAATTTTTTCTGCTTATGGGGAATTTTCCAAAGCTTTATGCAAATAAAGTGTTTTACTCTCCTGTGCACACTGTTATGTATTATCACTGTTTTGATGGATAAGAGAACCCCTGAAATAGTTGCATAGACGAAAAAGCATATCAATAAAAGAATCCTTATGTAAACATGCATTTTTAGTGTAATCAATGAACATCCTTTAGAAACGCACTTTCTGTTTTAACTATTAATAAATCACCAGTTGCTCAGGTATATCAACGTATCAACACCTGTTCATTCATGCAATTATCTAGTGGCAACAGCAAAATGCATAAAATAACACAGATACAGGTCAAAAGCTTGAGTTAATCTTCACATCCAACATCAGAATGAGATAAAATGTGATCTCAGTGACTTTAACCATGGGATGGTTGTTGGTGCCAGATGAGCTGGTTTGAGTATTTCAGAAACTGCTGATCATCTGGGATTTTCACACACAGCAGTCTGTAGAGTTTACACAGAATGGTGTGAAAAAAAAAATCCAGTGAGTGGCAGTTCTGTGGGTGAAAAACACCTTGTTGATGAGAGAAGTCAGAGAAGAATGGTCAGACTGACTCGAGCTGACAGGAAGGCTAGGGTAACTCAAATATCCTCACTTTATGACTGTGGTTATTGCTCTGCATTCCCCTTTGAACTGTGAACTATTTTAAACAATGGCCTATCTATTGCAATTTCTACATAAATTTTTATCTAAATGGTCTGTCTCTACCTGAAACATTATTTTGTATACAAAAAAGAAAACCTAAAAGAAACCTTTGGTTAACTTTGAAACCTTCACGTAAAAGAAAGCTATGGGAATAATCGCTGGAAGGTTCCCAGAAGGTTAGTTTGTAGTTACACAATATAATACCTAAAAAGCGGCCTTTGGCAAACATTCCTTGTCACTTGTCATAAGAGAACGTTGTGTTTTAAAGTTATCTGAACATGCTGGGGAAAATGCTGACTTTATTAACCAAAATGAAATGTTCCCAGAATGTTATGATTCCCCAAAAATAACCAAAGGGGAACCAAAAGCTAATGTTAAGGAAACTTTGTGCTTATTCAGTAACTCTGTGTTTATTTGTTCCACCACTTACAAACCCAGTCGATTGCACAGGGCAGATGTGGACATATCTATATCTACATTGAGCCAACTTGCAATTATGAGCCTTTTTATTTTCTGTACTTTGATCAAAAATGCCTCCATAGAAACCATTTCCCAACTTGTGAGCTGTGTGTTTTGACCAAGTTGCCAAAAACAGAAGAAATTCAGAAAGTGTGAAAGTATTGAAATACTGAACCATTTAAAAACAAATCACAAAAATACAGAAAGAGTAAAGTTAATGTATAGAAAGTGCATAATATTGTCTTACTTGTTTTAGAGCAATGTTATTAAACTTGCAGAAGATATCATGATGACATTGGAGTAGATTAGTAATTAATTCATTTGATAAATAACAACTAATTAATCATGTAGGATTACCATCTTCTATTTCTGTACCACTATCAATGTTTAATAATTATAATTATTTACAAATCCATTATATGCTCATTACAAATATGAGGTTAAATCTGTCCAAAGAGTGAGTATTGTAGAAGGCATGTTTTGCTGTACAGCTAGTTTTGGAGTTATATTTCTAGTGACATATTCTAATCTTTCCAACTACCCAAAAAACAAAACAAAACAAACAAACAAAAAACAAAACAAAACAGGTAGTCAGTGCAAAGCTCCCATGCAGCAGAATGCTACTGAACTCACGAGGGTGGTAATGTGACTTTTTTCAGATTTTTCTTTTTTTGCTGCACTTTAGCGACGGTCCCTAACATTTCAGCGCCACGGAAACAGACACTCGGACTGAGAAAATGTGAAACTCCGAATCAGTTTTAATTTAAAGGATTTAGTTTTGTTTCATTTTTTTTGTCACAATTTATATCATACAGTCTTACAACAGTTCGAAAATACCCGTGAATGTGAAACTAACTTAAAAGAGACACAACGCCAACAACTTCAGCCGAATAAAATCTCTAGGTATCCTCACAACACTCTAAAATGGAACAAAAGAAATGGAAAAGCTGACAGAAGTCCAGCTTCTGAAGTTTATTTTTCTCCACTATCATATTTTCTGTTATCCGCCATTACGCCAATTAGTTAGCTAATCACTACACCTGCGCGAGCTCTTAGCCCGCCCATTATCAAAATCTAAACCAATAAACAAAAGCCAAATATGACCGACGTCCAGCTAAACCAATCAAAACACCTATTGCACTTGGTCGAGCCAGCAGTAATATTTCTTTTAAAATATTCCCACCAGTGGACAGAAAAGCAGAATATTTATTAGTAGGTTTTAATTAATTTGTGTACCCTTTCACCCAGAGCCCTAGGCTACCAAATGAATTTATAATCAAATTATGAATAATTAGCTTAATTGAAATTTTGAAAAATAAAAGAAGAAGCTAGTCTCTGTTATTCCACTAGGGGCAAAATAGAGCAATAAACCCTGTCTCTTCTCAAAATAACTCATTCAGAGTTTTCACAGCAGAGGGGCGTGAATGCTTATTTTAAGCTTTTAGGCTAGGTTTTTAATTTAGAAAGTCATTTCGCAAGCTTGAAAATTGTGGGTTTATGTTGTGTAGATCCTTGACGTATAATCCTAAATAAGCCAGTTTCAGTTCCAGGTTCAGTTCCACTTCACAATGTGGAAAATGGGGTAAGTACTTATGCAAGGTGGCGTCTATATTGCAGTGTGTTGAAAATTATTATTTGGTCTGGCCAACTTGACATTGTACTAAATGTAATGTGGCCTGTTACCTAACATGAGTTTGAGGGACAGGGACTCAATGCAGAGGCTATTTGTAATAATAATTATTTTTGTTATTTTAATTATTAGGAAAAAACAATTATTTACATAGATTTTACAAAGCTATGTAATTCTCACATACAGATTTTACACATAATTCTCACATTCAGATTTTACAAAGCTATGTAATTCTAACACGCTTACGGCGGTGGACAGGGGTCAGCATGGGCACTCTGACCGGTCAGTGGCTACGCAGCCCCATCTGCAGCAAGCTGTGATGCACTGTGTATCCTGACACCTTTCTATCATAGCCAGCATTAACTTTTTCAGCAGTTTGTGCTACAGTAACTTTTCTGTAGGATCTGAACAGACAGGCTGGCCTTCGCTCCCCACATGCATCAGTGAGCCTTGGGCGCCCATGACCCTGTCGCCGGTTCACCAGTTGTCCTTCCTTGGACCACTTTTGGTAGGTACTCACACTGCATACCGGGAACACTCCACAAGACCTGCCGTTTTGGAGATTCTCTGATTCAGTCGTCTAGCCATCACAGTTTGGCCCTTGTCAAAGTTCCTCAGATCCTTACGCTTGCCCATTTTACCTGCTTTCAACACATCAACTTCAAGAACTGACTGTTCAATTGCTGCCTAATATATCCCACCCCTTGACAGGTGCCACTGTATGAGATAATCAATGTTATTCATGTCACCAGTCAGTGGTTTTAATGTTATGGCTGATGAGTTTATACATATGTGTGTGTGTGTGTGTGTATATATATATATATATATATATATATATATATATATATATATATATATATATATATATATATATATGTATATATATATATGTATATGTATGGAGACAATGGAGAGTCCCAGAGAAAGGATTTGTCTCCATCTACTGGCACCTTTAAACAGTCACTTGAGATGAATTTTATTTCAGGAGAAAATGGTGTGATATTTGGGATGTGTATAATTGATATGAGGTAGATGAAAGACCATAAAACATGCAATGTGATAAGATTAAGAGCAAATGTATTTCTGTCTAATAATAACACATGTTAAATATTTATGTTCAGGATGTAAATTTATAAAAATAAAAAAATAAAACACCCTGCAGATCATGGTTTCACTGGAATCACTGGAGAAACCCATCGTCTTTGGAATGTGATGTGACAAATTCACAGAGAAAATTAGCAAAAATAAAAATGGAGCAGCAGTTTGAATGTACTCGCTATGTATTTATATTATTAAGATTTAACTGTATTTTAAGAGTTTGCAAAACAAAGCTGCAGGGATTTAAAGGTCATGCTTTTTCCTGTAACATTTATGTGCTGAATTATTGATTATTTCCACAGACAGAAGCTGTAGCTGCGCTAATGTAACACCCTGGCTGTGATCCAGTTAAATGCACACAGATCAATCCAAATAGCTTCACTGATGATGTAATACTAAGGATGACTTGCAGAAGGGAAGAGTTTACAGCAACACTCCTTTCAAAGCAAAAATCTCATCTGAACAAATAACTCAGTGAATCAGAATTGACTTTAAATGTATCTTAAATGCATCAGTTACACACTTTACATAATGCAATAAGTGACACACTATCTGCTGTCTATATATTGAACATGTGATTATGTAAGCTTGTGATGGGGTCAGCGGGGGATTTAAAGCACAAGGATGTTTTCTTGTACACAATATACAACTGGAATGTAAAATAGATCAGTGTGCATTAATTGCAGCATGTAATGCACTGCCCTCAGATGTCCATGGATGTTAAAGTGTTCTTGGTCCATCTTGATCTGGCCCCTAAATATTTATTCTTGTTTTTGCTCCATATTAAGTTCAACATATTGCACTGACTCATAAAAATAGTCTGTTATACCCTTAAAAGTTGTATGACATATTTAACTGGCAGAAAATTCTACTGGCCTAAATCCTGAAATTTACAAATTGATTATTTTTGCTAACTGGGTTTTTGAGATATTTCATCCTGTTTTGTGTCTTTTGATAGAATTACAAAAATACCTCAAAACCGGGGATGATATTTTTGTTCATGCATTTCAAGTACTAGATATATCAATAGTAAAACAATGAACCTGGGTTAATGTCCGCTGCTTATCGGGTGATTAACTCTACAGGGGCACATTGCATAGATTTCCATGTATTTATCAAACAACGCTTAAAAATGGATTAAATGTATCTGTCTTCCAAAATACAACATTTTGTACTAATTTACAAGGATTGTGAATTTAGAATTTTGTAAACTTGTTCAGAAATTACAGCAAATTTTGTTGCACTTTTAAGTCACTGATTTGTAATTATGACCCAATTACCATCAACATCATCACTGAGAACAATCACAGGGCTGCTGTTTTACATATATCACTGACGCCTTTTTAAAAATTATTTTATAAACCTCTGGTATTACATCATTTACTTAGGAAAAGTGTTTATATATATATATATATATAATATATATATATATATATATATATATATATATATATATATATATATATATATATAAACATAAGTTATCTCCGTACATACCCTTTACCCTCCGAATAACTTTAATCATCATCATCATCAGCAGCAACATCATCAAAACATCCTCATCATCATCATCATCATCAGCAGCAACATCATCAAAACATCATCATCATCATCATCAACATCAACGTAATCAGTGTCAGTATGGCATAATGTTAAGTGTATAACTATTTCAGTTTTCCTTATTTTGTTATCTACATCCCTACTTATCATCATCATCCTCCTCATCATCATCAATATTATTGTAATACTATTCATCAGTCAGGTTTTATGACACCCTACCGGCTGTAGTGAGATCACATGGTAAACAGTAAAGCTGACACACACACACACACACACACACTTGGAGCTGATGTGTACACAGCAGTGAGTCGGAGTGAGAGGAACATCACTCGGAGTGTCTCCAGCTTTTTTTCTTCCCTTTCGGAGGAGCCTTGGGTGGAGCTCGGACACACACTCAGGTGAGCTGGTGAATGTGTGCAGTGTCAGAAAAGTGAAATGTGGAAACGGAAGTGTGAGAAAACAGGTGCATCGAGCAGGGTGCAGATTATTTGGGGAAAATCGGGAAAGTGAATCAGTTAGCACATAGGCTACTTATCGTCATGTCTTCAAGTCATTTTATGCGACCCTGAGATACACAATTTATAGTGATAATGTGAATGTTTTATTGCGAATATTAATACCATAAAATTATAGTTAGTATAGAATAGTATTTTCATAGCAACTATACTTTACTTTAATACTATAAACTGTATACTTTATTACTGCTATACGTGTACTGCCTATATTTATTAACGAAACTCTTTTTCCAAATCAAATAGTATGTTTACGTCGTGATAAACATTATGCAACGTTATTGTAAAAGTTAAAGGTGTAATTATTAAAAAGACAGAAAGAAAAAGAGTATTAATTTATAATAAATAATGAATTTCTGAACTTTACTACTTTATACATGTAATTACAATTTGGAAATCATTTTAAACCAGTCATTTCAGAGAGTTTCTACTTGCTGTGTCATGTTTGGAGCAGTACACACAGGAAGTGAGTGTCTCAGCTAATGCTCAACTGCTTAACCCTTATGTCCTGTTCACTATACTCTTATCAAAATGCTTCTTCACAGGTTCCTTTAGAGGTTCTTAGCTTCTGGTTTGGATTGTTTTCAGACAGGGAAACACTTTGCTGTACTGTTCAACATACAACCACTGAGAGAAAACCCATTTTCTGAGTGTACTTATCAAGGGTTGTTTGGTTTCATCTGTTCTGAATTGACAGCAATACAAATTCATTTACAATATTCATTTTATTTTCTCAATAATACACTACAAACATTATTGATGGATATCACATGTTTAGGGATCCCGCTTGGTGTCATCTTTTCCCCTCAATTTAGCACCCACTCCACTTGTTATTTACTTTTATTTTACTTTGTTACTCTCAGGGCAAAATGATTTGAAATTAAGTCAAGCACACAAACTTTCTTGGTTGTGAATTGGTTTAGTAGTCATAGTATCGCTCCACTTTTAGTAAGAAGAGTTAAGTAATTAAAAGCGTGTGAAATGAACCTACTGCTGCATGTTTTAATCCTGTAGACTTGAGACTGTCCTCAAACAAAACACATTTATGTGATATTTATGGAGGAATTCAGTGTTGGTCATACAGCAGGAATGTTATTTCAGTGTAGGAGTCCTTTGACTGGGACTAAACTGGACACGTGCATGGTGTAATAGTGTGTTGGCGGCTCTACAAGTCACATGACTGTTATAGTAAACACTGTAGGCTCAATTATGCTTGAGAGTTTCGGGCTGAGAGTAGGAGTATACAGTGCATAATGTCCAGCGTTGTTGTGTACATGTTGTGTATATATTTTTCCCATTCCACCAGTGAATGTCACGCTGAAAATAAAGAATAGTGTCACCATCAACAACAACAACAACGCTGTAAACACATGGTGTGTGAGGGAGCTACTGAATATCATCATGCCTTCTGAATAATTGATCAGTGGGGTGAATCATGTTGGGGTCCTGGATCACATTTAAATCTCTCTCTCTGTCTCTCTCTCTCTCTCTCTCTCTCTCTCTCACACTCAGTAACACTTCACATTTGGGAGATCAGTCATTAATAGATAAATAAATATCCCTCTAACCTTTACCATCAAACAGAGCTGTGATCTGTATATGCAAATGCAAGTATCAAATCATAAATGTAGCAAAATAAAACACCCATGCATTACCATACAAATTATAACCCCAAATGTCAGCCCTGTAATACTCTGTATAGATTGCTAATGGTAACAGAAAATGATTGGCTTCAATGGAAAATCAGAGCCATTTAAGGCAGAACACTACAGGTGTGTAGGTGTATATCTGTATACTGAAACCTTTTTAAAAATTATATTTATTTTTGCAAATGAGGTTTGGTTTAATTAAATATGCATACTTCAAAAGTCTAGTCCTTTGATGTTGTTTAGAATTAAAAACTATTTCAACATGAAACACCTTTACAGAAAAGTGTTGTCTAATTAAAGCTAGGAAGGAATGTGTAAATGGACATGAAAGCAAATGATCTAGAAACTGAAGGTTTTGGTTCTGAATATAGAAAAAAGAGAAAGGAAAACAGTCTTAAAAACACAATGTGGTTTCATGTGTTTACGCTCAAGTAAGCTGTAAGGTTTTTTAAAGGAAATTGACATATCCTAATGACACTATATAGCTAATAATTTGTGGACACATGACCATCACATCCATAAGTTTGTCTTCCCCAAACTTTTGCCAAAAAGTTAGAAGCACACAATTGTATAGAATGTCTTTGTACACTGTAGCATTACAATTTCCCTTCACTGGAACTAAGGGGCCCAAACATGTTCCAGCATGACAATGTTTCTGTGCACAAAGCGACATCCATGAAAACATGGTTTGCCAAGGTTGCAGTGGAAGAACTCGAGTGGCCTGCACAAAGCCCTGACCTCAACACCACTGAACATCTTTGGAATGAATTGAAACACCGACTGCACCCCAGGCCTCCTCACTTGACATCAGTGCCTGACCTCAATAATGCTCCAGTTGCTGAATGAGCACAAATCCCCACAGCCACACTCCAAAATTTAGTGGAAAACCTTCCCAGAAGAGTGGAGGTTATTATAACAGCAAAGGGAGACTAAATCTGGAATGGGATTTTCAGCAAGCACACATGGGTGT
This sequence comes from Pangasianodon hypophthalmus, assembly GCF_027358585.1. Classification (NCBI taxonomy): domain Eukaryota; kingdom Metazoa; phylum Chordata; class Actinopteri; order Siluriformes; family Pangasiidae; genus Pangasianodon; species Pangasianodon hypophthalmus. The sequence goes on along the minus strand of NC_069733.1, from coordinate 12,462,833 downwards.
GATGGTCAGGTGTCCACAAACTTTAGGCAATATAGTGTATATATATCAGGAAACAAGCTGTTCAGGGATGTATGACATGATGTGCTTGTGTCAAGTAGGTGGAGATTTGTGCAATGCTGCTAAGTTGTGAGAGAACAAAAACAGTTAAATAAACATTTTTCTGTTGATTTTTTTTATTTTGTAATTGCTACAGTTGAAGAGAAAGCATGTTATAGATGCAATTTATGCAAAAATCTGAAAACCAAAGTTGATGTATTTACCCGTAGTGGCTTGCCTTAATGTTTATGAAATATAACGTATTGTCAAATATATAAAACATGTTAATGACTTGTAAGAAATAACCAGTGCTTTATTTAATGCAGTACAATAATGGGAAACAGCTCAGCCAAACTGAATCCCTTCATACATGTTAATGGCTCGGCCAAATCCAAGCTCAACACCGAGTCAAGCGGTGGTCCTCAGCGTCTCAAAATGAAGGTGGAGGAGTTGGAGAGCCACCTGAAGAAGAAGGATGAAGAATTGAGTGCCCACCAGCTACAGATCAAACAGCTGGAAGAGCAGCTGGCCCAGAATAACCAAGTCATTGCTGACATCTCAGATGCTTTGAGAACCAAGTGTCTCCAGCTCAGCAGTCTACAGGAGACTCTGAAGAAACAGCGAGATTTGGAACTCATGAACTCACCCACTGAAGCGAGTCAGAGACTCAGCGACCTGATGCGAGAGACGCTCAACAAGAGAAAAGGAGCCAAAGCTGGGGTTTCTGCAGAACCGTCATCCAGGACGTATGACTCAAGTAGCCTGCCCAAGTTCTACTTTGAGAGTGCACGAGTGTGGAAAGAGCCAAGGTCAGGAAAAAACTGCAATGTATTCTTCAATGTAATTTATGCAGTCATGTAGATTTTTGAGTTACATGATGTTGAGAAAAATAATCGTCTCATCTTTTATACATGATTAATTAGGATGCGCCATTCAGATGGTAATCTCCATAGAGACCATGTTGTGATAGCTCTCATTATATTAAATCATACCGTTTGGGGGTTCATTAACTATTCTGCATGCTGGTATTGACAATTGAAGAACTGGTGCATTTGATAACTGAAAGAAAGCGTCTGAAGTGCTGTCTAATTAGCTTGTCTTGAATAATTTAAAAATAAAGCACAAACATCTGTCAACTCAATTCAGTGCCCAGAGAGCATTGCTTATCTGTCCTCATTTACCCAAAGACCAAAGACCCAATTTATACTGTATATTTAGTATGATGTGCTGAGATGTCAGCATTTACAACTGCTATGTATTTGACCAACACAGATTTAACATGATGTTCAATTTCAAGTTTTTCAGTAATAGATTATACAATATCTGAACTCATAATCTGATTATTTTATGCTTTTGACAGTGTGAAGAAGCTCCTAACAGATGCCTTGAATAAGAACCGATATCTGAAGAGGCTGGAAGGACAGCAGCTTAGAGACATGGTCGAGTGCATGTATGAAAAAACATACCAACAAGGAGAGTATGTCATTAAGCAAGGTGAGCCGGGGAATCACCTGTTCGTGCTGGCAGGTAAGACTCCACATGGAATTAAACTACTGAAACGCACAATATTAATTCTTTGTTTGGTTAAAGTTATCTGTGCCATAAGAGCACTTCAGAAACATGTTATGGGCGATGCTGACATAATCTGTCATGACAGTTTACATTTCACTGAATAACAGTGCCATGTTTTCATCATCATTTTCAACATTATCTTCAGCACTGCCATAATATTTGACGTCATAATAGCTTACATCACACGCTAATGTATGACACATTACTTCCTGTTATCACTTGTGTCATAATCGTTCCTCGCCAGACTCTCTTTTACCTTTCTCTTGACATTAATAAGACAAAAAAATGCACCTTGTCATGTCACAGAGAAACTGGAAAGTCCTGAATACCTTCCCGTATCGGAAAACTTAGAGCAAGATCTTATTTAATCTTTAATCTTCTGACCAATCAGAATTCAGTGGTACTATGTTATAAAAGAAAATAACATACACTTCTCAGTCAATCAGAATTTAGTGATTTCTACAGCCATGGTATAAAATATATTATTGCAGTTTTCATAAAATATGCGTTATACCATTTCACAATAAAACGTGCTAACTAGAGTACAGGACATGGCTTAAGCTGTTGCGGCAATAAAACATCATGGCAGCCATCATGAAACTTATGACATTGCTATGTCATTTCTTATAATGCAGGATTCGATATTGTAGATATTGTGTCACCTAATTTTATTTAACTGAATAATTTAATTTACTATTTGAATCACTGTACATCTGTTGAGTGATATTCCTTTTTGTGGTTACAGATGGCCACCTGGATGTCCATCAGAACAATAAACTGCTCACGTCAATCGCAGTATGGACGACATTTGGTGAATTAGCCATTTTATACAACTGTACCCGGACTGCATCCGTTAAAGGTGAAGTATTGTGTAATGGTTTTAAATTGGGACCACAATAAAAAGAAAAATGTTTTGAAATAATAAATAATCGTTCTCATTTTATGAGTATGAATACACATGCTAAGAATTTAACATGAAAATGATGGTGGATGATGCAAATAAACACGTGTTGAGGTTGGATAATGGATATAATTTGTCCTGGGCTTCGGTATGGGAGAATTTAATAAAATAAAATAGCCTGAAAGTTTTCTCTTGTTTAGATTAGCAGTTCATGTGTGTGTTAACTAAACATGGTGACCTCAGCCGTGGAGGATATTTAAGATTTAGACATCGTCAAACTCATCAAATATGAGATCTTAACACTTTTCTTTGTAGCACAAAGCCTTTGGACATCAAAATTGAATTTGTTTTGGCCCAAGGCACTTTCTCTAATGTTTTGTAAAATGCATCATAAACTTTAAAGACACACTGACCTCATGTGAACCTCCTGCTTTCTCAAGCTGGCATGGCAACCTCAGAAAATAGACGCATCATAACAATATTTGTTAGATAGCCTTGGCTCAAGCAGATTAGCATAACATTCTAACTACAGATTGTACCTTTTAACCACCAATTCTTGCTTTTCCTTTGATTTGACAAACTGCAATAAAATATAAGCACTTTCTAACGGCTCTGTTAGATGTAGCTGTGGTGTCTTGGTGACTGGTTCACCACATGTTAATCTGGTCTCAAGCAGTGAGGCGGAGGCTAAGCCTCGGGAGCATGCAGGCATTTCCCTTGCATCACCTGCTATTTTGTTGTCCTTGCAGCGGCCAGTAATGTCAGAACCTGGGTTCTTGACCGGGAGGTCTTTCACAACATCATGCGAATGACCGCTGAGGCGAGACATGAGCAGCACCGCAACTTCCTCAGAAGGTGATATAACCAACGTATCACACTGTCTCGACTATGACATTAAATGAAACGGATATATCACAGCTTTGTTGAATTCTTAAATCTGATTGGTCAGAAGGTTCTAATTAATTTTCTGACAGTAGCTCTGGCTTAAATAAACTCATTCTAATACATCATCATTTCTACAGTAACATCTTACACTAGGACTTGTATGGCGGATGTTCCACATTAACATAACATTTTGTAACAGTCAGAGCTAAAGCTATAACATTAGGTCTTTTGACACAGGGGAGTCTTCAGGACAGAGGGGTTTGCGATTTCTCAGTAGAATAGTAAGCTGCATTTTTTTGTCTTCAAGAGAGAGGCTGGTGTTTATAGCTGTTATAAATGATAACAGGAACTATCTTTTTAGCTGACATTACACAACATTAAACGTAACTATAAATGGATAAAATTAAAATGAACAAATTGTCAGTCTTTCATGAATAAAAATTGCTAGCATTGACAAATTGATGTGGTGTAAGAGGAATAAAACATTTTGGAACATGCTGTTATTGGAAAATAATCAACTTCGGGGTGGTGAATCGGCCCACAGCTTCACTGTATATATTATTTTCCAATAAGAGCACATGTTTTCTTCCTTACCTAAATAAAGCCTAGGTCCAGCTAGACATTATTGTCTTCCTAATTATATACACACATACAGTGTTACAAAATATTGTCTCTACATGGCCATAATACAACATTTAAACAACAGAATGGGTTTCTTCAAGACCACATAAAGTGCAAATGCAGCACAATTAAATACACAAAAGAGTACAGGGAAGCTTCCTTATCTATTTCCTTATGTATGACTAATGAAACAAGTAGCTGTAGTTAACCTTGAATGTTTGACTGTCTGTGCCAAACTGATGAGTTGCGAGATGCTAAACTAAGTTTGAAACAATCTCTCTCACTTTAAATACACAATTTAAATAGAAAACATGACTGGATTTTGGAACTAATTTAAGTGTAACTTAAAAACAAGCACAACTGTTCCCTATTATCCTTATTACAGCCATTAGTACATACCGTTTGCAGAAAGATCTGTATCCTGTTTTAAATATGTTTAGTTCCTTTTCATTTATTTAATTTTTTTTATTCCAGTGTTTCACTTTTGGCCAATCTTCCAGAAGACAAGCTGACTAAGATTGTTGACTGCCTGGAGGTGGTAAGTAAAGATATTAGCTCTATTCTTGATATTCTCCTGAACTTGACAAAAACGATCCCACGCCCATCAATGACATTTGTGCTGGAGAGTGCAGGCATTACGTCTGTCATCTCCTGGGCTGGTAGATTGTTATCATAATTATTTGACATATTGTTGCCATAAATATTTGACTTGGGCCAAGTAAAGTGTTCCTGATTTGAAGGTTGAGGGTAGAAACGTGGCACAGTCTGTGCTTTGTTAAAGATCTGTTGGACAGCTGATTCGGGCTGCTGACTGATTTATTTCAAGTCTCTCTGAGGGGGCCAAAGAGAACGTTTCTAAAAGAGCGTGGGCTTTGTCAGCTTTGTGTCAAATAACCCCATTCACATTCCCCACCTTCTGAAAATACTTCAAGGACATTCCTCCTGATCACGTATCCCCAGGTTCGAATGGAAGAATTTTGTTATTTAATCATTCTGATGGAGTTGATTATATTCCCTCCCGAGGGGATGGGAAGCAAGGTAACTCAATAGTGGTGCAGATGTTTCATACTGCGAAATGCAGATAATATGGAGCTCTATCATTAAACAGTGAGGAAAGGAATGTGGTGAGAGAGTCTTGGATTGGACAAATGTTTTGAAGTTCTTGATGTAAAAAGGTCCAGGGCTCTCTTGGAGAACTTCTTGGATGAAATGACTGTAGAGCCGTGCCAGGAGGACACGTGGATGGATCATGAATAAATTGATAGGAATCACACTCTTGAGAGAAGGACTAGAACTGGCTTTCTGACTTTCCAGAAACTATAACTGGTCTCTAATGTTCACTAAAAATATGCAAGCAATATTAATCATGATTGACGCTGACGTATAGCTTGGAAGCTGTCCAGTTTCACCTCAGAGATATACACCTCTGACTGAGACCAATATGTATTAGGTAATGATGATGTAATTTAGGGTGAATGTCATAGTGTAAACATGCATTTATTGTTCCTGGAATAATGTTCCTTTTAACAACTCACTGCCAGGGATGTGATCATTGTCCAATTCAGACTCCTCCCTCTTCTGTGATGCTTGAAAGTTCCCTCCAGATAGCACCTGGCAGCTTCCGGAGAGGAAACCTATTGTTTGGGACAGTATTTTATTTTCAATCAATTACGCAAAATGGGTTATTTTTTGAAAAGAAGGATTGAATCACTTAAGCCTGAACATGCACTTTTAGCAGTTTGTATGCATACCTATCTAACATTAACCTATCTAACATTAGCTATCCTAGACATAGCTAGGATAGTTATAAATACAAATGACTAATTTCCAAATAATGTATTTGGAGTTAAATATTTTTATTATTTAAATGTGTAATGAAAGATGCGCAGCTTTAATACTGTAAATTAATCAATTGTATGAGCTGAAATTTGAGCAACATTGCCACCTCATAGCTCTAGGGTCCCTCGTTTGATCCTGAGCTCGGGTTACTGTCTGTGTAACATTTCACATGTTCTCCCCTGTCTGTGTGGGTTTCCACTGGGTTCTCTGGTTTTCTTCTACCTCCTAAAAACAGGCCAGATATGAATGAGTCTGTGTGTGTGTTTGTGTGTGTGTGTGTCTGTGTGTGTGTGTGATGCCCTGCAATGGTCAGGGTGTATTCCCACCTCATGCCCAGTATTCCTGGGATAGGCTCTGGATTCACCATGATGGTGACCAGGATAAAGCTGTTTCTGAAGAGGAATGAATGAGACACACAATGTTTTATTTCTCTGGAAAATGGGCTTAGAAGTGGTAAGAGTCTGAGCCACAAACTGATGACATCAGATGGCTGTGACTGATAAAATTGAATGTTGTTTCAGGTGCAACAAAGGGATGTTGAACATGTTTGACTTGAAGAACTCACATTTGCCTGTCTGGTTCCTATTATCTATATGATAAGGATAATCATTTTCTCTATTCCAAGGATTGTCAAAAGGATAGTGAAGGATGATGAAATTGGTTAAGCTGGGGTATAATTTTGAATACCGTTTTGATTATCTCTATTGCAGGTCATTTAGAGTTATATCTTAACTAATCACAGTCTCAACTCATGTCTCAACTAATCACAGAATGGAAGTGTAGTGTTAATTACAGTGGTATATCATAAGACTATCCCATTGTTTAAGTGGGTGGCTTCAAGGTTTCATATTTGTCTCTGAAAAACAAGAATGCCATTCAACAGCCCTAAACCTCCTAAGTGAATATAAGGGAATTTGAAGCCTGGATATATATATATATATATATATATGTGTGTGTGTGTGTGTGTGTGTGTGTGTATATATACTACAAACTTATTTTTATCAGAGATAATTTCATTGTGTACCTCTGAGTGAAAGATTGCATACTTCCTGTATATCCCTTTGAGAATATCCCTACAGGAACACGGCGGCACTGACTCAATGGGAAATCAATAGCTAAATAAGATCTTCTTTGTATTTCCTCATTAGGAGTATTATGACAAAGGCGACTATGTCATTCGGGAGGGAGAGGAAGGAAACACATTCTACATCATTGCCAATGGAAAGGTAAAAGCATCACTACACACATATTGGATTTCATTCAAGATTCTGGATTATCAGATGTTAGCAGTTTGTGCATAATCTCCACCTAACTAGAACTAGTTTTAACCTGTATGGGAAAACTGATAGTTCAGTCCTCTTCCTTAAATATTATCCCCTCTAGCTGAAATCTGGCATCTTTACCCAAAAAAGGACCTCTAAGATGGCTTCTTCTATGGTCACTTTCCCTCAACACCACTATATTGGAGCTATAGAGCAAATGTGTGTCCATTTCTGTGGGAGGTAGAGCATGTTGAGATAAATCAGTAACCTGACACTGCGGGGGTTAAGAGACAGAGGTCTCCTCTGGGAAGTAACAGGAACTGTTTATCATGAGCTACCCGGTCATGGATCCCCCGGTGGGCCCCCACCATAGCTGCAACTCTGACTGCAATGGGGAAGACAGATGTTTTTTTCTGAGACCGATTTAAGTGCCGGAAATGATGCTTCTCGTCAGCCTGTCGCCACCCTGTCCAAGACGGTGTGTTGGGAATAAGCCCATTAGTGTTAGCCACCAAAAAGCTGCCTATTAGGTCAAGAGGGTCAGCTGTAGATCACATTACAAGAGGAATTATGTGTCCAATCATGGACTGAGAGGAAAGACACGGAAGTTCAGTGGCTTTGGAATACATTTGATATGTAATCACAGAGAAGTTGGTTAATAACTGGATGATCCCTGTTTTTTGTGTTGTGACAATATTTTGATCATTGGATTCAAAATGAAAGAATGACTATTAGGTTATGATCTACAGCTTTCTAGATGGTTCTCTCCTCACATATGGATATGGTCATATAGTGGTAGAACAGTGCTCCACTGGGATTCATTAATTAGTATTAATGGATCACGATTCATCACTTATGTTTGGTGAATCAGCATGTCACCAAATGATGAACAAGCAATATGTTCTCCATTTGTCATACTTAATTCTTGATTCTGCTCAGATTAAAGTAACCCAAAGCACTAAGGATCACAAGGAGCCCCAAGTCATCAATACTTTACAGAAAGGTGATTACTTTGGAGAAAAGGCCCTCATCAGGTAACATTTTTCTCTTTATAATCTTATGCCACACATTACTTTCAGATATTAGCTGCTGATAGCAGATCGCATTAATGATTAATTAACATGATTCTTCCTTCCAGTGAAGCCAGAATGAGATTTCAAACAACCCTCGGGTTACATTAGAACAGACATGATGTAATTTCCTCCTTTTTTGCAGTGATGACGTCAGGTCAGCTAATATCATTGCAGATGAGGATGGAGTTGAATGCCTAGTCATTGACAGGGAGTAAGAACACACAGCCCTTTTCCCTTATACTAATGCATAGGTTGACTTTGTTCTCTAATAACTTTTATTATTCTCTTCCCAGAACATTCACTCAAACTGTTGGCACCTTTGATGAACTTAAGAAGTATCTTCAAGGCTATGTTGAGACTTTAGCCCGTGATGACAAGAAGAGAAATGCAAAGTGAGTGGCGCAATTGTAAGCATGTGTTTTAAAATGCACAGCTGTTTCAAGATGTAATAACGAACATTGATAGTGTGTATAGTGTCCCAGCTTGAGACGGCACATATACAGAGAATAATGATAATATAATGATATAATGATAATACATATAAGGCAAGTATATGTCTATCTATATTTAGTTGTATTGCTATATATGTACATGTATATACAGTATAACCCACTCAAGGCATGAGTAAGTACTAATGCTCAAAGACAATAATAAATGTATGGTGGTCTGGGAAAACCTGTCAGATGTCTCTGTGGCTCAATTCTGGCACAAAACAGCCACAAAAGATTTGAGTTTTTCTGCCTATGACATACTATGACACCTTAACCATAAATATATCTCACCAAAATAAGATGGACTTTCTAAAATTTACTTCTTAATCTTGCCTAGGCTATCCTGCAAGGATCATGATGGGTAAGTAGCCAGTTTAACAAACACATCAGAACAAACACCTGGTCTAAAACCTTGCTACCTAAGTGTGCTTTTTTCATAAAGTGAATGCCACATGATTTTTAAAAAAATTTTCCCGAGATATTCTTCCTAACGTGCCCAATTCCCACCCACCAGTTAGCTCTTCTCTATCACATGACAGCCAGGGAGGGTGAAGGCATACATGTGCTTCCTCTGAGACAAGTGAATCCAGCCAACCACATCTTTTCAAACTGCTGCTCAAGCTGCGTCAACACAGTCGGGGGAAAGCGCTATCTGCCCCGTTCAACATACATGAGCTCAGAGAGACACATGATTGGCTAGTATCTCTGTGATTGTTAGAGGATAGAGAGCATGTCGTCCCTCCCACCCAGAGAGCAAGGCCAGTTTTGTTCTGTTGGACTCCCGGCCATGGATGGCTGTGTCATTGTCGGGGTTTGAACTTGTGATCTCTGGCTGATATCTCGAATACTTTTCTGTTGCACCAGAATGATATGCTTTGATTGATTTTTTTGGATAGCTGCACGCCGTAGCAAAACAAACATAAGCCTAATCAGTTCAGATTGTAGTCAGATACTAACTCACAAAATTCCTAAGATGAATCTGTGCAAATAACTCTTTAAATGCAATTTGCTGCCTTTTCACTGTTGGTGGTACTTTAAATGATGCAACTTTACTTCTGTTTGAGATGCATGCAAAAGAGAAACATATTTCAGTTTCTGAAAGTTTTCAGAACTATAAATTGTAGAAATGTGCTAAAATTCACCATGTAAAAGGGTTTTCCAAGGCTGGCACACAAATACATACACTATAGCATCAATTTATATTTGATCTTAGAGAAATATTACACATTGACAGGCTTCTGTGTTGTTTCTTTTTTGCAGGAGGTCAGGAAGCAGTACTCCCAGCTCTCCCTTGTCCAGTGATCAGGTGCAGCTCAAAGAGAGAGACTTTACTTCCTCTCTTTCATTCAGAAACCTGGAGATCATCGCCACTCTAGGAGTAGGAGGCTTCGGTAGGGTTGAACTGGTGAGCAGTTGTGTTTCATATTCATACTTACTGTTTGGTATAATTCCAATGGATCAACTAGTCTAAACTGACCCTGTGTGTGAATGAGTGTGTGAATGCCCAGGGTGTATTCCTGCCTTGCAACCAGTGTTCCCATGTTTATATTCATGAGTTTGGTTCAGGTTTAAAATATAAAGTAGTGTGAAAACATTATAGAAAGACCATTCAATGACATGTATTTGACTGTTGCATATGTCTTCCACCAGGTTAAAGTGAAGAATGAGAATGTGACCTTCGCACTGAAGTGTATTAAGAAGCGTCACATTGTGGACAACAGACAGGAAGAACACATTCACTCAGAGAGGAGAATCCTGAGTGAGACTTGCTCCCCTTTTATTGTCAAGTATGTTACAGTAGTCTGTACTTACAGTGTGTCATGCTTGCTCATTCATATTAATGGAATGCTCTAAGCAATTACATGTGTTCCACAGCATGTATGCAGAGAAGCATTAGTCAACAATGTATTAATGAATGATACAGTTTGGTCAACGTAGTGGTAGGCTATAAGTTTGTTTATATTTTGGGAAATAGCACCAATTAAATTTGTTAGAAAATATATTTTGGGCAGGTACAAACAAAAGAAAAAACATTTTCACTCGCATCTCTAGTTGAGACCATTTATGAGTGATGAGGTTGAGGAGAATTGAGTGAGTTGAATTCACAGACCATGCTGACAGTGCTACTTCTGAGTTTTTTTTCACCAGTATTTCCAAGTGTTTCTGTGGGGCATAGAAATGGGCTTCATATTTAATTTAAAAAAAAAAAAAAAGAAAGCCCAACCTTCTGGTTTAGGCCATGCCCACTTTGGATTTAATTCTGAATACTGCTAGAGATTTGAATATTTAGAGCACTAAGTACAGATACAGATACAGATAGAGGCATTGTGATACAGTCCTAATGTATAATATTAAAACAGGGACATTCATTTGGACAGCACAAAGAGAACTACATTTAGGGCCTGTTTTGCCAAAATCCCAAATAATGCATGTGTGCAAATGGGATAAATTGTGCACACAAAAGAGTGAACATGTTTTGAATGATTTACAAAATATAATTGTATGAATTATGCTCAAAGTATGCATAATATGTAACAATATAAACAATATGTAAATAAATAATATGTAAATTAGGTTGATGGTTGAAAGATGCGGCAACGTCTGTTCTGCAAGTGACTCGTTAAAGAGTCAAATTAAAAGTCAAAAATGGCTCATGCTCATAATTCACTATTACACCACTTACAGGCAGTGACATCTCAACAACCTGCTGTTTTTCTCAGTGTGCTCAGTCTGCTCTTTGTGATTATCATGCTGACAAATTTTTACAAATTTTTTTAAGTAGATTGTTTTTAGTAAATTGAGAGCTCAGTCTTTTTTTGTGCTTGCTGGAGACTTTTATATGGCAACATGTATAGATATTTTAACACTTTCTAGTAATGTGATTAAAAATCTTATGATTTTTCCCCCTAGAATGTACCGTACATTTAGGGACAGCAAGTTTGTGTACATGTTGCTGGAGGCGTGTCTGGGCGGAGAGGTCTGGAGTCTGCTGAGAGACAGGTTAGCTTGAATATAATCAACCAATGTAAAGATCTTTCACTCTTTCACTCTTACTGACTTCTTTTATCACTGATATTTTCAGGGGAAGCTTTGATGAGAACACTGCCAAGTTCTGTGTGGGTTGTGTGACTGAAGCGTTTGAGTACCTTCACAAAAAAGGAATAATTTACAGGGATCTGAAGCCTGAGAACCTCATGTTAGACTCAGATGGATATGTAAAACTGGTAGGCTTAATGGTTAATGGGCTGCTGATATTTCGATACCTGGGTAATTAGCAATAGGAACACTGCATGGTTCACTCTGGTCAATTTTCTCTATCAGGTTGACTTTGGTTTTGCAAAGAAGATCAAATGTGGCCAGAAGACATGGACGTTCTGTGGGACTCCTGAGTATGTTGCACCGGAGATTATTCTGAATAAAGGACATGGCCTCAGTGTGGACTTTTGGTCTCTGGGAATCCTAATCTTTGAACTTCTGACTGGAAGGTTTGTACCAACCAAATATCCCCCTGGCTCTTTTATTAATGACTGAAAATGAGATTATCAGCTTTGAAGAGCCACAAAACCTCTTTAAGTGTTATTAAGTTACCAAGTAACCGAGCCAAAAAGGAAAGATTTTCCTGTCTAAGAAAGGAAAACAGAATAATTTGAAAATGCAGTTGTCCTTTTATTTTTAAGTGACCAAAATAGTCCCATATCACAAACAAATCATCCATTTTGTAAGAGTATGGATTGAAATCCAAAATTATTTTCATTCATGAAAATGAGGAAAAGCAAATAACACAAGCAAATTAATGATTTTTAGCTAATCATCATGGGTATAGTTTTAGTTTATCACAAATTTTTTTTTCAAACATAAATACTCAAGGTTTGCAATTTTATAGACCTGTTTCAAAATTATTTGCACCCCACAGGTGTTTGTTCATATACATTCAGGTCCATAAGTATTTCGACAGTGACACAATTTTTGTAATTTTGTAAAGAGGCAAAATTACGAAAATTGTGTCACTGTAGAAATACTTACGGACCTGACTGTATACTCACTTCCTGGAATATATTTTTCACACTTGTTTTTTTTTTTACATTGTATTTTATATCTATTACTCATATTATCGGTTTTGCACATGGTGATGGATGACAAAGGAATGTATGGCACATAATATATGGAGTTTTCTGGCATTTTGGATCTCTTGCAATACCTTTCCATAAAATGCGTTTAAAATGCATTTTTAAAATTGTTACAGTTCTGTAATTGTTTGAGTGGAAAGATTGTGTATATTTTTACAGCATTTTTGCACATTTTCTTGAAGGATGCCATAAAACCGAAGCTGACTGCATCTAAGTATGATGGCATGATGGCATCAAATATTTTTTTTCCCAATTCCTATTCTGGTCATAGCATTTATGTGATGCAAGTCAAATTTTTTTGATCATAATAATACAAATAATACACTTTATATATATATATATATATATATATATATATATATATATATATATATATATATATATATATTGCACCATTAATACATTTAAAATGAAGCTCAAAATGTTTTAACAGAGTGTAAGTAAAAACAGAGAAATATTTTTTTCTCTACAATAGGTAGTCAAAAAGAAAATACAGAAAACAAGGAAATAATAATAATAATAATAATAATAATAATAATAATAATAATGCAATACCTGATAACAGTGAGAGAAAAAGAAAATAATAACAATATTAAATATAAAAATATATTATTAGTGTGTAAAATGTAATAAAAGTACAAGAGTACTATAATAATATAAAGATCATGGGAAAGTAAAGTGCTAAGTTACATTCAACTACTAAAATTCAACTAGTTAAATGCTAGCGTGTATAAATATATTTTTAGCTGTTTTTTGTGATAGATGGAATCTGACTAATGTTTATTGGTAATGTTTATTTGGGCAATACTGGATTAGCAAAGACACTCCTAAAGCACTCCTCACCTGGTGCACCATCCATTTCTGAGCTAATTTAAACTTTCTGGAGTTGTCAACAGAGTTTGGGCAAATTCTTTCAAAGGATAACGTTTCTGAAAAACACATGATGTTTATGTACGAACCTATGTAACTCTTCAGAAAACCTCTCCCTCTCACAGCCCTCCCTTCACTGGCTCAGATCAGATGATGACATACACTTTCATTCTGAAAGGCATGGAGAAGATGGACTTCCCAAAGAAGATCACAAAAAGGCCTGGGGATCTCATTCGAAAGCTCTGCAAGTAAGATCTCAAAGTCCCAAGATGACATTTCGTACTCTCTTAACTACATACCTGTCTGTCCAACAGAAAAGCACTTGCCTTATTGGGGAGACTGGGAGATCGCGAGTTTGAATCTAATGATGCCGCAAGCATCCGGGAATCCAAGAGAGCAAAACTTGCCATGCTGTCTGGGTGGGAGGGATGTCATACTCTCTCCCCTGTCAGTCAGAGAGATACTAATCATTTGACAGCATGTGTGAGCTCATGTATGCGGAAGAGGGTCGATAACACTTCCCTCCAAGTGTAATACATTTTTGTTTTTCCCTTGTAGACAAAATCCTTCTGAGCGTCTTGGGAATATGAAGAATGGAATAACAGATATCAAGAAGCACAGGTGAAGGAAAACACACACAGACCCACTGACAGGTGGATGTTGAACAGTGTGTTTATTGTGGAGTTTTGGAAGACTGTGCTTTACTTCCTGACCTCTCCAGCCAGACTTGATTTAGACTGTAATTAGAGTCTGGGGTCAAAAGGAAAGCTGGGATCTGCTGCTCATTTGTAGTTCCTCTAGCTTGAGCAATTTTAGTCTTAATCAAATTCTGCTAGTGTTTTGTATTTCCATGTTGGTCATGATGAGTGTTGAACATAAAGGTCATAAAGGCTAAGATAACAATCAGCTAAATATAACCTGTCAGTGTTCAAATTTTTGAATGAAAGGTTGACTATCTATATTTTTCTCTGTAACACAGTGCAGTTATAAGAGAGCTAGTATGTGACTTTATGAATATAAAAAATTTTCATTGTGAAGTATATTATAGATAATAACAAAGTAGACAAGCGTCTCCTTTGTCCTGTCATTATTCTAAACTCAAGGTGCTGCACTGAGGATTTATAATCCTATTGGCGCATAAAGCCGAGCAGATGGATCTTGATCTCTGTGGCAATCTGCGGCTTGATCTGATTTGCCGCACACAGCCCCAGGCGTAGCGGATGGTCCGCTAATAGTCAAGAAAAATATCTTCTCTTCCTCTCTCAGTTCAGACAGGGTCCTGGACAGACGTTCACATATTTCATTATGCATTGTTTGTTATTATAAACACTAACTCTGCATGCAATCAGTGTTGAGTATGTAATGTCATGTCGAGGACAGGTTGTGAAATGTAATGTGGGATTAATATATGCTGTGTTTATTTGCTGTGTAGGTGGTTTACTGGCTTCAGCTGGAGTGGCCTGAAAGAGAGGACTTTGACATCACCACTGAAACGAGAGGTAAGAGAAGACAAGGCTCGCTGACTAGAGTGACATGGTTGAGCTTGTGCTGTTTAGATCCTTAAGCGTATGATCAGAAGAGCAGAGAATATCCAAATGACTCAGCTTATCTCTTTAGTGATAATCAGTGATGGGGTGGTGTGATGTGGCACACGTGAAGCTGAAGTTGATTATTTTCCAATAACAGCACATCCTGAAGTAATGTCCCAATGATTTCCCAATAATTAGTTTTTTTTAACCAGTTAAAGAATTATAGAATATGTTTTATCAATTCATATTTACATTTAATGCTGTGGAACTTCCACACAGCGAGTTAGTTCCTGTTCTCACTTACATGATAGCAGCTATAAACACTCGTTCCCTCATCAGCCTCCCTTTGTTTCTTTCTCGTCTTCTTTTGTTACTGAGAAAACGGAAAAACCACTGTCCTGACTGTTTCAAAGTGCTGACACTGGAGACTCCTTCCATCCTTCCAGAAATGTTAAATAAACATCTCCTCACAGAAAACCTCACCATATCAACATGTTTTTAATCTGTTTATGTGGAGTGTCCCCAGTAGAAGTCCCTGTGTTACTATAGAAATAGATTAACAAGTGCATTGAAAATGAATCAACACCTTCTCACAAATCAGCATGCAACAGCGCCATGATGACAATATGATTTCTAATGTTTATTCAAGAAACTGAGCCAAATTGATTATGTTTTAAATTAGAAAATGAGTCATTCTGAACTGAACATCACCTAAAGAGAGACATTTCAAAGAGACATGGCACTTCATTTTGCTCTTTTTCTAGGTGAAAGGACCAACAGACCACAGCTACTTCGACAACTATCCACCTGAAGATGAAATTCCCCCTGATGAACTTTCTGGATGGGACATGGACTTTTAACAACCTCTCCTTCCCCTCCTTTACATACCTCAGTGTGAACAAGGTCAAAACTCCTACATCATCCTTTTCCCCCAACCACAAAGCCAGCAGAAACCCAGCGTATGGCACACCATTCTCTGACAAAGCACAGCCTTGAGCACAGGCCATATTTGTGCTGGAGTAGGTGGCAGTGTGGAGGAGGAAGAACCAGCTGGGAATGTGGCATTTGAAAAGAACTAGGCCAGTGTTATTTGGATGATGATGTTAGTAACCCTGTTCAGTGTTATTGAGTAATTTCATCCTGTTTATCTGCCCGTTTACGGAGATGGATGGATCGTAACTGCTGGGTAAAGTACACCACAGAGTTCTCCGAAGAACTTTGCCCAAGAGGTTTTACTGTGTTTAAATTGTGGACTTTGAACAGCAAAGAAAATGATGTGAAACCAGAAGAAATATTTACCTTTTTTTGACCTGGAGAACCAAGAAGGTGAGATGTGGCTGCTTTTGGAAGCAGCGATGAGCCAAGTGCCGAACTCGTGAACTCACAGACCGAATGTGGGTGTGAACGCCAGTGATGTGGCTTCAAAGTCGGACCGCAGAAGATGAGCTCAGCTGCTGTTTTTTTTTTTTTGTCATTCAAATGGACTTGTGTGAAATATTTATAACCACTGAGAAACTGTGTGTAGAGCCTGGAAGGTGCTATTTCAGTTTCATCTTGCACTTGAGCCAAACCGACATTCTAATAAGCTTTGTGCACATCTATAAATGTTCTTAGATTCATATATTAGTTAATATTTGGACATACTCTTATGGGGATGTTTGGTTTGTATTTCCTCTGGATATATAGTTCACAGAATTACTTAATTGACTGATAAAAATTCATAATAAAAAAAATCAGATCAGTGGAACATACAACTTTATTGATGGTCTGTCCAAAAGAAAGCAATCTTACAGGTGGGGTGAATGAACAGAAACAACCTTTCAGTCAGTGACTATAAACGCATTTACATTATTCATGTGAAGGCTCCAACCCAATCTCACTGAAGGCTTTCCTTGCCTGAAAAGAAAAACTGACAAGATATGCAACATACAGAAAATAAATAAATGCATTTAAAGCTCATTTCCATATACAAATATAATTTCTTATGAAGCTTATTATACAAGCACAACCTTACACCTAAATCATTTACACAATAGATTACATAGTATAGTATAGGAAGCCTTTCTGTAAAAATATATTATACAAATATTGAAGGAGTGCTCTGTTTTTTTTTTTGTTTTTTTTTTGCTATTTTTGTGTTATATATTAAGGTAGTTGCTCACTTTTACATATATTTTTCTTTAATCTGCATATGTTGCATGTGTATAAAATGTCAAACCTGAAAATACACATTTATTAACATGCATTGGAAAAGAGACTATCATTAGTTCTGTGTAAATATAAAAAGTAAAAGGAAAGGAACAAAATGACTGAAGAAATATTTTGTCACATTTATAGACAAAGACCAAATGAACTGAAACATCATTTTAGACAAATGTGAAATACTTTTTTGGAAGGCACTTCTGAGAACCATATCATACACACCACAAATACATAGGCCTGGATATATTTTCATATGTGTTATCATTATTATACTACTTTATTGGTGACTTGGCATATTGAAGATTTATTCCACATTTTCAAGGAAAATGTAGTGACCTTTATTGCTCAATGTGTAAATAAGGCCCTCCAAAAAAAAAAAAAAGCCCTGAAAATGTGTCTTGGCACGAAGTTTACAAAGATAGTGACAGAGGTTTGCTTGTAAGCATATTTCTGAAACTTGTTACGCCTTGATAAATCACTAAGTTAATGTATTCTGAGCCAAAATAGTGGTTTTGTGGTATTTACACAAAAAAAAGCATGATAACATTAATGTTCATATGGAATTACACAATATGAAGCCAACAAGGGCACTTGGTCAGTAAGTACACTGGAGTTCAGACTGAGATCAGACTGAAACGAAGCTACGTGGCCTCTGATTGTGGTCTGTGCGCAAATTCTATCAATAAAAACAAATATTGCTTTATTTGTTTTATTTATTTATCATGCTAAATTATGTCTTTAAGGTACTTTGTTGTTGAATAGTCTACAGCAAATGGTGCTTGTGAGTAGCGTACTAAATCACTCATTTACAATGCTGCTGATAAATGCATCAACATACTTAGTTAAAAAAACATTTTGGCATTGGAATAAAATATATCTCTTTTATATAGCAGCAATAGATAAGAATATTAAGAGTAGACTGATTATGAGTATAGTAAATTTGACATAATAGTAACAGCTTAATAGTGAAGGAAAGAAAAAACTGTACAAATTCATATTATCGTTCATCCCTACATCCTCAACACACAAAAATCTACACATCCAAAGAGAACAGAGGCGCAAAAAGAAAAGAAGTCTCTTCAAAAGTTCATAACAGCCATGTCATAGAATGACTCCGCGTTCAATTGGGTGGGTGATTTTGCAAAATTTGCGGTTTCCTTCCAGACAGTTCATTCACACTTGAAGCTTAACGAATAGCAGTTGTCCTTAGAAATAGAACGGAATCATCTTCATGTAGCTACAGGGATGTAGTCTCTCATCCAGTGCAAAATGGGAATGGAATAAAGAGGAAGATCAGGTGATCAGGCAGAGTCTGGTGTGTGAAAGGATAAAATGAGACATTATCGGCAGGCGCACGAGTCCACTGTCATGTTGGGGTAGACCTTCAGGACCACGTTCTTGTCCTCGTCGAAGAAGAGGATACTGAGTGAGGACATCTTCTCAGGGACACAGCAGGGCTCTGGAATGCCGGGGACAACCCCGACTGCTCGGACAATGCTCTGGATGGTGGCATGGTTGGAAGGTTTCAGGGACTGTGGAATAAAAGTTAGAGACATTTAGTTACAGACATCTTCAGGAACATCATTGCCCACATGGCTGTCAGTGGCTAGTGTGAACAAGGTAGCATGTTCTATCAGTGTAATGCTAACCTCACTGGGTTCTGATTATTCATAAAAGCATATGATATGCTGTCTGGGTGAATATATGAATTATATAATAATCTTTGCACCTGGACTGACTGAAGTAATACTCTTGCTCAGAAAATTATTGCATGTTGCATTTCAATAGGTGAATCACCACTAGACACTATTTGACAATAATTTTGTACTAATCGATGGGAAGTTTCATACATTTTAATACAGATTTCTTGAAAGTATGAAATGTACAATTAACAGCTGAAAGATTCGAATGCCACATGGTGCTGGGATCGATGACAGGCTCAGATAACTAAGAAGGCATTAAAGAGGATTTAAAAAATCCTCTTGAGTTATTGGTCCCCAACACACCAGCACTGTTGGTAGAAACTTTCATTTGTTAATGATCCTCCTCAGTCCCTATTTTGCATAATGTATAATAATATACCACAAGAGGTTTCTTAAACCGGCTTATACAAATGTTTTTTGAGGCATTTCTCTAAGGTAATAGTTTACTTTTAAACAATACCACAGATACAATGACTGTGTTTATCTGTACAGTGAAGTGCTCCTGTACTGCGTTTATGTATGAGGGTATGTTTGTTATATAGCTCTGTCTAAAGGCCAAG
Source organism: Pangasianodon hypophthalmus (assembly GCF_027358585.1). NCBI lineage: Eukaryota > Metazoa > Chordata > Actinopteri > Siluriformes > Pangasiidae > Pangasianodon > Pangasianodon hypophthalmus. The sequence goes on along the minus strand of NC_069733.1, from coordinate 12,443,162 downwards.
TGATGGAAATGACCACATCCTACCACTGGATGGAGCTGACTATCCATTTCAACATATATGTGGCCCTGCTTTGTGTAAACAAGTTTTACATATAAGAACCAATTCTTAGTACACTGGTGGTTATGATCTCATAAGATTCATTTTTAAATAGCAACCACTCAGAACACTGGATCCACTGATGTAAGGGACTTTCTTTTTTAATAAAAAAGAAACCTGGAATAAAAACAGAACATAAATTATGTCTCTATAAACGTACCTTCGGCATTGGAAACTGACAGGATCCTGAACAGTAATAAGCATCAAAAGACTTTGGAGAGATAATCCATTCACTCCAGCCAATATCGGCGAAGTCCACCTTCAGATATCTTCGAGCGCAGTTCTTCGGCTCGTTCCACTGCTTCTTCCGTGCTTTCTTTATGGTCTGCTCATCAAACTGCAGAAGCGGGTTTTTGTCTCTTGGGTTCTTGCGAGGTTTCTTGCGCGAGCGCTTGGCTGCCTTGTTCTCAACAGGGTCATATGGGCTAGTCTCGTCCCAGGTGTGGATCCCATAAGGGTACTCAGGACCCGGGAGCTCGTTGTTCTGCAGCGGTAGAAGGATATTGGCAGAGCGCTTCGTCCTGTGTGGTAAAGTACTATTGTGGTTGTGTAGTCTGAGTTTCTGAAGTCCGGGCACTAAGCTCCCTTTCTGTCTCTGGAGAGTGGACACCACACTTTCGGGCTCGGAGATGGCTGAATCGTTTGCGTAAACCAGAATGTAAGGTGAATGGTTGGACAAGAGCTTCTTCCATGGTCGTTGTCCTTGTGAATCGATGGAGATGCCGATGAGAAGCTCATCATGATGCTTTGCTTCATTGACTACACGAGTGATGTCCCTCCACTGCCAAGATATGGAGTCTCTGTACATTGTGGAGACATTAATGAGGAAGTGTCCGAGGGTTCTGGTGCTGTCGTTCACAGAGGCAAAGCTCCAGATGCTAAGGTGAACGTGACCGTGCCGCCTGAGGCCATGACGAACACAGGTTTTGGACTTTAAGCATCTTTGGCTGCTATTCTGGAAGTCTCCGATATAATAGTGCAGCGTTGCTGAGAGAACATCCTCCGAATTGGTTAGTGATGTTAGATTGAAAATCTGAAGCTGCTTGTTGTTGATGGTACCTGGATGGAGACCGAGAGTTATTAAATTTGTTATCCGACAATAATCCAAGTTATTTATTATGTGCTTTTATACTGTATTAGGTCTAAAGATTTTGGCTTTTAGCGTCACACCAAAGTCAGAACTGAACCCTAGTTCATTCTTCAAGTTAGTGCATAAGCAGCTTGGTGGATATGAGCATGTTTTTCCATGCTACCCTACTACATACTAAGTCAACATGAAATTTCTACTATCTTGGCTTACTATTTAACACGACACTAGCAAGAGGTTTGAACATAGCATCTAAGAACAGATACTTTCTTCAGCTGACACGTGCGCACTCCGAATTTTACACCCTTTAATTAGCAGAGACGCACAGTGCATGCAGAGTTTGACGTCAGACGAGGGAGATACCACTGCAATTAAGACTGCAAGCACCTCAGCTTACTAAATCAGTCTTCTTTACACCATTTCATCTATTCATCAACAGGACTGAAAAAAGTCTGCGCTGAATATCTGACTGCAAAGCGTGCGAGTACAACAGGTGGATTTCTGCGCACAGCGCTCGCGCAAAACTACATACACGCGTGGTCTAATATCTGATGTACTCACATTGAATAATCACTATTAGACTCAGTAATGCATGCAACATCTCTTTGTTAAATTAAAGCAAAAAGAAATGATTAAAAAAGATGCAGCAGGCACATACCCGGGTGCGCTTTAAAGCTGCGCACCGTGTTGCCGTCCCGGAGCGGAAAGCTCGCGCTCGTGTATTTGCTGTAAAGCATCTGCATGTGCTCTGACACTGTATCCTGCACGGACCTCTCCGACTGATACGTGTCCACTTTGTGTCCAAAATCCTTCGTTAGTCTAGCGAAGTGATCTTTCAGCATGGCACAATATCCACAACACACGCAGCTCCATCCCAGAAGGAGAAGCAGCAGGCGATCCATGGCACCAAGGAAAGCTCTGTTCGAAGACGCTATGCTGTTCAAGTGCGCTTAACTCTCCTACAAGATATCATCACACGAGCGAAAGCAGAAAAGCCCAAAGCTGTAGTGTGATGGAGAGATGAGGAAAGTGTGTGAGAAGGGTGTTGAGAGTGGAGCGTCTGGTGCGCGCTCTGGGGGTTTTGTGCGTGGACGCTGCGCTGCTGGACGGACAGCCAATCGCATCCGCGCTCTGCTCTCATATGAGCGCCAAGCGGAATGGGCTCAGATTTATAGGGCTTAGGGGAGAACCCTGAGGTACTTCACCATAGATTCAGCCACAGGACAGCTATAGAGAAACAGAAGAGGAGGGTAGAGAGAAAGAGAGAGAGAGAGACAAAGAAATTGTGAAGAAATAAAGATGAAGACAGAGGGATATGGACAGAGGGAAATAAGGAAAGAAAAGTAGAAGAGGGACAAAAAAATAAAGCACTCCCAGGTTAGAAATATAACTAATACATTATTTAATAGACTCCTGAATGATAGATGCCCTTGTCTAGGTAAACTTGCTCAATCAAATATCAGAGAAAATGAACATAAAAGTTGGTGGGATTCATTTAGAGTAATATTTACATAACATCTCTCAGCAGAGTTGTGTCTGGGATGAGAGACTGAATGATGTGGCTTATAAAGGGCATTAAAGGCTCTCAATCCCATTTTGTGGAGTTCAGTGGCATTGAGCACACACACATCCTGTAGGGTAGGGCACTGCTCACGGACAGGGCTCCAGGACACCCCCATCAGTGTCTGTCTTTCAGGACAAGTGGGGCAGGAAGTGATCAGCTCTCCATTTCCGTGACATATGAAGCCAGCAAGGTGATTTTTCAAGATACGTTTTTGGCATGTTTACGGAGTAATATTCAAATTGAAAAATGGTGTCACAGATAAACACATAAAGTATGTGGTGAGATCCAAATAAAACCAGCAATGATGAGCAAAAGGAATAATTTATTAATTAAAAAAAACATGAACAAAAACATGAAGATGTTACAGAGAATTCTGTGACATTTAAGAAAGTAATATAAAGTAATAGACAGTATTTCATATAAAAGCATCAACAAGGCTGTCTGCAGAGAGCAAATGTGAGCCAAGAATCTGCAGATTATTTATTGCAGATTATTTATTGTTTATTGCTACGCATTTGTTTAGAATCAGAATCAGGAATTTGACTTGGTAGCTCCTTCAGCACTATAACAGGAACTGTAACAAGCTAAAGCTTGGCTAATGTAAGAAAAAAGTTCTTACACTATAACTACTAAATACCTGAAGACCAAATGTTTCTCCAGCCATCCATAGTGTGGATTTTTGGAAACATGGGGTAAGCAGCATCAGCACTACACACCACACACTACACAATATTAATAACAAAGCTGCCTGTGCTTTAGTTCCAGTGTATGTCAGATTGTACACTTGATAAAATGGTCAAAGATGGCAACATGAAGATAGATATCAGACTTAAGGTGCATTCTGGGTGAGTGTTCACAAGGTGATGCCTGTGGAGTTAAAGAAAATTCTTGTTTTTAGAACAATAGGTCTAATTAATCTGCTTGTACAATTAAATTAAAATTCACATTCATGTTAACAGATTCTGTGATTTTCATAAACATTGGTATTCCTGTTAAATTGGTTAATATACATTGTGCAATTTGAACTGAATTTTCAATCAAAATTCAACCCCCCTCCCTTTATGAAGATATGTGTCTGCTGCCTGTAACACTTAAGAGGAGAAAGAAAGCAAACAAACCAGCAATTGGTTTAATTCTGGTTTATGATGTTTGTTGTTTTGAACCAAAGCTCCAAGCTCCACTCTAGTGGACTAATAAATACATATATATAATCGCTCAAATAGGTAGTATGATCAGAAACTGTCACTTATCTGCAGCAATTATCTGCAAACAAAAAATTAAAAAATGAGGAAAAAGCAAAACAACCAAACCAAATTGGAGTTTCATGTACCATTTTTTCAGCAGGAATGCATCTATATGGGCAATGAGGTCATGACTAGTAGGGGCCTGGGCTGGGTTCAGGGTGCTTGGGTGGTTTTGGCGTCTGGGTTTCTCAAGCCTTCCCTTCGTTTTTTAATAGCCGTCCTGGTTGGGGTGTGCTCGACCACAGGCACAATTTGCCTCTGCCATCTTGGCCTCAATGTGCGTTCAAAGCGGCCCGTCTGCAGCGCTGCGTCTTTACTAAAATAGCCCGTCCTCGAAGTGCAGAGATGAAGAAACCAAAGTGGCACAGTTTTCCAGGCTGGAATTCACTGCACATTCTCCTGTGTTTTATCAAACCAAACCAGTGCAAAGACGGGAAGGAAGCACCTATCTAAAGATCTTTCCCCAGTGCAATTATGTCTGGATTTCAGTGTATTCATCCAGTGCAGGTTCATTTTTGAATCAAGAAGAGAGAGCCACTGGATTCCACTGGATTGGCTGGAAATCACAGGATAATGCAGTGGCAGTCAATCTTACTTTCAATATGGGTGGTCTTATGATTCACTATGCTTTATGAACAACTTTGCAGTTAAATAAATAACCTTTCCACTCTTCTAAAGTGGAAAACTTGAAGTGGAAGGGTATTTTATAAGGATTGCATACAATCCTGTCAACCAATAAGTAACACGTAAGTAAAATGTCCAGTCTACCTCATATATGATATCGAACAGTAAAGGGGAGCATAACTAATATCTCATTGTGTTAAAAGATCAGTTTTCATTCATTTTCAGTAACCACTTTATCCTGCTCTGGGTTGCGGTGGATTCCGGGAACACTGGGTGCAAGGTGAGAATACACACCAAATGGGATGCTACTCCATTGCACAGCACCATGCACACACATTTTAGCATAGCCAATCCAACTACAGGCATATTTTTGGGAGGTGGAAGGAACCAGAGAACCAGTATGAAACCCACGCAGAAAACAGACACTAACTCAAGATCAAACCAGGGACCCTGAGGCTGTGACGCAACAACACTACCCACTGCACCAAAACCAAGTTTTGCTTGTAAAGTATCTATTATTTACGATTAATTAAACTATGAACAGCTTATATCAAAGAAAGAAAGAAACACTATATATACACACTGATAGACATTTAAAAGTGATAAAAAACACTCCTACCTGTGGGTCAACATTCACAATGTTTCGGTCCTTCTTATTCATGAAGAGTACACCATTTGGGTTGTTAGCAATCACCTGGTAGTTTGCACTGTCACTTGAAGTGACTTCATTTGTTTTCCAGTTGTAGAAACTAAAAGAAGTTGAATTGTTGGAAATAAATTTATCAATTCTTATCACAACAAATTAGCAAAAAAATGCCCCATAGAAAATACATGAAGTGAAAATATTATTTTTACTATTGCATAGTAAATAGTAAAAACTGTAAAAATTGTAATAGTTAAAATATATATCTATGTTTAAATTCAGTGAATTTTTTACTATTATAAAAATTACTGGAATGCAGTGGCCATTTTAGGGTGTAGACTGGATTGAACACTTAAAGGCTACATTTTCTAACTCCTCCCTTTTAATTAATATATTTGAAAATACACTTCCTGTTTATTTTCAAATATGACTTTTAGCCTCAGTTTTGGGTGATATGTAAAGAAATCAACCAAACTACAAGAAAATTCTGCTGTCCATAGCTATCACTTAAAAGGTTAAACTGTGGCAGGCCCATGACTTGGCAGCTAGAGAATCTGACTGTTATTGAGGCACACAATGAGCAGTAACAGAGCGCACATTGGGCCTGGGGTTCTGCCTGACAGTCTTGAGCATAGTTAGTGTTCCTTATCACTAGATAAAGTACTGAAAGACAGCTGCTTGGCAGAAGCAGAACTCCAAATGTCACACTTTAAAAGAAGTGGTGGGTTGGACAAGTGGATTTCAGTTATACCTAAGCAACAGTCCGTCGTCCAAGAGCAACACTGGAACTCAGGGAGGATGAGATTTAGAAAAATAAGGGAGAGGCACACTGAAAGAGCAAGCACATATTAAGCAAGCCATCCTAGATCATGATAACAGTCTGGCACCTGGCCAATGCATGATGCATTCTGATATGTTGCTTAAATGTCCAAAATGTTGTTAACAACAGATGTAAAAATCCTGACCTTAAAGGGATAAATCACAGAATTCAAGCACTCATAAACTCAAATGACGTCAACATTTGGCTGATTGTTCAGACTCTGGTGGATTGATTTCAGTAGCAGTCTCTGGACAAGCATAAAGACGTATGATGCATTTGCATGATGATCACACAAATGTTCTCTACGTCACAGTATTAAACATGAGCACAAAAATATATAATCTATTGGCTCAATAAAAAGCAAACAAGTAAGCATGTGTACAATAGAGGCCTATTTATTTTACGATTCTACAGATGTTCATCTAAGAGGAAATATAACCTTAAAATTAAGGCCAAAGAATTGTTTGCAACTGGTATCCCAGCATACTTGGACCTGTTTCATTTTCCACACCCAACATTAATAAATCAACCTAAGAGTTCTTCATTCCACTACTCAGATGGCCTCAACTTGTTGGATCCATATGCTACATCCATATGGCTGTAACATTTTGAAATATCTCCAATTAATCACCATGGCTTTGACAGACACAATGCAAAGAAAGTGTGAGCGAAGGAAACAGAGATGTGGCCTTAAGGTTGCCTCTATACTCCTCCTAAACTGACCAGAAACCATGGAGCCGTCGTCAGCACCAAAGCAAACAAAGTGTACCTTAAATGAAAAGACAGGGAAATAGGAACTAAACAAAATGTAATGGTCTGAATTAAACATCCTCAGAGGATCCCTGCCTGCCATGCTGCGTCGGGGGAAAGACCTTTCTGCCTTCACTTGTGGTCAGCCTACATGGGGACTGCCTTTACAGTAAACATGGCAGGCTTTAATGCTACAGCCTAGGTTCTATGGGGCAAATACAATGATGCATGAAATCATAAGTTTAACCCATGCTCCATTTGCAGCCTGGATCAAACATCCTAGTGCTGGTTAATGTCCTGGATGGTCTACTTTGATTTCTCAAAGAGAAAGGAAAGTCTTTCTGTTTCTCCATATGGCTTTGAATGTACACATAATGAAAATGATCTGGTGAGAAGCTTAGAACTGGAGATTCATTGGCACTTCCTCTTTTTTAGAATAAGGTTTGACAGCGTTTTTGGTGTCTATTTATACTGAAACGCCATCTAGCAATTAACATTTTTGGGTTCACCACTTTTATGCACTGGTGAACCACTTACTTTTGGGTCGAAGCAACAGTACAGATGTGAGATATTTTAACAGAGAACATGAAAAGATGGGCAAAATAGTGTTCCAGAGCTTTAAAATTTTCAAGTTGGATGGGGCTACAAGACTGGACAGTCACTCAGAGATTTTCATCCCTTCATTTTGTGCCAGAGACATAAGCAATGCAGCACCTATGTTTTACTTTTCCGTGAAGGGATGTCACCTACCAACGTAAAAAATGGTTTACATCCGCAATGGAGATGGCACCACACCCATGCTGCCTTGTAAATGTGTGAAAAATAAGCATTTTGTTGAAACGTCTTTAGCATTAAACTTGACAACACTTGAAAGAACAAAAAAGGAAGCCTGTGCTCAGGCTTATATTAAATAATGACTCACATTGCATAGCTTTTTGTGTTCAGATTCTCTCAACTTTTAAAAAAGGCAGACAAATCCTACTGAATACGAACACTTAACATTTCTAAGAGCTTTATAAAGAATGGAATTACACCGTGTAACTAGAATGAGTACTGTTCCAAACACGATGAACCTAACAATCTATCATTTTTGTGTGTGTGTCTTAAATCACCTGATCTGAGGTAGAAAATCATAGTCACTGGATCATAAAATATAACCCCAAATAAAGAGATTAATACAGAATAAATTCTACACTCCATCGTATACAGCAGAGACTTTAAAACTAGCATTCAGTAAAAACCTGGAAATTATTCATCATAAATATTTTCAATCTTATCAACAGAAAGTAAACACACTGCCATCATATTTTTCAAATATCTGGCCTTTCAAAATATTCTACGTACATAGTGCTCTGTGTGACATGGCAAAGAAGATTTATGGACAATGCTAACCTGAAACCTATGTGTTTATTCCTGGGCTTATCTCAGGTCTACTCATGATAAAAGTTAGTAAAATAGGTTCGTAGTGCAGATATTTTTAAAGCCGCAAAGTTGAGCAACAGGTGCACTGCAGGAATGCAGCACGGATGGACACAGAAATGGTTTGGCCAAGGAGACACCTTGAAAAATTTCTACAGTTAAAAATTTTCAAGTACAGTAATGCGTATATGGACTTTGTTTGTTTTTTTCTGGATATGCATAGACACAAATGCAAATACACAGAGGTATTTGTGCATGCCAATGATTGTGGTAAAATTGGATACACCAAAAGAGGCAATGCTTCTAAACATCTGTCAGGATGATCATTGTGGGATAAACATAGGAGACGGTAGAGGAAATTGACTGTGAATTGTATATGTTGCGTCACATTTTAACTAAAACATGAATTGACATTTTGGAAGATTCTGCAATATTCTGCATAAAATTTTTTGAGTAAAGGATCTATGAGGATTGGTGCATAATAAAGGTTGGTAATAAAAAACAAACATGTTTGTCATACAGCTGTGTTTAGTGCCTGTCATGAACATCCTATCATAACCATAACATCATATCATGTGGGAGTATCACACACTGGCTCGTCGTTTCTCTCTTTAACAACACATCTTCCTTGCACTTCCTTACAACGGTCTGAAAATGTCTTCAGCTGGTGGTCACGTTTTTTTTTTTTTCAACTCTATTTTTTATGATGAGGGGGACGGAGTCCAACTTGTGGCGTGGAGTTGTGCATCTGTACGGGAAGAACTCATCTGCTCCATGTTACCAGCGACCGCAAGCACTGGCTGTTATTTTTCCCGCGGGAGGAAGAGAGAGAGAGAGGAGAAGAGAGAGAGAGAGAGAGAGGGAGAGAGAGAGAGGGAGAGAGAGAGAAGGGGGTTGGGTTGTCCAGGCCAGACTTATGTTATAATGCACTTAATTCCTTTGCTTACACTGTTTAGAGTTGGGAGTATGCTCGAGTGTATGTGTATCCTGAAGTAGTTCAGGTGTGGACATCACCGTATACAGTTCACACGGAACATTTTATATAACAAAAATCCTATTCCAAGCTCAAAATATTTATCTTTAATTTAGCAGAACATGTAGTGTTGAGTTCTAAAATCTAAACTATAAAAAAGACTCATTTTAATTTTGATGAAAAAAAGTTTTCATAGAGTTATAGACTATTTTTACCCTTCAAGAGCTGTCAGAAAGCTTTCCTCGGTCTGCAAGTCTGCAACTGACGTTCAATTCTTCATTTTTTTGGTCATAATATAACTAAACAACTAAAATGTTTGTTTCCAGTATATGAACACAAGACACATTCTCTCTCTCTCTCTCTCTCTCTCTCTCTCTCTCTCACACATACAAACAATTACCAATTTTCATGGGATTTCTAAACATCTGAATTTGATAAGTTTTGCCACTGGCTAGGCACATGTCTAATATGCAGTGGTTCAAATGAATCATTGCCTGCATTTAAAAATTCCTTGGCAGTGAACAATTGCATTGAACATAGAACATTAGTTTATAATGCCCAGCACATTGTGATGACTCACTTCTGACTTCTGAAAGTGTTTAATATGTTTATTTGAAATATGTGCTCAAAGGGTGGGCTGATGAACACACAGCACCACCTAAAACTACTGTGCTAGTCAAACATATTCTAAAATTGTGATATCGGCAACATATCCTGGAATAGATTGGTGTTTGGATTGTGTTTTTTGGACTGAACCATAGCAAATATGAAATGCAGAAAATGTATTCCCTGTGAGTTGGTGTTGTATAAACAAAATATGTCTGTTTTTGATTTGTGAACCTGTTTTTATTATTTATGATTTTTGTTTAATGCGTATTGTGTAACTGAGCAACGTCATCCATTTTGCAAACCTTGCACAGTTTAAATCCGTGTTTTGCACGTTTGTGATAATGTCTATCAACTTATAATAATGTAATTTATAAACTGTCTAGTGTCAAGTGTATTCACAAATTACAACTGAAGCTACTAAAATTAAGCTTTTTTTTCATATCTTTCCTTTATCATTGGCTACTAGAAAATTGCTAGCTAAGTTGAACACAAGAATAAACATCTTTGCATTCAGTTTGTCTCTTGTGAGTGTACCTGGCATCCACAACTGTTGCAGCTTGTGGGCTTGCACTGCCTAGGTTTATTAAGGTGCTGATAGCCAAATGTATACATTCTACTGTAAAAAGTCATACACATCAATATGTTACTTTTTATTCTTGAATCTCATCAGTCAGAAGTTATTGAATAATTTTGCATATAAAAAACTAAGAAAAATAAACAGATTAAAAAGCTATTATTTAACTGAGCAAAACATATAATCATTGATATGGTGAAGCTTTCTGTAAGGAGATATTTATTTAACATTTATGGAAGGAGTCTCCAGTTCCAGCAATTTATAAAATTCAGTTTTGTGACATTTCAAAGTCGTCGGGACAGAGGACTTCTTCAGGACAGAGGCTCTCGGGTTTCTCGGTAACATGAAAACGTGTGATATTGATGTTGACTACAATACGAAACATAATTTTTTTTTTCATTTTTGTGCACCAAAATTAGTTGAAAGAGGGGTAAACACAGGGAGGAACGAAAATTGTGAAACTAGAGGTTTCAGAAGTAATAGAATGCCCATGTCATTGGCTTGTTCCAAGGAATTCACTAGAACCAGTTGTTTGGTATTGTCGCTTTACCACGTTATACCTCATTTGCACAGTATTGAGAAAACCTCAATCCAAATGTTGTTATTGCTTTGTTTCCATGTCGGTTGCAGCTGTTGATGGAACTGCAGTACCATGTGGCACAATTAATGCAAAATGAACAACTACCTGACAGATTTCTGTCTTTTTTTGTTCTTTGAGAAACTCAACTCTAATAAATCCAATTGGAATAATATATCATTGATAGCTTAGTCAATCATATTCTCATCTTAAAGGTACATCCTATCAGGAAAAATTCCAGAGAAATTGATACTTCCTACAATTTCTGTGTAGAATCTGCTTTATTTTTATGTGTTGAAGTGCCGATGTTTCTTAGGTTATACATTTGATGGTTTTACCATAACCATTACTAATAAACAGTAGCTACTGAAGGCTAATTTGAGCAAGTAACAATACAAGTAGACTTACCTTAAGTCAGTTGGTCGTGGCAAAAGCCTTTTTTTTCCACTGAAATATGGTTCAAAGTCTTCACATTTGAGTCTGTGGGCGTAGTCTATATACCCAGATATTTCCTGTCCACAAGCACTGTGGTCCCTTATGAAAATTATGGACTGCAAGAAAAAAAAGCACAGGCTATATAAATAATATTGAGCAGAATATGACAAAAAAAAGAGAAACTAGCAAAGCAGTGGAGATGAAAAATATCTGTCACAAATATACAGTCAGGGAATATGCACAACACAAATCATCTCATAAATCACACAAAAAACAATAGCGTGAGTGACACTACACTCAACAAAAAAATTAAATGATGGTGTGACATCAATCAGGAAGTATATTCTTAAAACTCTTGCAAATAATGTTACTTAATAAATTATTTAAAGAAAGAATAAAGCAGGACTTGGTTCCGTGTTAGAATAAAAATTATGAAGCAGATGACAGCAAAGGATGAAACAGCAAACGTTTTGAGCAAATCTGATATCAAAGATGATCCTTCTAAAATAGTGGGTATCTTCAAGACAAAATGCATTCAGCAGTTTAAAAACATTCAGTGGTTATTTTGTCTAGATGATGAAATGATGAAAGAATGACTTCCAATAACATATGCTGTGAATAGGAGCTTTGTTTTGGCTTGTCTGTTTACCTCAGTATGAGAGGGTTACACTTCTGCTGTGAAGCTTCCCCTCCACCCAACAACACTCCAGTCACTGATATCACATTTGTATTTCTGTCTGAACTCTGGCCATCTGTGGATTCCCTTACATGTGTGGGATAAAAGTGAGATAACTGGTACCGCAGACTTAAAAAAAGAAACGAGCGCCTCTTTATATACTTTAAACAGATGCTATCAGGTTCACAGCTGCCCAGAGGCCGGGCGATCTACCTTATCTGTGGCTTCTGCACTCCCTTGAAAAGAAATCATCAGACGGGGGATAAGAAATACAGTGGGAAGAACAAGGCGAGTGGATCGTCTTTCGATTTCAGAAAAGGGAATCAAAACCCTTCGGCCCACAGCTACCTTCACCCTCATAACTCATGAGTCAAAGTAATAAAACAAAAGCATGGCTCAAAGGAACTGCCTGATTCCATCATGTAGTTTCGGAGAACAGGTGTTCTCCCTTCAGAAGGACTTGAAGAAATTTTTGTACTAGTATTAGCTACAGTAAAACCAAGATCTTCCCTTAAGAAGTAAATAACTCTAAGGCTGTTTATGTGTTTGGCCTGAATACTTAGGTCCATGCCCTGCATCAGTTCTGGGCTTGTTTGGGGAACAGGAGTTATCATTACAGGTTTGTTTTCACTTAAACAAATTCTTTCAGAACCACAAACCAGTTAGATAGCTAATATGCCACTTCTGCTGTATGCAAAATCTTTGCAAAATAAAAAAATTAACAAGCACACCCATGTGTAATTCTTATTATTTTTTAACAAATGTACAATTTATTTAGTGTTTCTTTTCGTCACACTTTATCAGTAGTTTGGATGAACTGAACTTCCAACTGAAGCTGCTAGTTTATAGCTATATAGTCTATATAGAAATAATAATCTCCTGTTGTAGGGATTGTAGTCACTTGCGTTTTTAATGCTTTGTGTACTAGATTTATGTAGAAGGCTCTTAGTTTTATCTGCTGACGACCACATGCCTTTCAGCACATTTGTAAAACTTGAAATAATAAGTAACATGATAAGTCTACATTACAATTACAATTACATTACCTTTTGTCGAGTCCTGGGAGTGGACTGTGAGACAGGAAGTACCGGAGATTGGAACCCGCGACCACACCCAGGTTTGAAAACAGCTGTCATACAAGACCAAATGAATCAAGCTCAGTTCAAACTGACTCGGTTCATGTTGTACCTACTATATTTGTATTTAAGAAATTAATCCCAGAAACCATCGATTCTCTGAAAGCTTGATCATTTTATGGACAAATTATACAGATGAATCACACTGTATCACACTGGGCAGGGCACAACAAGAGCTTGACCATAACTGCTCCCTAATAACACACGGTATCATTGCTTTGTGGTAGAGTTAGTATCAATATCAAATATTTAATGATTATTGGGCTGATATGTTTTAACAAAGCAGAGACAGATTGACTTTCTTAACACCAGCGAAATTATCATGCAGTTGGTAGGAGAGGGTTTTATAGATAAGGAGTGTGTTTTTTTGTAAAACACAAAGATGGCTATAAAGTATGATTACAAATGGACAACTGTACTTTACAAATATCCAAAGGCTATGGACTCTACTGAATAAGGAGGTTCACAGCCTTTGTTTTTGGCAAAGGAAAACCCTCAAACATCCACCCCTCAGAAACTCTGAGCGGAGTAACGGAAAAATGACCGAATGGCTTTTATCGCGTGGTTGCACAAGCGCCTTTCTCTGTGGAGGGAATTTCCATGGACTTATTTTATCTCTTAGGTGAGCATCAGGGTGGTACCAGACAGCAATGCAGAAGTGTTCTTTCACAGCAACGTTCAGGCTTCCTGGTATACCCCCTTCTACCCCACCACCTCGCAACAAGAACAATCATGCAGTGTCAGGAAGGCTTGTGCAGGTGTCTGAGGGTGTCAGCTGCTCTCTGTTTATTATTGGTGGGCTGTGCTTTAGGAGGAATCCCAGGCCATCACTAACAACTGTGTAAATTTGTTGGGGTAATGAAAACATGGCCTGGACGACAGGAATGTTTGAGGTCCTAGTCCTTTTTTGGCAGGCTTACTCCTTGTCCCTCTTTAGGTGTTCCTTTTGGAAAGGGGGGTGGGGGGGTCTTATTTGACTTGGAAGTGACTTCACACAGTAGGACTTGTGTAATAGATGCAGTGGAAACCAGATGTGCTGAGGTGTGTCGTTTCTGCTGGGATCGAACAGAATTCCACTTGCTTGGGATGCAAACACCAAAAACTGATAACTTATTGTAGGTTGGCATGTTGATCAATTGACAACACCTTATGACACATTAGTAGTTGTTGGAAAGTAAGAAAAAAACAAATGATAACAGTTACAGGTTAAATTCAACTGTTGGGGTCTATGGATTCTGCATTATAATGATGCACTGTACAAAATTAACAGGTGTCCACTATTAAAATTTGACATCATGACAAATGATACCATGTTCAGTCAGGTACCTAATTATTATAAGAGAAATGAGATATGAGAAAAAATAAAAACGTCCATGACGTTTCCACTCTGCATCACTATGAGTTCCACTAAAGCTCTTGTCTTTGCCTTCTTAATGCACAACATACCCACCATTGAAGCTCACTGAATTTGAAATTCTTTAGATGTTCTCATTCTTTTTAAAAATTCCATTCAAGTGAATATTTGCCAAACTTATTGGTTAAAAACTTAAAAAAATACTAAAACATGAGTGAATTCACACCTTTTTCTTGTTAAAACACTGCAATACAAAGCACTGTGAAACAAATGAATTAAAGCTGACAGTGATGGCAGGCAATGCAGGACTAGCAATGGACTCTCATGCATAACTTAATACCAAAGACCTTCTATTAAATATATTGCTAGCTCACAGTGAGGACTATATTGTTTTCATTCTGCTTACAGTATATTTCCTTTGTGTTTTATGCAGCCCATGGGAGTGTTGCTATAGCATGATGTAGTACTTTACATGCAATAAATTTCTTCTGTATGCATTTTAACACTTTTGCAGGACTGTAAAAACTCCATGTGATAATTAGTTAAAAACCGTGCTTAGCTTTGCAGGTGCCTGCATTTTTAACCTGTGCTATAGCTTTAGGTCTTCAATCTGTCAGTAAATTGTTGCCAGTGTCCTCTTGCAGTTCTCTTTATCTGCATCAAATTAATCAAATCTGGCAAATGTTTTGTATCTTATTTTAATGGCTTTGACAGACCTCTGCGTGTGTGTGCAGTATGGCGGAAAATAATCAAAAGATGCTGCTTCCTTTCACTTATAATCATAGGGTGTGTCCCAAGACAGATGTCTTGGCACAAGGTAAAAAGGGAAAAAAAAAAAAAAAAAGTACGACTTTAGCTGTACCAAGAAGCTGCTTGCACGGCTGGGTGGTTAGCTGTTTCAATCTGTATTTACTTTACTTTAGGTACTTCTTAGCATTGTGTGATCAAACACCACTTAGGAAACAATGAAAGAAAGAAAATGCATAGAGAGTACACAAAACAAGACCTGTTACCTATGGAAATCGAATGTGAAACAGGTGGTGGAACTATGGCTGGATTTTTTGGGGAACTGCAGTTTTAGGGGTTGTGTTATGCTATGTGGTCACCAGTAGCCCAGCATGTGTTTCAAAGATGCAAGGAAAAGAAGAAAAGAGCAAAAAAGTTCTTATAAAAATGGGAGGAGAGAAGGGATTAGAAGATTTGTTTACCCATGTGTTCAGCATCTCTGTGGCTTAGGAGTTTGTGCAGGAAAGCAAACAAAACAAGGCCAGGTGTCCTCTTATCCCTTGTCCAAATGCCAAATGTCCAATAACCAAATGTGAGATGTAACAGAACAACTGTAGCTTGTAGATTAGTTGGTCAATCAGCCTGGCATACAGCTCTGAGCTGTTTTTTTGCACAAGTCGCCAGCAGAGCTCAAACCACAAAATAAGTGGTTTTGAGAACCCACATACATCAAATTAAAAGGCAATGAAAATCAGAAATGCTCTCCAGGTTTTTGTTTCATTTTTCAAGGTTTAAGGTTTAGACCTGAAACCTTCACAAACTTCTTCATACCTTCATTTTTTTTCTTAGATTGCTTCCATGACAGCTCTGGGTAATGTCTCTTCCTTCCAGCTCAATCAGGAGAGCATAAGGACAGCCCTGTTAAAACCTGTATGTGGCTAACAGAGCTTCAAACCACAGCGCATTGGGAGCAAAGGAAAGAGCAGCTCCAAATTCTGCCATATGGAAATAATGGAAAGAAATGAAGTCACTTCAGATCTGCTGCACCATAAAAGATTGTCGCAACATTGTATTCCATGCTAAGTGCACTCAGTGCTGGGTTCTCTGTAAATAAAACTAGTTTAAATGCATGCTGGTGACTGCTGACTACAAATGCCAATAGCTACTCATACAAATGCCATAGCTACTGAACAAGAAGTAGTGGGTTTTGTGAGGCCCCATGAGGTGGGTACCCTGTGGGATGGACAAACTAATAAGCCATCTGCTGTTTTCTCAGCCCGTAACGAGGAGGAGGAAGAAAAAAAGAGGAGGATGAGAACCTATTGCCAGAGCAGAAGTCCTTTTGCCATTTACCTGATGCATACACCCGTCAGTTCACAAGTAAGACCCCTTAGATGCTAACAACCTTGGGTGATCAGCAAAAGTAGGTAAACAAACAATTCACCTTTTAATATTTTTCTTTTTAATATTGCTTCTTTCTTTTTTCTTTTTTTTTTTACATATCAAAATGTTTACAACAGTATCGGGATTTATCATCAAACCTAAATAACAAAGTAAGCCTGAATATCTTGCCCGGTGTATAGAGATGAAATGGATTTGCTTCAGTTATAGATTAAGGTAGGTTTTTTCTACCTACTATTAATATCTATTTACCATAAAGTCACCTTAAACTCAAAATAATTAAAAATGTCCAAATATTAAACATGCATGTGCAGACTGGTTAAAGTGTGAAAATGATCACTGCAATACTTTTGACGCTTTCTTTAAGGAAACATGAGCAAGGTGAACACCTTGTTGGAAAATGTGAGTTAATATTGAGCATTATAAATTACACAAGCCTATCATGTTCCATTGTGCAAGTACAGGCCAAGCAACACCAGTTTACCAGTGAAAGATGGTTGAAACATGTAGAGCTTGCAGTGTTTCCAAACAGCATATTCAAATAATCTGGCAATCCTGACGCAGGTCTAAATATGCAGCCATTTTTTGGTTGTCTAATGGCATCTTTTTCTAGAAATGCAAAATTAAGCCTTTTTTTACGCAGTCAATATTAGATATATAAAATTATATACTCTACCTTTTAAG
Source organism: Pangasianodon hypophthalmus (assembly GCF_027358585.1). Lineage (NCBI taxonomy): Eukaryota > Metazoa > Chordata > Actinopteri > Siluriformes > Pangasiidae > Pangasianodon > Pangasianodon hypophthalmus. The sequence continues at coordinate 12,425,770 of NC_069733.1, read as the reverse complement.
AGTCTAATGAAACAGTAATTGAAAACATGCTAAGTCAGAAATAAGTCTTGTTCCTTTTTGTTCAGTTTGACATGGTGTCAGGTGGGTTAAAGTCCTGCAGAAAAATGAAATAGCTTCTGCCAGGAGAAAAATAAAAAGTTCTTGAAATACACATATGAAATCCTTGAAAAACATATATTACTGAATTATATCAAGAATTATAGGGTCAAAACCTTTGGCACCAATGACAAAAACACAAATCAGTCAAGCCTAGATTTCCTACACTGATTCAACCAAACATAGACATGGCTTTCCTTTTTCCACATACTTTTGGCTTGCAAATTACTTATGGGAAAGAAAATTTAGCTCGGACATGTGCAGAGTACCTCAGCTCTTGGGAGACAAAGGGACTTCCATGTTTGTGAATCTGCTAGAGACTTTTCCAAAGAATGACATACATGGATTGCAGGCTCATCCTAACTACCTTTTTTCCAAGTCATAACTTTTTTGTGCTTCTGAGTCACTGTGGGTTTCTACACTACACTAGGAAGACAAATCAAGCAGGACTTAGGAAATATGGGATTGCCACACATAGCACATACAGGACAACAGTGAGGAGCTGTGTCTTCATGTCTTCTGTATTCGCCAGGCAGGGTATGCTCAACTGTGTATCTTCACCACTTGTGTTTCAGTTCACAAAGTCTCGAAAAGCTTTCCTGGCCACAATGTTTAACTTTACACACCCTGCTATGATGGAGCATCCCAAGTTTCCAGAATTGAGTTGGGCTTCCTGATGTGAACCTAGACTTTTGTGCAAACGAATGAAGGATTCTGGGTTAGAGAAGGAAATCACATTGTCTTTATTAGAAGTGTTCACCGCCTGCACAGGAGAGTAATGCAAAGCAAAGCAAAGCAAAGCTGATGTTAACCAGGACTGAATAAAACATGCAGAACTGCTCCATGTCAAAGCTTGAAAAAACTTCAACTCCTCATCAACTTGAGTGTGTGAAGGTGAAGGCCACCGGGAATCAATGGTACTTTAACCAGTAATTTAAACCAGATATTCCCCTACGTGTATGAGTGTTCATCCATTAAAAATAGCTCATTATATTAGCATTACTAATCACTGATATAGACTTGATGCAGAACTGCTTCATTCACTGTATCCTCCTGTAACGGACCTGGGCTTACAAATATAAATTCAAAGAATGCTATCTTTGTTGTTGCAGTTGCTCACTTGAAAAACAATTTATTTCACAGCACATTTATCAGATGCAAGGGCCAGAGTCTTTTTATTCCCCTCTAGGAGATTAACAGAAGGCTGAAAGCCTACACGAACTACATCCTTGCTTCTGCAGGTGCACTTGAGCGGCACCTGAGCACTGGGATTTGTCAGGAGCATTTTATCAAGATGGGAAGGCTTGTGAAGGCGATTGTGTGCCTTAAAACTTAGCTTTATTCATTATTGCCTGCCTTGATTTTGCGTAGGATGATTCGGACCATTGAGTACTTTCACTGATTTACAGCCAAGAAATCCAACCTGAGTTTGAGTAAACTACAACTTTATTTTCTTTAATAAAATAAAGCCATCAGTTAAGAATGACGATTCAGGATTTCCTTTTTGTTTTTAATCTGGAACATCTGTTGAGTGATTGCAACATTTTTTTAAATGAAGAGTTGTAAATGAAATTCTTACCACAGTTAAATCCAGCATTACCGATATCCGGCAACAAGTGAATCACTTGCTACTAAAGCATAACATCCTATGGTTACAACCACCCACAACAACCAGCCTGAATGAATGAGGAAGGTTTATGTGAAAATCAACCTTCTCAAATTCCTTGGTCAGACATAAAAGGTCTGCCACATCCAACTTTATTTTGCAGTGTACTCCCTTCCTGTTATTTAAGAGGGATGTTTTAAATTGAGTAAGGGGCAAATAAATGTGGCACATAGGTATTCATTGGGAGTAATAAAAAAGTCTCAAAGAATGGGTGCCTCGCTAACTTGGGGTATGCTGCAGCTGGACGGCACATCGGGTGACTCCCTTTGACATTCCTTTCATTATTCTCAACCACAGACAGAGAGAGAGATAGAAAGAGTGAGAAAAAGAATGAGCTGTGCAACTAAGAACAGGTTTTCTACCAACGGCAATAAACAGAGGCAGTTTAATTTATTTTAGCCACACCAAAGAGATATGGTAGAAATTTGTGCATAGTCTGCACCATTTCTTATTGCTTTGATATTTTCTTGTTACACTTAAGCTGTCAGAACATATATGTGAGCTGTGAAAGCTGTGAAATGATTATCTTAGCCAAACCTCTAACAAAACATGGTTGTATTAATTCAAAATAAAACCTGATATGTTGGATAATTACTATAATACCGAATTATTATGGCTAATGTCTCAAGGTCATTAGAATGGCATGAATTTTCAAATATATACTTTGTAAGCCTAAGTCCCGATAAAAAAGCAGTCTAATATATCCTAATGCATTGCAATCATGATAATTACACAGTGCCTCTGGCCTGAACACACCAAGCCTCCTGTAATTAGGAGGGACAGTCCCAAATGTGCTGTGATAACATTCCTGCCCCTGTGAACACTGGAATTTTGGGACAGTCTTCTCTTTTCTTCTGCCCTACTGACTCAGACTTTGAGTTCTATTCTTCGTCCATTTGCTTGGAATGGCGCTACAGGCTTTAGCTCAGCGCCCAAATGGAATTAGCCAGGACTACTCAGGCTGCTGCGTAATTAGCCCTGCTTTTTATTTGGAACTGAGCTGAGTTTGAACATGCTCATTGGTTCACATTGAGAGCCAGCACTGCCAGGTGGTCCAGCACATCAGAGAGAGAAGAAAGAAAGAGAGAGAGAGGGAAAGAGAGAAGGAAAGTGAACAGATCTTAAGCACCCTTGTATGTTTGCACAGCATGGATTCCGCAGCCATTTCATCCATCTTGCGTAACAGTGGTCGGCTCATTGTTCTCGGAGATGCTGACAAGGTGCAGGAAAAACCACCAAAGTCTATCTCGTGAGATCTAATATCTCTGCTAGAGACGATTCATGGCCACTTTGATCAAAAGGAGTGTGACTGCAAAATGTCATGAGAGATGTCAAAAGAAGGCTGCACAGGTGCACACTGCATTCACAATAGGGGGTGAGGTGGTGGAGGTGGTGGTGGAGGGTGTTGTGTTTCTGCTGTATCTCTGTGAGAACACCATTCAAAAACCTTTGAGAAGCAATTATTTTCTCTCCCACATTTTTGGTACAAGGCTGGCCAGCTTTTGCTTCTATTACTCCAAAGAGATTTATCTAATTCCACCATTTCCCCACAATTTATCTGAATCCATGGCTACTCAGAAACCACAAGAGTTTGAAAAAAAATTTTCCTTGCCACAAAAGAAAGTTCTGAGTTCACATTTTGAAAGTTCTTCCTCTGGCTACTCGCCCCTCTTCATTACCATCTTTACATTTACATTCATTACAAAAAAATACCCTACAATACCTAACCTCACCCATGATATAAACATAAAAACCCATGCCAGGTCAAGCTATGTGATTCAGCCCCATCTTTGATGTTCTCTTCTTTAAATTACACAACCGTGATGACATAGGTTTCAAAATTGTGTTGTTTACTGTAGCCAAAGAATGCTTTTCATCTGCCCACACAGATTCATTTTAGGGAATGCTGGTCTTGTGACCATGTGGACCAGTGGTCAGGTATAGTAAATTTGCCTATGAGTCAAGATTATTACAAGCTATGGCACAGTTTTAGTACTATATAATTATAGTAATCACAGACTAATGTACGGGCATTATTTAAATGCAATCACATTTATAGCCTTGCACTGGAAAATGCATTTAGATTGTAAGAGCTTTCCTGAATCCAAGCAAAAATTATGAGTATTGTTCCCTTAATCTGTGACAGATACAATACACACCACTATTCAGCCACTTTGATGAAAATGAAAAAAACTTTAACTTATCTTTTAAATATGCAGGGCTCTTGCTATAATCATTGGTTAAAAAAACAGGAAAAAGGGGAGGCTGCGTGTCTTCAAAGCACTGGGTGGAGAGTAATTTCCACCCTTGCATGTTTACATCATTGTGATCTTAACAAGTTCACCAAAAAGCTACTATGGGACCTAAAAGAAAACATACATTCTACACTCTCATGTCAAGCATCAGTACATATTATGTTTAAAAGTTCCATGCTCTTACATATGTTCAGTTTTTGCATCATCACACTCAAAAATATAATTAAACCAGGATATTTTTCTGAAAAAAAAAAAAAAAAAACAACAACAAAAAACTCACGTTGTGGTTCTTAGATTTTATGAATAAGCTATTTACATACCCTCTGGGTGACATGGCAAGTTGCAAAGCAGGTAGTAGGTTTGCAGAGCAGCGCCCAGTGACTAATCCGTTATCTACTTTGCAGTGACACAATGTACATATTGTGTAGATATGTACATACGTACAGCCCAGTTCCTGATATGCCACTGTGTATTGAACAATAGTGTTTAAATAAGATAACTTTAACCACTTAAACTCCCAGGACCTGTTGGCTGGTCCAGTCTTAAATTCCTCACTCTCATAACTACATTCTTTTTCTATTAGGTTCAATATACTTACATAAAAAAATCACAACAGTTACTGAATAATGTTATGATGGATACCTAAATAATATGGTGGAGGTTAAAGGGTTAACTGACAAGGGTAATGCTCATAACAAAGAATGAAAAGTACTTTCTCCTTTCAATAGAAACCATGATTGACTGCAGTAAATTGTGCAAACACACACACACACACACTCACACATACACACACACACACTTAGTTTATGGATACATGCCAAACATATTTAAGCACTAAGAGTACCACACCCCCAAACCCACCAGATTATAAATGTGTTGTAATGAATGTTTATACTAGCTAACCTTCCATATTATGAAGTATGCACAATATAATTGAGGGTCAATATTTGCAGCTGGCTTGCAACCACACAAAGACAGATTTCCTACGTGCAACAAAAATTATGGATAATGGATAATACTCTTGTTATGAGTCCAAACAGCCCAAAGTTCTGGAGCCCTATAGGTTTTATTAGGATTCTTCTACTTTCTCTCCTTGAAGAAAAGGAGATTTGGCGGGAAGGTGTAAAATTGCACCCCTACGTCCCCTACTAGCCTGATGTTGGCGCTATAGTGCTGTATCATCAGTTTTGTTCCATATCTCCTGAACCATGAATACAACAAATGTTTTCCCCCTCCCACAGATTCCTTGGCCTCAGCCAAACCAAAAGGTTCAAGGATCAACAATCCCAATCTCTATCTACGTAGATTTAGCATGCATCTTTTAGAACCTGTGCAGGCAACAAGTTATTGAAATAAATTTGATTTAACAGTAAAACATTTTCACTATCATCAGGAGATTGCGAGTTCGAATCCCAATGCAACCACAGCCATCCACATTGTGGGGAGTCCAAGAGAACAAAACGGGCTCTGCTCTCTAGCATTACTCTCTCCCCTGTCAGTCACAGCGACACTGGCGAATTGTGGGTATTTGTGGGTGTTGAAGAGGACAGTTAACACTTTTCTCAGAGTGTGTTCAGCTGCCCTATGATGTAGCATGTTTGAAAAGACCCCAGCGTCCCAGAGGAACCTCCCTGGTTGGTAGCTGTTGTGTGATAGCGGAGAGATAGTTAGTGAGCAGAAATTCACCAATTAGGAAATTGAGAGAAAATGGGGTTTAAGGTGACCCAAAAATTGATAAATTAAAAAAATATATATATTGGCAAAACCAATTATTGGCAAGCCAATTAAATTAGTGCATCACCCATATAAAATAAAATACTATATCTACCAAAATTGTTCTAGTTACTTGTCAGGAGACTGCCAAAAATTGGTAAACTGATAGCAGTCTGGCAAAAGACCCTCCTCACCAATGAGAGTGACAGAATTCTGATGACCCCAAAATTCATGTGCAATAGATGGTGCAATAATTATAAAAAGTATATAACTCAAAATTATTTAGTACTCAGCAAATATTGTGTCCGACAGCCAACTGAATCAAAAATCAGCAAACAATAATTGTCATCCCAAACTACAAACTCCATTTCCCAACAGTCACTGCCGCCTACAAACATGGCTGCCACAGACTGCACTTTCCAGAACACACACACATTTCCGCACCGGACTTTTAACAGGACTCACCTGTTGCTTAACACACACTCTCAAACTCACCCTTTATAAGGGACTTCCACTCATTCGTACTTTGTGAAGTATACGTCAGTATTGTCCCAATACACCTAACGTTACCAAGCCTCTTTTTCTAGTGTTTGCTATTTTGATTTTGACCCATTTTGTATGTTATTGTTTTTTCTTCTCTGCCTTGCCTCCTACAGTCTGTTTGCACATCACATGACTTTTGTCTGCTTTTTGATTCTGTTACTGCCTAACAACTTGGATTTGTTCGTATGTGATATAATAAACTGTCTTACCTGCATCTGCAGTCGTGCTGGCCTCCATTACGTGACAATAATGAACAATCATCATAAAAAACTAAATGTATCCTCTATAGACTGGGCTGACAAGAACTTGTTAAAAACAGAAAGAAACAAGTAAGATAGTAATAATATAGCAATAAATCAAAAACAGCAATAATTTCAAACTGTCTGATTAAAAAAAAAGAAAAAAGATGCTAGCATGTAGTTAAGCACTTGCAAATGTGGTAACATTTTATTGGATGCTAAATAGAGATGATCATTTCAGTGGTCAAAAACAATTTAACAAATGAAAGGCTTGTTAACGATTGATTCTTACTTTTGTAATTAAAGGTTAAGCATCCAAAAATATACACAGTGAGGAAATGAGGATATGATTAGACCTTTGATGTGTACAATAGGCATAAATAGGAAGACAAGTTTGCTCTATATTTAGAATCGAAAACATTGCTTCATTCATCATGAGTAAACCTACAGAGTGGAAATGGCTTTTAACAACAAACAACTATGAATATTATCCGTATGATGAGAGAAGTGGGATTTGTACATCAACAGTGTAATGAAGATATAAGTACAACCTTACAAGTTTTAACGCAGAAACCAGAGCTAACCTCACAAATTTCAGGCAGGATTTCACAACCACCGTCTGTATAACAGAATCAGTACTGAGCTAGAAGAGTTACTTACAAAGCTTTACTGTGCTATAGCTAGGGATTTTGAAAATCATGAGGAAAAAAAACAGATATTAGATTAAAAAACAGATATGCGTCAGAGGCATTGTATTGTGAACCAGAGGAAACATGATTTTGTGTCAGAAAGCAGTGTCTCAGCACACAGTCAAGTGTATTTTGTGGGAGCACTGTGCTTATGCTTAGGAATGTGGGAGAATTGGTACACATACTCATATGCAAAATGGGGTAAAATGTGGTTTTAATAAAGTCACAGCAATAAACGGACACTTAATTTTATATTAGCACTAAGCCAAAAATAACAGACAGCTTTATGGACATTAGACAGTCTGTTCTGTGTTGTGTTAAAAGATGCCCTGCCAAAACACATAAAAGCTCTGAGTCTTCAAGTAAATATCTAATTCTAGGGTTTACACTATCATTTTTAAACAGTACTTTTCCTCAGTTAAGCTGCTTTCTTTTGTCTCTCCGTAAATCACCAATCACTCAAGCTATTTCAACTGACATGAGCGTTTGAGAACCCTATCCTTTTATTTGAGAGAAAACCTAATCTTCCCCTTATTAGCCTCAATGGGGGGTTGGGGTAAGTTAGCGGAAGTGGGCAGTGGCTTTTAGCAACCTGATCGTTAATCCTGGCATAAAAGCATGTTCTTATGTGTTTATTTGAAGCTTTTTCATTGAATAATAGCTTGATGAATTACAACAATATTTCATCAGCGACAATCGTAAATGACAAAGGTTTTTTTGCTTTACTGAAAAGGACAGAGGACAGAATTACGAGGCAATTGTGTGATACCCCAGCCTTATGGAACACATCTGGAAGTGGCTGCACGGATGTTTCCTAATACCAGCCTATTTTAAAGGAAATCTTTACATACACATTATGCTCTGGTTACAGCGGTCTAAGATACTTCCTCTTCCTGTTGATTGTTCTTGTAAACTATTTGCAAGCAGAATTTGTTTGTTACATCCAGACAAAATGTACACAGTGGGTTCCAGTAGAATTAGCAGAGTTAGATTAAGACACTCTCATTCCAGGAGAGTTTGGCTCACTTCTAGCCGTGAACACATATGGTAGAATTCAGCTGTGTGCACCCAACTATTAGTGTTATTAAGAAAATCCCTTTCACTGTTACACGTGTTGCAATTACAATCCCTCAAACTGATTCTTAATGTAATTACTATACCTGACTAAAAATCAAAGCAAAAATATGTAAATAATAATGTGATTTGCATAAAAATAGTCAGTGCAAAAATGACCTTGTAAGTTTATAGTAAATGCGAAACAGTTACATACTGGTAGGAGTATAATACTGTAAGAACACCGCTGCATTTTAGTTGTAGTGTAGTTTTATCTCTTTTATTGTGTCTCTTGTATAAGTGTCAAAATCCGTAAATAAATAAATAAATACATAAACCTGTTAAAATGATTGTGTGTTATTTCATTTCAGTTCACATAAGATACTATAAGACAGGGGTTCCCAAACTAGGTGACCCCCATGTAGGGTCACACTTAATTTACAAATAGAGTCATGAGAGGGTCTCCTCTTTTGTTTTATTCATTTATTCTATATTTATTCTTTATTCTATAGTGTAAGTCATACTATGAATATCGTTCTAACTATGAAGATGCATTTTGTAAGATACTATTTTTAAATGTTACTGAGAATCACATTTAATTTAAAATCACATTGAATATTACGTGTATGTGCCATTTTAGCCTTTATCACTGACATGCTGCACTTGATTACGATTTCAGCAATAAAAGTGGACAAATTTTTCCGTCGATTTACCACCAACAGGTTCCTCAAAAATACTGAGTGACTGCCTGAGTGGAACAACCGAAGTCAAGAAAACAAACGCAAAAATATATGAAGACATTGAATATGGATTTACAAGTCCTAAATTATAAAGCTAGAATAAAAACTGTACGCAGTCAAGGCTTAGGGTTCCAGAAAATTAATATTAATAAAAACTTCGGGTCTTTTACTCAAAAAGTCTGGGAACCCCTGAAATACGATATCAAGTTAAATAATAATAAGAAACTACTAAAATGAACAGTGAGAACAACCTTAACAGATCTGATGGTTCTTAGTCCTGAATACCACATTATAAACAAGAGCACACTATATGGATTATCTAGTTAAAATATCAAGCTAACTAGTAAACCTTAGCTACCTAGCTAGGCTAACATTACCTTGAACTACCTAGCTTTATCTTCGCAATTAAACCTGTTGCATTTACACTGCTTCCCTAAAATAATTGAAGCTATGCTTTTTTAAATCAAAAAGTAGGATGTCAAACTAATGAAAGAAATGAAACATGGGGGAAATGAGCCAGACAAGGTTTCTTTGCATCTTCAGGAAAATGTTTTTGGCATCTAATTTTACAGTAAAATTAATGATACCGTATGTTTTTACTGTATTACAATATAGCCACAGGAGTGTTACAGTAGCTACACAACAAGGTCCTTTGATACACTATTGTCATTATTCTCTCAGAATACCAGGCAGCCTACAGTATGGAACTGTAAACCGCATTTAAAGTGTTATACCTCAGGGTGTCCCAAAAGTCTCCATACATAGGCGTAATTAACACTTTTAGCGAAATGTCTTTTTTTAAGTACGAAAATTTTTTTCATACTTAGTTTATATTATATATTTTTTCAGATAGGCTTTGAAAAGAAGAACATATTGGTTTACCAGGAAAAGATAAGCACAAAGATCATTTAAAGGAACGCGATCAAAGTGCAATTACATGCATAATAGCAGATTTGTTATCACAAGTTCATCATGAGTGGGAGAGACGACTCTGGGTGTGTTTACAAAGAAATGGCAAAAGTTAAAGTTACATTTTGCTAAAAAGTGTTAATTTCAACTACGTATGGAGACCTTTGGGACCCCCTGTAGTTTGAACACAGAATCTTATTCTAGAAATTCTTTTCAGTGAACAAATTCTTTACAGTGAAATTTAAGAAAAACATGTTGTAATACCATTGATGAAACTTCTGACATACTATCAATTAAAGCCCTGCGTCATAGTGAGCTCTAAGAGTACAATAAAAAAAACAACTGCAAACAGCTGGTGGACTGTACACACACACACACACACACACAGATGTATTTACACACCCTGACACATTATGTTAGACGGCCTGACATCTAGTAAGGTGGAACGTTTCACTGTCTTTGTGAAAAATTGTTTCGTTTATAGTAGCTGGAACTAAAGTAAGTGGTTAAAATCCAGGCTAATGCTATGTCAGTGATGTGTAGTGATAATAAAGGTTAACCCCTACAGAGCTCATTCCTTAACAGATCCCACCTGTAGCTATTAAGTACTGAAAGACTGTAATGACCAGTGCACTGACACTAACCAGAGTTTTGTCACTCTCCCTGTAATTTGAAAGCTATTCATAATTTTTCCTTTGTGAGTCAGACTTTTTTTTTTAGTAAAGGGTTTTTTTGATCACTGAGTCTGGCCAGTGGAGGCTCTGCAGTAGATCTGGATAAGTGGCAGCTATACGTGTGACCGGAAAGAAAACAAACCCCAGTGGCCCACTTGTTTAAGCTTGGCTCTCAAACACCATGGGCTTCTTCATGTATACACTGTGAGGTGCCTGGTGCTAAACATGTGTTAAACAGGAAGTTTTGCTAATTCAGGACCTGCACTAATGAGGTACTGCTGGGCTAGTGGTATTCTCATTGTCTTCTCCATGGCTTAAATCAGCAGGATATGTACTCATAGGTCATAGGTGTTTATATTTAAACTCAAGCTCACTGTCCGAGTGTCTGAGTGGACGCTGCTCTATTTATTACATCTTCTGTAATCTAAAGAAGCAGGATTAACTTTGGGCCTAGGACACAGATCATTAGTGGCTACGTGCTTGAAAAATAAGTATGCCAAAGCATTTGTGTCATTGCAGGTCTTGATTTAGGTAATTAATATAGGCCTTGGGCTCATAAGGCTGGCTAATTTGTGGAACCAGGTGTTGAAACTGCTTATGGGAGTTTGTACACTCTGGCTAAACTTTCCTTAAAGGGATCAAATGCAAGTCGCCCTGCTCAGTAAATACTTAAGTTGCCCTCTTCCTCTATGGATGCAAAGCACTGTGACTCACTATTCCAAGAAATCTCAATTACACCTACTTTTTGCTGTTATTGGCCTCCAGCAACAAAGACAAATATTGTTGCACTACCATTGTATATACAGTATTGCAGCTTCGCTTTAGCTAGGGAGGTCACAGTTATCTATGACTGATCCCACTTTTCCATTTTCAGTACAGTACCAATATTATAGCTTGACTGATACCCAGTATTGCTCTGATACTGATATATTTACTATGTTTGAGCCAGATACCACAAGGTTTTTTCACCAACCTATGTGAAATATTAGATATGTCTAATGTCTCTCAAGACAACATGCATTCACAATATAAACTACATCAGTGGATTGGCAAACCTCAAATCTGATTTTACCAATCCAACTTTTCAGACCAGTCCCTTTTCTTATATTGGATAAGGGTGACCTCAGAGCCAGGATTTCAGACAATATTTCTCCATGCTTGGTGATCAAAGTGTCGACATTCCTGGCTTAAATCTCCAATCTCATTTTTGGTGCTTATTGCTGCACTTTCCAATGTGTGGGCCTCCAGAGAAGTCTGTATGGTAGCTGGCTGGCAAATGTGTCTGAAACATTGAAATATTTGTCTCTGGATTTCCTCCTCAATCATAGGGTGCTGTTTACATCTTAGTCTGATGGTCTTGTTTCAAAAGAGGAGGGAAACTCCCAAGCTTGTTCAGTCTAACTTGCAGCGGCCACGTCTCTGATCCATAAAGAGGAGCTGACAGGATTATTGTTCGAAAGAGGTACATTGTGGTCTTGACTGATATGTATCAACCCTAATACTTGGTACTGGATATGTTTCTCCTTAGTCACAATGGTTAGAAAAAGTGCAAAAAGAACATTACAGCTAAACATTCCATCAACATTTGAGAATACCTTGCCTTTTTAAAATTTACAAATAGTGTTTGATCTTCAACAACCCTAAACAGACTGAAATCCTGTGTAAAAGATGTCTGAAGAGGACGTATGTAGTGCTGTCTGTGACAATATCTTGTTCAGTCGATTCAAGCTGAAGAAGTTAGATCGAAAAATTAGAGAGAAGTGTTCAAAAAAAGCTTCAGAAACTTCTGGAAACTCCTACAGTTGTGGCAAGGCATCAGTGTGGCAAAGCCTGGAAAAACATTTTTGTATGAAGTGTGTGCAGCTGCTAAGTTTAATTGTTTTTTTGGTTATGGCCTCAAATATAAACCTGTTACTGCAACAGCAATAAAAAAATTTAGGAAAAAAACATTTTGAAAAGCTAGGTGTCCCCTAGCTCTCCCTAAGCAGTGCTTATTGAAAGCAGGAAGATACCTAAAACTGCACCTAAAGTGGGAAGTATCAGGGCTTAAAATTTCTCAAGTAGATTTTGTAATGGATCCCAAACTAAAGGTCTGTTATTGGAGGCAGCGCTGCAGAGGAGATATGTCCGACATCATGTTCCAAAAAAGCAGGATCAAAGTGGGTGACATAAGCCAGCACACTCTTCAGAGTAGAAAGATAAATGGACAGCATGGGCTGTTATCAAAGGCCTGCCTGTTTGTGAGATTCTGATTAAAGCGATGCAGTTCTTCTTTTTTTTCCCTTTCCCAGTGGAAATAGGTGTTCAAACATGACACTGTTTGGGTTGGCCTGTGACTCCGGTAAGAAGCTCCCCTCAGACTGCCAGTGAGACCCAAGGGCAGTTGTGCTGGTGTGCTGTGGGCCTGAGGGTTCAGTGTTTTCACAACACTTTCCTGGCCATGGCATACGCTGTAATGGCCTAGAATTAAATCCTGGACAGATCTTCTTTTTTCCTCTTTTTTCTCTTCCCACTAGGTAAGATCACAGAGTAGTATCAAAATATAAGCCTATTCAAAATGGTTATGAATTTGCGCAAAAAGGCCAAACTATAGAAAATCAAGAGTTAAGCTTGTAATTAGGAAGACTTAATCAGTATTATATCCAACTAATTAACTCTTACTCATTAGGGTTTCTATACATTTTGCTTGAGACCTCTTCTCGGTTGTCCTGCTAAACAAATCAACTGCAGGACTCTAATGAAGTTCACTTCTGGTAAATGCTCTCGCATTGTTCTAATGTTAATACACCAGAAGCAGAACAGAGATAAATATTTACTAAATACATTTTTATTTCAGCACAGAACAGTAACTTAACATCAGGTGCAATGGCACTTAGGCTGAAGCTGAGCCTATGCTTATTCTACTGAAATGTGTTTATCGCTGCTGTCAGTTTGCAGTGACAGATACCAGGCCTTCCTCTAACTAAAAAGATGAGCAGATTTTGTTTGTCAGGAGGTGAAGCTAAACAAGATAGAGCACATTTACTTCACGAAGCAGCAATATCAGTTCAGCCAGATGGTGGCTGGGTGCAGGAAGCTGATAAGGAGAGTGATGACATTTTAACTCTTAAGAACATGTGGAGGATAATGGCTGGTTTCAGTACAATCTATCAATGATTTTTTTAATCACATTTGAGTGCTAATTTTCCCAACATAGAGCAAGCCTAGATAGCAAAATAATTTTTTTTGATAATAAATTTTCATGATTTATCACAGTAACAGACTTAATGTAAGAACCATAAAGCCGTAAATGACCAGTAATCAATTATCCCAACTGTTTAAAGTATGACTTTAAAAGGTTTAAGATAAATTCATAATGCATTCATTTCATCAGTTATGCATGGGTTATGATGGTTGTTTCACATTACACCAGGTTCACAATTTGTGTGGAATCTGTATTCAACCATATCAAAACCTTGCACACTCTTTTGGAAACAGACCCAATTTGAGACCTCAAATAACAAGGTACGATTTGTGGGATACTACATTTACATAATTGGTTGTGATTTGTGTGGAAGAAAATAATTAATTAATTGTGAATTCCTAAGATTTGAAGTACAAGATCTCTTAGGGTAAAGTGATTAATTTAATACTATCTGACTTTCTAGCAGATGCATAAATCTTGAAGTTGAACTATGCACCTGTAATCATGCATTACAATGAGATGGAACTATGAGAGGAATTTGGCATGCCATATCCTTTTAAATCACAAGTTATACAGTGAGGTAAGTTCATTGGTGCATACATTAAACTATGACAATAATTCACCAGGAACAATAATATTTTAGGCGAACAGATATGCAAACCAAAGACATTCCTTGAGCTCATCTAACAAGATTAAAAGTTCAGAGATTCAGAGGTGTTAGATTAAAGTAGGAGAGAGAAAAATAGAATGGTGTGAATGAGACAGAGAGAGGAAAAAAGACTCTCTCATCGAAGACATGTTCAGACCTATGTGGGAGAAATGCTGTACAGTATTTACTCAGGTGGAATAATACACATCTAAGCAGGCCACTGTGTGGTGACAAAACAAAGAAGATTCCAAAGAATGTGCTCCATGTGCTCCTAAGCCTGCTCAAGTGTAATTGCATTTCCCAGTTGGATAGTCAGCCTTGACCAACAACAGGGGTTCACGTGAGAGTTCCAGCCATAACTCTACAGTCACAGCGACGTGATATCACTCACGATGAAATGTATGAACTTCAGACTCGATTATAAAATTAAGACAAATGTTCTTATCTAATTGATTCATATAACTAACCAAACTGTCTAGGAAGTAACTATTTCTGCTAACTTCAGGGGAAATTATAAAATCTTATATACCACCAGTTTTGACATAAATGCCTGGAAATCTTATTGCCGGCTGTTATGGAGCAGGTGTACATTCCTTAGAAAGAAGAGCCAGAAATCCTTCAGAGAGCAGAGGTTAAACGGTTTCTTACACGTACATGAACACATGTCGTATGTCATGCTGAAAAATGAGGCCTGTAGGTGGGAGTTGCTATCATAATATCATGATGTCAAAAAGTGGATAAGACGGAATTCCATAGTCACTGTGAAAAAACAGTTGCACATTGAACCTATCAAGCGGACAAGGATAACAGGGCCGGGTGTCTTCCATGGTGCAGTTGGTGATTGAAAGATGCAAACAGGGATCATCCTTCGCAAAATACTTTTCTTTTTTTTTTTCAGTTGTTTGTTTGTTTCAAGCAAAGATTCTGTGTTATAAGAGAAAAGATCTGTTTATTCCTGACACTGAATCACTGATGGGGTATTAGTGGTTGGATCACCAGTCCTCATTGTACTGAATACATCATTACTCCTTATCCTTATAATGGCTCCCAATTCATAATTCTTTTGTTTTGTAAAACCTGTTTTGTGACCCCCTTCTGCAGCAAAAACTGATTCAGCTGTTTAGTTACACCATATTGCCAAAAGTATGTGGATAACTGACAATCACATTCATATGTTTTTTTTTTTTTTGAACATCCCATTCCATATTTAGTCCCCCTTTGCTGTTATAATAACCTCCGCTCTTCGGCGAAGGCTTTCCACTAGATTTTGGAGCGTGGCTGTGGGGATTTGTGATCATTTAGCTACAAGAGCATTAGTGAGGTCAGGCTCTGATGTAGGATGAGGAGGCCTGTGGTGCAGTCGGTGTTCCACTTCATCCCAAAGGTGTTCATTGGGGTTCAGTGCAGGCCACTTGAGTTCTTCCACTCCAACCTTGTTAAACCATGTCTTCATTGACCTTGCTTTATGCATGGAGGGCAATGTCATGCTGAAACATGTTTTGGGCCCTTAATTCTAGTGAAGGGAATTCTTAAATCTACAGCATACAAAAACATACTAGACAATTCGGTGCTTCCATCTTTGTGCGGGAGACTCACGTATGGGTGTGATGGTAAGGTGTCCACATATTTTTGGTCATATAGTGCATGTTTGAGTTATGATGAGATGAAGAGAACTTTACTTGTATCACATCACCAAAACAGTCCAACCCACCAATGCTTTCTATCCTCGAATGTCCTCCCAGTATTCTAAACGGGAGTGGCCATGAAAATGATATACTGTTCCATCTAATCTTGCTTTAAAATACACAAATGCCCAGAAGACTGGAAAGTGTCTTTTTTTGACAGAGCTCATCAGGAAGCTGTACCTCTCATTGAGCAAATCCAGATAAGGCACATTATACTCCTATCAGCCTGAAAATGTGCTGAGTAAAAATAGATCAGACTACACTCAATCCTTTCTGATGATTTTAGGAAAAGGTCACAGCTGTCCATTAGAAGAAACTATTAAGCAGGATATCTTCCATGCTGTTACCATCTTTTTTATCAATGTTCAGATCATACTGCAATGTCCAGATTCTGTCTGGCTTGATTTTAGCTGCTTTGTTTAGCGTACATCATGGCCCAAGATCATGCAACTGCACCTTGCATCTATTACATCTGTTATACCGTTCATTTCATGGGTCACATTTGATGGGTATGGTGCGGGAACTGAGCTTTTCATTAATGGCAGCTGCTTCTTCCAACTGGGGCCAATCATCTCAAATATCTGCAGGGAAAAAATGGAGAAACGGGATCTGCCTTCACTGTGCTTTAAAACATCAAACGTGTCACAACAGAGTGATAGTTGTGAAATTATTTTCAATTTCTTCCATAAAGCGTCTAAGCACCAGCCACAGGAAATGGTTTGAAAGATCCCTGTATTAAAAGTGCATGCAGAAGGTTCAAATGAGTTTAACCTGTTGTCATTTATTTATTTCCTCAAAGAATGGGGCTCAGTTTCAGATCACTGGATTTGGAACTGTGTGTTTTAATTAAGATCTGACAATTTGTAATTATCTCTGACGACTTCCACTGGAAAGTCAAGACAGAAAGATTTCCCTATTGGAAGCTGATGGTGTTTGCGAAAAAAGACAAAATTGATTCCATGAAACCCTGAGAAAGTTTTATAGAAAGTTTTGAAATAATCAAATTTTGACACCTTTTACAAAAGGTTACCTTTGTCCACTCTTTGAATGAGGCTAAACTGGGGGGTCAAATACTTCAACCGACCCCCAGTCCTTTGTGTGGCTTTCAAGGCAGAGTCACACGATAGCTCTGTACGACTCTTTTTCGAAGGTGCTTTCACCTTTGGTCAAGTGCTTTGAAACCAACATGCTATTGTTATTTTACTGGCCATGACGGGGACAAAGGGCCGACTGACCGGCTCGCACACTGACTGTAAACTGATCTGGCTGGGAATTCCACTCTCATTTCTATACTAAATGTGATCTTTGGACTGCATGACTGACCACCTTATTATCTATATGCGATCAAGGCTTATCAATATACACCATGCTGGGTCCACAGACCAAAGACAAGCACTTGCTTTGTACAGGAAGTCCTATTTGAATAATTGGTAAAATTCAGTTTATACTGAGGCAAAACATTCAGATAAAAATAATACATTAGTCGCAATACGTTTGTAATGAATGTATTATAAAAAACCAACAAAACAAAAATCTTTGAGGATAAATGAAAAGGAGAAATCTTTCTCTTTGTTAACAGTTCTCAGGTATTCCTTTGTGTGATAATGAAAGTTTAATCACATATCAAATAAAAACACCTTTACAAGGTGAAAAAAGCAAAAGTGTCCTATCTAACATAATTAGCATGGTAATATTTACTTTAAGGGAACAAAGTCTGCAAATAATTAGAAGATTATTAGTAACTGCAAATGGACTCGTACTGGTCGATACGACATTATCAGCTCTAAGGTTATATAGGTTTTATCGTTAACTCAGCAAGAACAAAAGGCAACTGAGGCACCATATGATTTGGCTAGTGATTGTAAGCTCTGTGGAAAAATATCCCTATTTCTTAAATTATTATTCTTTTTATTTTATATTATTTCTATTTTAAAGTTTCTGGTCTTCTATGCCGTAACTGCAAGAAAAATCTAAAACTCTAATTTAAAAAAGTCTTAAACACATGTGCTAACAATATGTTCAGAGATGCACACATCCTCAAGCCAGCCACAATACGCATGACTATGGGTGTTACTGTTTTAAGTCCTGACACAGTATTAAATTCTAACAACCATATGTGTGCAGTATTTATGTTGTGCTGACATTTTGAACATAAATTTTTAGGAGCTTTGTGGTTTTAAAACAGCTACACATGGAATGTGTGGATGTGGTTGTCCAGTAGGCTTCAAATCCGGACTCACACAGAAGTGTTAATAAATCGATGTATGGGCTAAAGTGAAGTGAAATACTGAATTTCCGACCCTCACAACATTAACAGGAATTCTGACAAGAATAAATCTGTTAAAAGAAGCTACAAGCACTAGCTCCATCCTAATCTGACTTTCAGGTAGCCTTTATGAATCCTGAGACTATGTTGGAACTCCTCCTTTAAACTTTGCTGGCAGAAAATGCAAACAGGGCATGATTGCTGACATCATCGTATCACTTGCTAAAGAGAGAGAGAAAAAA
This sequence comes from Pangasianodon hypophthalmus, assembly GCF_027358585.1. Classification (NCBI taxonomy): domain Eukaryota; kingdom Metazoa; phylum Chordata; class Actinopteri; order Siluriformes; family Pangasiidae; genus Pangasianodon; species Pangasianodon hypophthalmus. Next base: position 12,407,167 of record NC_069733.1, on the reverse strand, counting down.
AAAAACAAACAGGAGGGTGGCGTGCGGTGGAGGGTGAGGTGGGGGTTAGAACACCTTCGGTTTCAAATGCGTACCTCCCAAACAATGGAGCCCCTGAGGCACCTTAGCACAGGTGTGACCTGGATTTGATAAACTTAACTTCTTACCCAGAGTAAATAATGCCAAAGCTGCCCAGGTGCACCTTTTGTTTGTGTGTGACTTTTGGCAGCGGTGCGACTTTCGCAACAGGGCCGGGGGAGGAGAAGCACAATACGTCCGAGCTCGAGGCTTTATGAGCTCAGCTGATGGCACAGATAACGTAAAAAAAGGCCTGGAAGGGTCGGCTCGTTCCCTCCAACACTCCCTGCTCTGAAGTATGTTGGCAAAGACGTTGAATGACACTAGCACTGTCGTAGCTTCTGTTGTTTAAAAATTTTTGATGGGATCAGTGTTTCAGGTCTTGGCTGTAGGCTAGACAAACAAATAGTTTTATTACTATTTTTAAAGCTGTCAGCAGATTATTACCAAATCATTTATCTGACTCAGCCCTACTATTACAAAATAGTAGGGCTGCACTCCAAATGAGAGGAGACATAAAAGAAAGTATGTGTATAAATGCTGTGTGGTCTTCCAACATGATGCAAAGGATTTGTGTGAGGAAATTGGTTTTAATGATTTAGCAGACTACATCATACATTACACTCCTGTTCTCACAAATGGAAAGGTTAATAATTCACACAGCGTGTTAGTGAACAGCGCTATGCTGTGTGCTGAGAGAACATGTTTGATCAGGCAATCCTGAGGGCTCAGATAGACTTCTTTACAGTATAGTTTACACTAGTGGGTGGTCTTAATATTCAGCTTCATCAAAGATTAACCTTTTTTTTTGTAATGTGATTCTTTTTTGTAATGTGATTCAGAGAGCACTATTTTTATCCGGGCTAAAGGAGGCAAAATCCTTAGATTATGTCAAGGTAGGATGCTAAGGAAGAATACCAACACAGAAAATGAGAGCAGCGGGGATAATTCAGGCTTTCTTCTATAATCATGTTTGACTGATCTGCTCAATTTACATTATTTAAAGCTTGCTGGCGCCAGTATATCTGCGTAGGTGTGTAGGAATTGTGAAAACTATGAAACATATTTACAAATATATATAAAGTAATACAAGATGTATTAAAGTAATGTCAAGAAAAATAACAATCTATAATGTGAATGTATAGCAGATGTTTTTTTAGGACCTTTGTGTATATGATGTCTCATATGAGATTATATTTTGTTAGAAATTCTGAGGGAGTGGTATTACGCGCTCAAATGTTGGTTTGATTTTAAATAGAGTTGGATGGGAGGGGGCTAAGAAAAAATAAACATTTTTTCAAATGCCATTTTTCATCAGAGGAAGTGCTTTAGTGGGGGAACAAAATGCAAAAAGGGGTCATGGGGGTCATGCTGGCATAATATTGTTGGTAATACACAACAGTGTTTTGTTCTGATGTTTTTCTTCTCCTCATTTCTAAACACAGGAAGCGCTATACCAGACAGTGCTTGATTCACAGCTTTTTTTTTGACTCTGCTACAGTGGTTTCTTTGAATATTTGCGTAAATGAACAAGCTGTAACTGAGTCTTTTATACCAGCCTTGGTAACACCGGCTTATAATGCTAAATTGAAGTGGAGGTGTAGTATTGTTTACAGAATCAACATTTTGGGGGGAAAGTCTGGCCAGGGACTCTGTCTACACTTGCCTGCCATACCTCATGTGATCTTATAATTGCAACTGCAAAGGGGTCATATAAGACCCGACAAATTGTCGGGATATGTATACCTGTCTCCGGTTCGCCATTTATTCATTTACCTCATTTTGCACGGTTCTTGTTTCATTAAAAACATGTAATGTTGTCATTAGTTGATGCACGTGACAGGTAGTGATGGTAAACACGTAGCCCTGTGTAAGAGGTCAAACCAACAAATAGGTCATTTTAGTCCTGAACTCATGACAAACAAAGCTCTTTCACAAGTGTAAAGTCACAGACACATTGGACATTGGACAAACTGTGTCAAATGTCTGCAAGAAAGTTATACCACAGCGCCGCTGAATTCTCAAATCTGAAGTTGTTGATTACTTTTCTATAACAGCATGGCTCTGAGAGCAATGCCAGCTCTAATTCAAATCACAGGTTTATATTAATACACTTGTCCTAATATGCTATCATTTCTGTAGTAACAGCTCATTCACAGGGACTTCTATATATAATCTGACTTCTATAATAATAGATAGATAAAAAAAAAAGTCTTCAGAATTGAGGATTATGCACTTTCAGGTTTCTCTGTAACAGGACAAGCTGCATTTTTGTGACCAAAAAAACTCCACAATATTTACCTGAACGTGGCTGATCTCTTAATACACACAGTGGGCTTAGCAGAACTGTGTGCAGTCTTAAGCATTGGTTAATCTGTATGTATTGAAGGGCAAAGTGAACTTTTTTGCTTTAACTGGATATTTTGTCCGGTCATCAGATATCTGATTTATACTCTACATTACATAATTACTCACTCACTCATGTGAGAGAGCTGTAAAAAAAAAAATCACAAACAACAGTGTAACTATGTACAGTACAGTACGGTATGCTCAGTGGCCGACTTGGTGGTTCATTATTTATTTCACTTGAAAGAGAGCTCTACTAAAACATTACTACTAAAATGCTTTGTGCATGAATTGTGACTACTGGAAGTAGCAGTAATTTTTTTTTTTAAATAATCCCAGAATACAACTTGACTCAGAAAATATAAAAATATTCTGCAAATGAAGTTTTCATGTTGCACTTTTCTAAACTTGTTGTATTGTTGATATAACATACACATTACTGTACAACATAAAAGGTTACTGCTCAAATGCTTACGTTGGTGTTACCATGTGGTACCAATATGAACGTAGTCGAGGACTTTAGATCTGCGCTTCAATAAATAAGGATTTATTGCTGTATTCAGTGACCCTGCGCTCTGACCCCAACTTCCTAACAAGCTGGGATATGCGAAGAAAAGCGTTTCACTGTGCTGTAAAGTATATGTGACAAATAAAGGCTGCTTCTTCTGCTTCTTCTTCTGCTTCATGGCACTTCAGGTCTCAGTATATATTTCTGGCTGTGCTACTGGCCTGATTATTAAGATCTTGAAGCACTTTAACCAAACAAAATAAAAAATACCATACTAATTTTGCAGCACTAAATTTCAATATTTATAATTTGATTAAAATTCTGACAACAACCAAAGACCAAGAAGTCGAGAAAATAAGCCTTCCCATCACATAAATTTCAAGCCTCTGTTTACTGTAATTAAATTGAATCATGTGGCGAATTTGCAAACAGAATTTTATGTCCACCATACAATCAGGCTAAAAGGCTTTTCTCTGATCTTTGCTGCAAGATAGTTTTTAATTGTGCGTGTAAACTTAACTGCTATGGCTAATGGTGTGATGTGGGGTTGAGAGAAAATTGTGTGTGTGTGTGTTCAGCCATCCCCTGCTTAACACAGTGTAGATTTTGTTCTTGTCCTGATGGAATTGGCTAAATATTTTGCTGGGGGAATCCCGTTAGGTAGTGAACACAGTGCTGTAATAATGTACTCACATGATTTTTCCCACTGCGGTTGGCCTCTTCACGCTCGGCCAGGGCTCTCAGGAAGTTGTCTTTGAGTTCTTTTCCTGCACTTGCCAGGGTCCTGGAAAAGTCAACAATGAAAACATTTGAAATGTTCCTTTAAAAAGGTCTTTAATGCCTAAAATGTTCTCTTGATGGTTTTCTTTAATTAAAACCTACACACACACACACCCCGTATATATTTTAAAATAAAGTTTTTATAGCAGTCATCACATCTATTCACCTCTTTCTGAGGTAATCAAAGCTGACCAAATAGTAAACTTACTTATTTTCAAGAAATATTCAATAAGACTAAGCAAGATATAGCAAGGCACATGCCAAAATAAAGCAGAGAGCTAGATGATGGTGCTGAAATGAAAATTCACATAAATACATGTCATGAACCTGCAGCATGAAGAGTCTAATTTTTAAAATATATTAAGCCACTAAGTACTTCAACATGGAACGGAAAAAATAAATGCAGCCAAACGGCGTTAAATCACAACTGAGTAACACACAAAACAAGGAGTGATTTATGATTTGCAAAAAGTGCACAGTCCCAGTGAGTGATTTCAGTCCAATAACGGGATTTTAGAGGTAATTAATCACAGTGGGAAATGCTATTGCATGAATTTTCTCTCTCCTGCTATTCACCTCTATCTCACGTTGAATGTTGCCTTTTCAGCATGATTGGATTCCCTGCCATGGAAGCAGAGTTTTGGCATGCTGCAGGATCTGTGGCACCTGACAAAACACTGGCACTCATCTTGCACCTTTCACAGTGTACCAGCAATAGCGCCTTGTCATTCCCCCCAACCTTCACTTTGCTCAACTTTCATAGCGTCTGCATTATGTCTGCAGAATCATCCGCTTGCCAGTAAACAGGTATTTGAGAACTTGCTCTGGTTTACGCACTGTTCTGTGAGGTGCATGGAGAGGTGAAAGGGTAGCTTGGGTACAGCGTGACCGATTCTTACCTGCTTAACATATACAGTACAGATTATATTACGTCGCATTCTCTGTTTACTGCTTAGCACTGCTCAACTGACCCAGGTCATCTCTCTCTCTCTCTCTCTTTTTTTTTTAGTTTTACAGCAATCTTTACCTTCTTAACATTTTCTGAAAAATAATTTTTTTTAAAGATTTATTCTAAATGTTCATTACAGAAAATAAGCGAAGCACATAAGGTTTCACATAAAGTTTCAATGGTTAATTTAACATTCTTCTAAGGAGCTCAATTCTGACGTGGGATGACAATCACCTCTCCAAACTCAAAACGCAGTGATATATGGTCTATACGTCGAAGCAGGTCACTTTAAAAGGTCTGTTTTTCACATCAGCTGTTTTCGACTGAAGAGGAATAAAGACGTAATGGGTTTGACCTATGCAAATGGGCGTGAAGTCAAAAGTCATGCACCTGCACAGGTCAGAAGATTTAATATTCCTAATGGTCCTCTAAACCCTCTTACCTTTAAGTCATCATCAATTCTTGCTCAACTCAGCTCACAGACGGACAGGTAGGAGACCTTTTGCAAACAGGCCTCGCCACTCAGAAAGGATTTAGCAGACCATGATGCGATTGGAGCCTCTTCTGTTTATTCTGGATGATGAAAAGAGTGTGTGTGTGTGTCGGGGGCAGCTCTAAGTAAGTGGAACACACACATGCCATTTGTTTTGCTCATCCTACTTGGCTGCTTGTACTACCTAATCTGCAGCTGGATGCCAAGTACTGTATAATTAGCAAGACCAAGCAACCTTGCCAGACAGAAACAAAAGTAAGGCTCAGAGTGACGGACTAACTGATTACTCATCTAATATATCTATATAATATATTTTTGAAGTAAATGTTTTAATCATGGGTTAACAATATCTATGTTGAGGTATGTAAATGATCATAGCTGTTGTTGAGTAAGGAATAAAACCCTGGGGATGTGCTGTTACAGGAAAATAAACATGACGGGGGAATTGCTGATACAGAGTGCAGTTTATCACAACGAAGTTGATTATTTTCCTGTAACACCACATCCTGAAATGTTTTGTCTTAAACTACAGAACAATACATCATGCTTTTTATTCGCTTATATTTACATTTAATAAAACATCAGGATAAGGTCCTGTTATCACTTACATCATGAGCTAAAAACAGTAGTTCCATTACCAGTCTCTCTTTTTTCTCTTTCTTGAATTTAAGACCAAAAAAAATGCAGCTTGTCATGTGACTGAGAAACCAGAAAAGCCAGTATCAGTGTCAAAAAACATAAAGTTACAGCCTTACGACTGTTACAAAGTGCTGACACTGGAGACTCTTTCCATAAATGCTAAACATCTCCTCACAGAAAACTACACATATTTAAAAAAAAAAAAAAAAAATCAACTCCTCCTGATCAACATTCAACAGCACTGTGGTATACTAATAAATAACATTCATGTAGATTATATCATATACTTATATGTATTTTGCGTCTCCATCATGAGTTTCTTGAGCCCAGTTCGCATGCTGCATGTCAGGAGGCAAAACCTCCGTGTCACAAACAGCGAATCCTGGCTAACTCTTGACAATCAGCCAAACTTGAAGAATTCAATTCAACAATTCAATTCATTTCAACAATTCAATTCAATTTTCAGTGTATAAAGGAAAAAAAATCCTTTATATGGCATAAGTACAAAACCTTCAGAGGAACCAGTCTCTTTCTCCTTAAAGGTAACCCCATCCTCTTCTGGCTAGTGCAGTGATTGAACACTTACAATGCCGTGTTTAGACACTTTGAATGGCTTATCATGCTTTAACTATATAACAGACCCGGCCAAGCGAGTATGGCAAACTTCTTACACAATATACAACAAGAAGATCTCTGTGTTGATAGCAAACCTGCCTGCAAAAGGCCTAGAGCAGTGATCGTTATATCTCTCTGTTTATCATGCTTGCTCTTTTTAACAGTTTTCAGAAAAGCAGCCTAATTTGAGAACAGGGTGATAGTGATCATGGGCAGAATAAGCTTGGTCTAGTTATGGGGAAATTATATCTTCAAACGATATCCATTACTTTCAAATCACTACCAGCAGTTCTATTAAAGCACCACCCTTGTAATAATAGCTTTTCAAGCAACTCCTGTATGACTTTATGTTCACTAAGCATTTTAATCTCTGTTTTCTGCAACAACTAAGCTTATATTTTGGCACAATAAAAGGCTGAAGTTTTCTATTTGCTTGATGAATATCTCTGTCTATCTCTGTCAGGTAATAAAGTGCCACATATCCTCAAGAATCATGTCAGACTGGTGTTGCATGGACATGGCCCTAATTCTGCCTAATTATAGAGGGCTATACAAAGTTTCCATGAGAGTGATTAGTTGACTAGTTGAAAATATGTCCATTTGGACACCCTTAATGCAGGTGTGCGAGACATTTCCAGACTAAAACAATGTTCAACAATGGAACACTGGAACAATTTACCCTAAAAGAGCAAAAACATCAATATCAATTAATATCAACTCTCTAGCTCTAAGACATATTTTAGCTTGATAATACCAGAAAGGGGTCTAGATCCACCAGTTAGAGAGCTGTGAGCTAAACAAAATGACAAGAAAAAGATGCATTAGCTGGTGAAGTTATTTTTGTGTTCAGGGAATATGCCAACATGACATATCATCAGTGATGGCTCTGTTGAATTAGTTACATCATGTGCTTAAATCCCAAAATAAAGAACAAGCACATGTTCATTCCTCATTCTTTTTTTTCACCACAGCACTGCTAAATTCTCTCTTCTGATTGGTCAGAAAGTGTTGATTAATTTTCTATAACAGCAGCTCTGACAGTAGCGCCGGCTGTAATTAATATAATAGGTTTACATTAATGCACTTGTTCAAATACTTTATAATTTCTACAGTAACAATATGTACCAGTACATGTGTGGTGGACACTCCATATATACAGGTAAAAAATATGCATGTAATTGTTGATATGGTAACATTTTTCTGTGAGGAGATGTTTAGTGATTTTGGAAGGAGTCTCCAGTGTCATCAATTTGTAAACAGGCTTGTAAGGCTTCAGTTGTGGAGGGAACAACTGTTTATAGCTGGTATAACATAAGCGATAACTAACCTTTTCTGTGGACGTTCCACAAAGTTACACATAACTATAAATGGATAAAATGTGTTGCTCTTCAATAAACAGATACAAAAGGAATAAAACACTTCAGAACATGCTGGTTTGGAAAATAATCAAATTCTAGACATGCTCAACTGTGTTGTAATCACTTCTTAGTAATGTGTGTAATGTGTTATCATGCCTGATAAATCGTTGAACTTTTTTTTAACTCCATAAACATATCCCAACTTTAAGATCAATTTTTGTGTGTGTGTTCATTCACAAATGTCGAGCTTCAAAAAAGGTAAAAGATCTAACATAAGTCATATTTGATATATATTTAATCTCAATTGCATAGTATGAATTAAATGGAAAAACCTACTGTATACCTATTATTATATTTCCTAAAATCTAGATACGCACTACTGAAGTCACTGTAAGACTTCTGGTTTGAGTTGGTATCTTACTCTTGTTTGTGATGAAACTAAATAATCTCACAATTGTGCAGTGTTTGGATTCCAGGGCAAGTGTCAAACAGATGTGCCTTAATTACAATTTTACATAGCAAATTGGAAAGTACACATTTATTTGCTTGCCAGATGCCGCAAACATATTCAGCGGGTGGGAGGGAAGCTTCTGTGAAAACATTATTTCCGTCCAACAAAATCGACCACACTGCTCCTCATATCCGGCATACCTTTAAAGCTTGTTACTTTCTGGCAGCTATGTGTGGTGAAGATGGAGGCAAAGATAACTGTTTGCTCATCTGTGTTTGATTATGATTCCATCCACCAACATGGATGGTTTTGTATGAGAAGTTTAGAGTAGAGTTAGAGAGTAAGGAAACTGCAAAGTATGGGATTTTACCGAATAATAAAAATACAGGCAAACATATGTATTTTTATATAGCTTTTATATAGCGAATGGAAGGACTCCTAGGAGTACAGGTTTGGGGGAAATGGTTTCTCTTGGACTCTGCTGCATGGTCATGCGGTCTCAGAGCATCTGAATCCGTCACTATTTTTACAGGGCTATGATAAATGGTCCTTAGAGAACAAGCCTAAGTGGCCTTGAAATATGGTGTTGATGCACACTGTGGGCCTTGTTATTTACATCCAGTTTGAGAGTGTTTTGGATATAAGACATGCCACTCAGCTGCATGATGTGAAATCAAAGACTGAGGTTACAAGGTGTGCATGTGTGTGTCTTGGGTATCTGTCCTTGTTCAAAAAAGTGCAATAAGCACACCATATAAATATGTCCAATTATGTTTTAAATAACATTTTATTTTAATTTTATTCCTGGATGATCTTTTAGCTGTGCCTCTCGAATGCTTGACCCTGTGCACATAGTCACTTTTCAAAATACGGACACATAAAGGAAGTAATTAATCACAGTTAAGCATAATAAAAGAAATTATTTCTCTTAATAGATTTCAGATGGTCTTTTACGCTTTATATACAGCTCTCTGGTGTAATTATCACAATACAAAAGGGAGGTCTAAAAATGTACATTATTGGTGCACTGAATGGTCAAAAAATGTAAATGAAGAGAGAGAAACCATAAGGTCTCACACGACAAATGTCACTGTAATTCTGAATGAATAGATGCTTTTCATTCCTGCAAAGTGAAAGGTTCCAGCTGTAAACCAACTCCAATAGTGTGTGTTACACTTTAATATCAGTATCCAACCCCTGTCATGAAATATATTGGTCCTGTCAAAAGTCCTTAGCTCAAACAGTTGGTGTTCCAGATGTTTTGAATTCCAAAATTGTTGTGAGGAAAACGCTTTGTTTTCGCACACAAGAGTGAGATGTCTCAGATGCACTATTTTTGTATAATGTAACTTTTTGCTGCAGTCATGCAAAAAACATTCTGGACAGATGCTGACCACATTTTTATTTTCAAAATAAAAGTATATATAATTTATTAATGTATTAATGGCTGTGTAGAACTGGATTCAGACAGAGAATCACATCCTCTTCTTTTTAGATGAATGAAACTGCCAACCCATAAACATACACAAGTATGTATTTACAGAAATGTCTGACCATTCTCATATTGCAGGAACACAATCTAAACATACAGTATATAAAACAGCTAAACTCTTCCAGCTATCCAACATCAAGCTCAGAGAAGAAGAGTTTAAACTTTAGACACTGAAACTTGGACAGTCTCAGAGAGAAAACATCAGTGTGAAATGAGGAGTTATTCAACCTAAATCTATGACTCCTTTTAAACAATCATTGTTTTGATACTATATGGAGGAAAAATGGTCACGTTGGGCCAAACGTGAGACTTTATTTTTCCATCACCGATTAACATTGTGTCTTGTTACTCTGATGCATACTCATTTGTTTGTGTCTGTTTGTGTTAGTGTAACTTTGAGCCAAGTCTCCTTGGTTTCCTGTGCTTCCTGTTCTCCTGGTAGTCCTAGTTTCTGAGTTTGTAGATCTCTCTAGCTCTTCCCTAGTTTCTCCCAGTTCCTCCTTTTGACCTTTACCAGTTACAATTACACTTGCAATGACTCTTTCTGCCTCTGTACTTACAACTTAGAGCAAAATTAAAAGTGTTACACCTTCACAGCTTTTTGCTGGGTTTGCCAGTAAAATCTAAAATCAATCATAAAATTCTTACTCGATACCCTTAGACTGTAGTAATATTGCACAGGCTCTCGTCTTTTTCTACCCCCTTGCATGTTAAAATAAACTTAAATTTGAAGGAGGAATGTAATTTATACCCTTCTCTGGCCAATGCTCATAATGGAAGTCTTAGAGGAATCGCGTAGTGGTGAAAGTGCAGGGGCAGCACATATTTAAAGACTGGGAACCCACTTCATCTTCAGCGTGAGTTGCTAGGTCATGGAGGCCGAGGCCCCAATGTAAACACAGGTGCTGAGGAGGTGCGTAAATGGGGTTACCCCCATCCAGTAGCAAGAGAAACACAGAAAATCATGCTATGAGTGTGTAAAATAGTCTCCTAAGTAATACAGAAACAGATCATCCTTTTCCTTTTCAAAATTAACTACCCTTCATTAAGTCTCATTTGTGAGGATTAAGCAGACTTAGCTATTACAGAGTGGAAGCAAATACTGAGCAAATGATCAGATAATGATTTCAGCACATTCACGTACTGATTTATAGTTATACCTCCATTTATCTTATGTTTGATCATTAAGAAAGTGACAGGATATAACTTTGGGATTTGAAGTCCTCTCTGGCAGAAATATGAAGATTAATATATTTCATTAACATGGATCAATCAGATGGCTGAGGGTAGCAAGTCTATACGTCTACATGAAATGAGGATTCAAGGCTGTGTCCTAAACTGCATACTATATACTAGAGTCAAAAACTAAAGATCTCAGAATAGTCGGAACACAGGAGCTTCACAACAGAAAAGTGTGCCACTTGGAATCCTGTAATCCAGTAATCCTGACAAATCTGAATGATCCCAACAATGCCACAGCCATCTGGATTCCCAAAAAACAAAACTGGCTGTCCTCTCTGAGTGGGAGGGATGGCATTAGTCTCTTCTCTGTCAGTCAGAGCAATAGTGGCAAACTGTAGGCATCTGTGAGCTGTTGTATATAGAATAGGGCAGTTAGCTTTCCTCTGAGTGTGTTATGCTGCCGTGTGATGCAGCATCAACAGCAGTTTTATGTGGAGACTGGCTTTATGTGTCTATGTCTTGGCCTTCACCCTCCAGGGTTGGTAGATGCCATGTGATAGGGCAGGGCTAGCTACTGAGTGGCTATTTCAAAAAGAAGAAGGTTAAACAGAAACAAACCCATATAGAAAGAGTGGAGGCATAACGATGTAAGATATACCACCACTAAATCCAACCCCACCAGCCCTCACTGTAAATTACTATTACAGGTTTGCCAGGATGACTCTCCACATTTAAAGCCAGGATCATTAACTAGCAGTGATTTTTCTCTAGTCCTGACCCACCCATCCAAGATACATAATTTTAACATAACTGTAAAATGTGCTGACATTTTTACAGTTACATTAAAATTATCTAGCTTTAAAAATGGGAAAGAATTAAATACTGTCCTACCATCAACATCTACTGAAGTGTATAATTGCATGTACGGAATATTTTACCATCTAGTAAAGAAAAAGTGGCCAACACAGTATTTGCTTAGGGAAAATTTAGCCCCATGTCAAATGTAATGGATTACCTCTGATTTAGAGGTAACAGCCAAAAATTTTTTTTTTAACCTAGGGAACTTTCTCACTTATCAAATTAATCAAATTAAAAGGGTGAGTGTAACAGCTCACATCTCAATAAAATGCCACCCACAACCCACAATACATAGCATATTTGGTTCACTTTCTGCAGTTGGGTCGATCCAGCGCTGAATCACTTTCTCAGTGCTTGAAATCAGGCCAACGCCACCTCAATCAAGCTGTTTGTGGGTGTGAAGTGTGATTACTGTGTTCTCACCTGCCTAAACAAACCACACAGAGGAGTTTAACACACTGAACTAAATAATACATATAAGTGCCCTTAGACTATTATTGTTCTGCATGGAGGAGAGAGCTGCATAAACAATTACCATTACGTGTTTGTTTATGTGTATATTTTTCCTGACCAATTTTATTCTGTATATTGTTTTATTTTTCTCCTTTGTAAAGCATCCTTCAGTTTAAGAGTGTAAGTGCTATAGGAATTAAAGGCATTATTATTGGCTACAGCATTATTATTAAAACATTAACATGTGAGCAACTGGATATGCGTGATTTCGTGCTCAGTAGACTAAATTAGAACTGAGACTGAATCAATCAAACAGCACTGAGCAATTATGAAGTTACCATGAGGGCTATCACAGCACTACAGTTTTTCATGACCTTCAAGCTTGTAATGTGGAATTCACAGACTTTTCACTTACTGCACATACTCTACATGTGGCGACCCTAAAATGAAACCTGATAGAAATAAGGCTCTGTCCTAATATGGACCCTCCACAGAGTATTACAGTCTCTGCTGGGGGTAAACGGCTTGTCACTGGAGCCAGAGGATCTATGAACTATCTCTGAATGTGTTTACAGCAATATAAACAATGCATTAGCGTGAGGGGATGCTTACGGGCAAGACAGATTCATGAGACCCTTTCCCTCCTGTAATAATCTTTCAAACAATTTATTCAGCAAATGCTTTGGCATCTCTAATATGTTCCATTCAGCTGCACGCTGGCAGATGCATCAAAAACACTTTGGCTGGATGACTCCATTTGTTACAATCTGGTCTAACAGTTCATGAAAGTAAAGAGCTGGCAAGAGCCGAGATGTGCAAACAATCTTCAAAAAATGTTAATGATTAATACATGGAAATGATATAAGAGGCAGTTGTCTTCCTGCTAAAAAAAAAAAAACTCATGTGGTGGCAGAAGCACTAGCAGTTTGGTGATGACTGTAGCTGTAGCTCTTCAATGTTTTCTCAGATGCATTCATGATACATTGTAAAGTACATTTATAGTCACAAATGTATTATTTTATGTGTTGGGATGAATGATGATGCTCAGATCCTTGCCCACAACACCCCCCCCCCCATCTCTCTCTCTCTCTCATTCTCTCTCATTCTCTCTCTCATTCTCTCTCTCTCTTTTTCACTCTTGCATGAAAGCACAGAATAAACAGGATTTGGAGAGAGCTGCTTGCTTTGGACAGATGACCACTAGCATGAGAAGGCCAAAGTTCCTCATAAATCCTCCTACCTCAAGCAGATGTTTAAACTGTATTTTACATTCGACCTTCTTCCACGTGGACTTTTTCCTCTAAGGTTACGGCAACTGCAAATGATTTGAGAGTGGCCAAATCAGTGTTCTCCTACAACTTTCTATACTGCCAAATACTAAATAAATAAATAAATAAATAAACTCCTGCAAAACTAAGAAATCAAAAGGCAACCATATTTTAGCACTGTTAAGGACCTGAGAGACTGAAGCCCAGCAAAATAAGCACAATTTTATCAAGTGCACGATAAAAGATGTTTCCTGTGGCGCCCCTAACTTTGCACTGACCAACATGTTCAATAATGATTTATCTTCGAACTGTGCTCAAGCTCAAATTTACTATCTGTTTGTACAGCTGAGAGGAGAGGCAGTGTTTAACGCCTGGAATATAATAAAAGAAATTCAATACAGCGCACTGCCCTGAGCACTAACTCTCTGCTATTCTATCACCTACGTCAAACAAATTCGATACTTACCGCATCCTAATTATCATTAAACGCCGCTGTCTCGTCTTCCACCCTGAAATTTGTTACGGCAAATCATTTCAACCATTATTGATGAAATGTCATTAAAATCGCTTAGTTGGAAAATGTTTGACATCCATCATAAAATCGTAGCTTCGCCCACAATTTGCAAACAAATTACTCAGCTGGATTATCCTAAAAGAAAGGATTCCCTGAAGAAGTCTGAGGTACTTCAGGGAGCGACAGATGCGTGAAGACTTTTTTTTGGTTACACTTTATGAGAATAAAATTGAGTTCTCAATAGCCAGGCAGATGGCAACTTTAAATAATACAGTGATTTCTAAAAAATCAGCACTTACAGTACTTGGAATATTTTTCCTGAGGGCACTTGGGTGAAAAGAATCTTATGGAAAATATTATTTTGGTCTGTTGAACGTCAAGGGAAATTCCACACAGCATGACAATTTACTTAACTCTCTTTTTTTGGAAATCCTCTGTCACCTCTGATTAAATTGAGCCAAATGTATCAATTACACATGCTGTACTCCCTGTTCTACCCTCATTACTAACTCTTCATGTATGTGTTAGAAGGTGCCCTGTAAATGAGTCCCACAGCTGTCATACATTTAGACACAAGAGATATTTAATAACATAATCCTCGTTTTTTAACCTGTATCTACTGATTTGCATTTAAAAACATATAACTAAAGGTTTGCTGTCATGGTATTAACATAGGCGTTAGCTAATCCTTTGTTAAAATTTTTTCCAAGCTGAATAATTTGTACCTCATTTTAACATCATAAATTTATGAGACTTTTTCCTTTTCAAATTAAATGAGTCTAGGACAGAAATCTGACCAAGGTCCACTTCATAAGCAGTCCAGCGAGCAAAGAGAATTATATAATGTCTCACTCTTCACTTAATTTGCGTCAGATGATTGAATACTTTCAGACAGGAAGTATGAACTTGCCTATCCATTTTGGTGTGTCTCTTTAATGAATCTTCCATACTTAATTATGATTGATTCATTTTCAGCCCTAGATAATATACTATTAAAGACCTAAACATGACTCCAGCTATAGCCCACATTCAGGAGCTGTATTCCTCCATTACACACGACCATGGGTTATTACATTAATCTGCTTTGCACATGTTGGCTTTGTGGGTTTAGCCTCATCAGCTTGTAAGAGCTTCTAATCATACTCTAGCTTGGTGGCCATTTACCACACTGTAACTTAAAAGCACCATGAATCCTAGTCATCTGAATAACCACTCTGACCATGAGAATAAGAAGCACCTCATCTTTCTTTGCAGGTTTGTACACTTAGATTTTAGATCTAATGCATTACACAGGGTGTCTGTAAAGTCAGGAACCAATGGGAATATGCTTAGCAAATATGATGATCCAAATATGCTGAGCAAAATCTGCAAAACCATGGTACGGCGGCTGAGAAAATGTAGAGCATCTGTTGTAAATAATGAATACAAAATTAAGTATAAGTAATTTTACTCTCATTGGTTCCTGAATTTTACTACACCCTGTAGAAAAAGAAACAACAAAAAACACCCCACTTTTGTGTTAAAATGACCCCCCCCCCCCCCCCCCCCCCCCCCCCCCCCCTTTTTTTTTGTGTGAAAGGACACAAAGGGGCAATTATATTGCCATAAAGTAAGAGATGATCTGGGTCTTTGGGACACTCATTGCTAAGCTGTAAACTGAACATTAGGTTTAATGGAGCCAAAAATGAAACACAATGCTAAATTAGTTTCATTAGTTTTATGCCCCTAGTTTCTGAATTAGCTCACAGTGCATCACTTTCTTCAGGGCTCATTTCCATGAAGATGGAAATGAAGCAAAGGAAATAAGCAAAAGAAAGGAACATTGCTATTTATAACTATTTGTAAAATCCCTGTAAAATCTCAAAAAATTTTGGACATAATGAAATATTTAAAACACTAAACATGCCTGTTTAAGTAGTTCTTTTCTTAGTAGTTCTGTAGTTAAAATACAATAGTAGTAGTTCTGATTAATATACAATACAAAGCCACTTTTTATAGTACAGTTAATTTATAATGAACTTGTTTGAGATGCATTTTGTAAGGGAACAGGCTTACAGCAAGTACAGCAGCAGATTACTTAACTAAAATTGTTGAATACTACCACTTTCTGTAATTTGGCGCATCAATACTTTTTCAATACCAGTATCCAGTATGTGCAATCACAACGGAAACTTAAAGGTGGTCCTCTTCATTGGGAAATGTTACATGACAAATCATTTAACATAAGAGCAAGAGTTTGCTGCAGAATCCATCATATACATTCACCATTTGCGAAGCGGGGGGTGGGGGGGTCGAACTACAAAGTGGATGATGACAGTACTGTCTATTGTCTTTGCCGCGCAGTTATATAATGTAAAAAACACTTCCACCTCTGCTCTGGGATACTGGAGGCTGGGTTATGAGTCATCACACATCACAGGCCTTAGAGCGTAATGTAAAGGATAAAGATGAATACGTTGCCTACCTCTGCGTGGTCACTAACCACTGTAACAGTTCCTAATAAAAAGGGTTTACTAAGAAGTCCAGAGTGGGTGGGTGGAAAAAGCGCTGCACCGCTCCGCCAACTTGGACCCCTCTTCGAAAAATGCTGCTTACATGACAAATGGCATGCAGAGAGGAAATGGTTAAAAGCAGAACAAGCAAACAGATGGTTTCATTATGGCCATAACAGAAATTCAGCCTGCCTTCCTTTGAATCTCGTTAGAATTGGGTTGGTGACCGTTTTCAGAACGTATTAGCTCTGAATGAGCACTGATTAAGTCCCTTAATCTCGAAGCTGATATAGATTCAATGAAGATTAATCAGTTACAAAAGCAGACTAAATGAAACCATCTTTAAGTCTTGACCACACAGTTGTTACATGTGGTGGTGAAAATGATCACAAGCACACAGATGATTCCAGGACAAAGCTAACTGAGGTCTGGTCATCTGGCAATCTGGTCTGTAGTAATTCAAAAGAGCCTGATAAATGAGGTCTTCTTAATTAAAGCCCACTGAATATCAGAACTATCATCCTTTTAAAGACAAGTGGATTTTAATGATTCATTCACTTGAGTGGTAGGGTGAAGCATACAAATGTTCTAGAGCCAGTTTATGGAGTCATGTGGTACAGACTTATATAGTTTAGTTCTAATCACGTTCTGTTTGGTGCTTCACTAAGAAAGTAATGAGTATGTGTCCACTGCCAACATTATTAAAAATCCATCCAAGTCTGACAAGTGCTCTAAATGTAAATGTGCTAAACAAGGCTCAGTACGTTTTTATTTCCTTTACCAATCTGTAAATCGTAGATCAGCTTTGCTGACATGCCCTCCCATGTTCTTCATCATACAAAAACAAATTGTATTGCTAGTTTCGTGACAAGAGCTCCATCACACAAAAACGAACTTGTTATCCTTCAGGCCTCTGGTTTGAGCCACACATGTGCCGAGCTAATTTCTGCACCGCCAAGTTTCATTCGAAACAGCTCATAGCACGTTCACAGCTATCAACCCCATTCAAGACACATGCGTATACACAATTTTAAAAAGAACATTTGTTCCAGATTGCCTTGATGCATTGCAAATCTATCAAGGAAGCGGCTTTTGCCAATTTTTGAGTTCTTTTCAACGCTAACAAGCTGAACGAGAGAGCTGGCATTTAAGCCCAGTGAATACAGATATTTGTTCAGCTGATTTAAATACAGTTCCATTCAATGGGAACATTCAGCAATGAAAGGTGGGAAAAAGACTATTATCCAACACACACAATTCATTTTTGCTAAAGCTCTTCCATTGTTCTATCCTGAAAGAACATATATGGTCATAATTGTTGGCACTTTTACATATTCATCCTTCTCATAAGAAACCAGTTAGGCTCAATAATAGTGCTATAATGCTGAATAAAATAATTAACTCTTGTTATCTGTTCACTAAAAGCAAATGTTGTCCCATTACCCCATAACAGGTATTTTGTTTTATAATGCAACTGTAAAAAATATTCTAAAATAAATAATATATGTTTTTTAAATATCTTTTATTGGCAGTATAAACAATATAAATGGAAAGAAACATACTAAACTCCTTTAAATGTTTCACATCATGGCAGGTGCTGTGAACAGAACTGTGACATGAGAACCATGTGACAGAGATGATATTTCAGTTTTTCATATTTTCAGAAACCTTTGTTAAATTTGTGCTAAAAGTGGAGCAGCGCTAAATAATTTTAGCATTGTTCCACTTTAGTGAAAAATGCAAATGCCTCATGTTGACCTAACCGTTGATGCCAGGAACCACTGAACACCATGGCATCTTCGTACAGGCCTACTTGTCTATGCCTTGAAAACACTGGGTCCAATTTCAGCCTATGCAGACGAGGGATTAACACTCGGGTGCATGTGTACAGTGTACGTTTGCTGCACAGTTTTACTTGGCCAAGGAAGGATGGCTCCTCCGGCCATTGAGGTAGAAAGACTAGAATTTTGCGGAGGCCTTTTTTGGAAGGAGCAAAACAATGGACAAAGAGCATGACTGTGGTAGCTTGCTGCAGGGAAATAAGTGCCCGTTACGGGCGCATAAGGTCACGACATCTGCTGACATTTACTGTTGGGTGCTGGCCAAGTTGCGGGTTTTGGGGCTCATGCCAGTACCTCATATCAGTACAGTGTTAAACCACCAGGCCTCTTCTTGGCTCTTTGAGACCTGTGTGACCCTGCACTTTTTTTGATCCAAGGCTAGCAGTCATAGATTTGTGAAGATACTGTGAATTGTAAATGTGAAGAGTGGGCTCTGAGTTGAAATTCTAGTCTAGATACTGTGTGTTAATCTAAACAGTATGCCAATTACTATATGCACAGTGTGTTTTTGACTGTGTGCTCTTAGAGACAAATTCAGATTCTAACACTTCAAATCTGGTTTGTGAAAATAACTTTTAATTTATTTGGCCATTTGTATTTGTCACTGAAAACCACAGAAAGAGAGAGAGAAAGAGGGGGAAAAAAGAGAGACCTGGCAAGGGAAGGCTGAGTCATTCAAACTGTCCCCGGCCTCCGTTTAATCACACAAAGGAAAACCTTGAGTTTACTGTTGTCCTTGATTCAATGCAGTCATAACTAAATGCAGAACCTCTATTCACCCGAACAGCCATCATTCATTCAGGCATCTCTTTCATTCACGTTTTCTTCATTGGGTGGAGGTTTGAGTTTCACACAAGTCCTCTCAAAGCAAAATCCCTTCGTTTGTTCGTCTCGCACTTTGCTGGCAAGATACCTCCACGGAAAGCTGTCAAATGGAGCATGTTATATACTAGCCTTTAGCAGGGTAACAAAAGGGCAACATCTGATTAGCATTCACTGCACAATCTCCCTCTTCCCTTAGTATTTTATTACCACAGGTGCAAGGGCATTCATTGATCAGATGCACGCTATGGGCAAAGCTTATCCTAATTGAAAACAGCTCTATTTATACACCTGCAGGCACTAAAGCTCTCTGAGAATGTGAGGGCTTGCAGAAAAGAAAGAGAGAAAGGGGAAGGCAAAGAATGAGGAGCGTTATAGAGACAAGCAAATCTTTTGCAAAAGACGAGAGAAACAGCACTCGTGAAAACAGCAGCTCTTGGAAAAGCCGAATGTGATGAAAATGTCCTGCTAGTGGCCGACTCATAAAACTTGCTTATGCACAGCTTAATTCTGCTGTCTGGCAAACAATATGATACACTGTTCACCGTGTCAGATAATATTGAGACTGTATGTAATGCAACATATTGTGTTCAACATGATGTTCATATAAATGTCAGAGTAGAGCTGTAAATCATTATTCTGCCCCATTTAGCAGTTTTGGAACTATTAGCACTTACACAAATACAAAGTTAGTACACACAGAGTTAGTACACAGGCTACTGCACCACTCTCTTTAACGGTCCACAAGGCAGTTGATGACCACATGTGACAGTCATTCTCTGTGCAGCTCCAAATCTCTAATTAGGTGTGTTCAATTAGCCTTAACAGTATAACAATATGGTTTCAGTGGTCATGTTGGACTCCATAGATAAAAGATTCAAAATAGCTTTTGATGCAAACCTTCCTACTGTAAAACTAAAATATGATTATGTTGGGCTAAAGACAAAGCCACTGTAGCAACAATTATGATATTTAAGGTGTCTTCCAAGTTCGAATGATTTACACATCAGATCAAGGTCAGACCATAGATAAGCCTACAATATAAAGGAGCTCTTTGGTTGCTTTTCTTCTGCTTTTGACTTTATTTTCAGCAACTGTTTTTTTTTCAATCAGCATTTTGATTTTGATGTATTACTTTACTTAAGCTGAAACCAAGAATGTCTAACCATGTTTTAGTAGGGTCGAATGCCAAAGAGACACGTCTACAGGTGGTTTAGGCAGGGGAGCTGGCCGCAAGCAGCCAGAGAAAACACAAATATAGTGCTCCAAAAATGTTTCCTGAAGACCGACCACACCAACTATGCAATCATCGCAGAGTGCGAGTCCAAGTTTACGGCATCCCAAAACTCCCACAAACACACAGAAAGCACTGCTTTTACTCTTATCCCAGTCCAGGCAACATAGTCCTAGAATATCACACATGAGGCTCATCCGGTGACATTTTGGCCAAATGCCTTCATATAGTACGACACAAACTGATGTAAACTCTCTTTAAATTTGTCCTGTCATTCCAGCTGATAGTAAAATGTTCTGCCCTGACCCAAATTTAAACAAACAGGACTGTAGATGCATTATTTTCTGTTTTTCTTTTTATTTTCCACTAGCAGCAGACAGATTTCCACCTTAATGTTACTCTCAACATCCAGAATTATACCTAAAATGGGCCTAACATACACACTTTGCTGACATAATGTTGTTACACAGCCCATTGTCCTTGAAATGTAGAATAAACATGTTACTTGTGAGCTTACTGGAAAACACATTGGCAAACGTGCACTCTCAAGGTCACACAATGGTGTGAAGATCATCCCTCTCTGCAGTCAACACACATTAACTTACTTCTGCTCGCTCCTTTTGGAGAGCCTGGAGGCCTGAGCAGCTGCTTTCCTGCTCTCGAATTCCTCTCTCTTCCAGACCTCGCCAGTGCCCCTGAGGCCCAGCTCCACCACCTGGCGAGCCAACTTCTCATCCTGAAAGAGCAATAATCAGATCTGGTGAGTTCTGCACAGACCAGTAGGGGGTGCTTACAACTCTATGAATAACAGTGACCAAGTCAACGCATTACAAACTTCACAGTATGTGTAGTTTGGGGCTAGTTTGGTGTAGTTTGGTGCTAAAATGCCATCCTTAAGATGCACCATGGCTTTCTGGATCAAGGATTTCTGCCACATGTCAGTGAGCCATGGATCGTGCAATAGCCACATGACTGAGGAAGATTCCTTGGGCCTTCAAACAAAAGGGCTGCTTTTATGTGGCCATGGGGAAATGAGTTGGCAAAGCCCGGCTGGTTAGGAAACAGCAGCAATGTGGGAAAAAGTGGAAACTGTTAATTTGAATCTAAAGACAGCAAAATTGTTTCAAGCATTTTGGGGTGGCACATTCTGTGACTTCTTCTCTCCACAAAGTCTTCTGTGATCATTTAAAAATTTGAAGAAACTATAAACTAGTGAGTGCAGCAGGCCATGTGTTTAGTGGAAAGGTAGGTGGCAGGGTCCATCTTTCCTACTTCAGAAGCAAATTTGGCATCTGATTTATCATGTGCTGGAGCGAAATATTTACCCTCATTATGAGGAACTGATTGATTTGTAATGAGAAAATATGGTGACAAGCTGCAGACTCAATGTAAAAGGC
The DNA here is from genome assembly GCF_027358585.1 of Pangasianodon hypophthalmus. Classification (NCBI taxonomy): domain Eukaryota; kingdom Metazoa; phylum Chordata; class Actinopteri; order Siluriformes; family Pangasiidae; genus Pangasianodon; species Pangasianodon hypophthalmus. Next base: position 12,385,418 of record NC_069733.1, on the reverse strand, counting down.
ACGTGATAGCTTTCATACCCTTGAAGGTGAGAGTACATTCATCCTATAATGCAAATGTTGCTAAGATGAAGAGCCATTTGGCTCTCGGAAAAAAAAAAAAAAATCCATAAACGCTAAATAAACATCTCCTCACAGAAAGCTTCAACAACATTTACTTTGTTAAATAACAAAATGTTTTTAATATGCTTATTATTAGCTGTAGATTGTGGAGCATCCACCACACAACCTCCTCTATGAGCTGTTACTATAGAAACAATAATGTATTACAGCAAGTGCGTTAATATAAACCTGTGAGTTGCCTTGCTAATTTGACATCAGTTAAGAAGCTATGTCTTGGAATGACAGCAGTAAAGTCACTGGTGAGAATATGTGAAACCATATAGTTTAGGACAAACACATTCCTGTAACCCAAAATGAGCCCTGGCCAATGAAAAATGATCCCTAACATGTGTCTGAAACCGTCCCCTTGGGGTAATCATAGTTAACAAAACACATAATGAGTTCACTATTGCAGACAATTCCTCCACCTAATGTTTGAATTATTTATAAACCTCATCTCCTGAGCACCACATTAACAAATCCCAAGTAAGCAAGCAGTCAGATGGAAAAATGTTATTTGGAAATCTGACTTGGGTCCTTGGGGGGCCCAAGCAGTACCTTCCAAGGATTCATACCAGGCAGAAGTACCTGCAACACAAGTTCTTTAAAAAGACCCAAAATACTGATACTTGTTTAGGTTGACTGCTGTCGCTGATTCATTCTGGATGAAGTAGATACAGTGACAGAGCAAGGGAAAGTACTAGGCTGTGACCTGATATCACAAATGTAATGATATTGTTAGATTATGCAATACAGTATACAAGACTACAGTGATGCATGAGCTTACGTCAAGGAATAATATCACTGGCTAACATACAAAACTTGAAGAACATTACCTTCTACATGTTACAGAAAGCAGTTCTCTTATATATTACATTTTTTCAACCCTGAATTATGATCCTAGTTAGCATTTATAAACGCTTTTGTTTAGGGTGAACTGGTGTCAAGGGTTAGATTAAACAATTAGAGGATATGTTGGTCTAAGATTTATTATTATCCAAGTTGTGTTCCACCACATATTTTTTTAATACGGCTTAACAAATCAGCAATTAAAACCTTAACCTCTGATTAAAAGATTGACCTGGGATTAATTCTGATTGCCTGCCATGATGGATTTGCTGGTCTGAAGATGTAAATAGCAAAAATATTACTCTTAGAATCAGTCACTATAGATACTTTGTTCTCTTTCCGTTTGAGTGAAAACATCATACAAACTTTAAGGAATTCCTTTGTTCTGCTATTTTGGAAACCACCCCAGACGTAAGTAAACTGAATCCTCTATTTAAATTTAAAGTAACGGAGTAACAGGATTAAAGTTAGTCTCACTTTACTATAAAACTAAACCCAGGATTAACTGATTGCATCAATGCAATCTTGATTATTTTTAAACAAAATTTGTAAAGTTTGGTTTAAATTTCTGTTTTAATTTTTTTGTAACTCAGACAATTACACTAACTTAATAATCCAATTTGTGTTAATGCTTGGACATATTACTCAGCCTTTTTTATTCCATCCATCCATCCATTTTCTGTACTGCTTATCCTATACAGGGTCGCGGGGAGCCTGGAGCCTTTCCCAGGCAACTTGGGGCACAAGGCAGGGGACACCCTGGATGGGGTGCCAACCCATTGCAGGGCACAATCGTGCACACACACACACACACCTGTTCACACTCTACGGACAATTTGGAACTGCCAATAAGCCTACAAAACATGACTTTGGACAGGGGGAGGAAAACGGAGTTCCTGGAGGAAACCCCAAAAGCATGGGAAGATCATACAAACTCCACGCACACAGGATGGAGGAGAGACGTTCTTTTTTATTATTATATTATATTTATTATATTAATAATATTTTGTCATATTTATATTTAGCGACACTTGAGTACAATAAATTGATTTACCTCTAGCTGATTAGCTAATGTTTATTGCGCAACTCATACTGAATTTATATTCAGGGTGTGTAATAAAATATGCCACAATAAAAGTGTAAACAGGGAACATACTGATGTTGGTTAGAGCCTGAGTATATTTTTATATTATATATAATCACCATGCATTTTTCCACATATATTTCTATATCTAAGCCCATATGTGAATATAGCATCATGTAAATATATATTTAAAAGTGAATACTTGCTATATACAGTATGTCACATATAAGTGACATTCGCATCATATACTGGAGGCCACACATGGCTATATAAGTGAAATCCATACACCATTATATGTCATACGCTGGACACCATATATGGTCATATGCCAGATTTCCGCACTTCCTTTTACGCACGTGTCAGAATTGACGTTTTAACACTTTCGTGGCGCCATCTAGTGTCAAAACCTGCTAATGCCCTGCTCAATTAACAACCACTGTAGTTCAATTGCATTCGAGCCAACTACAGCCACACTTACCAACACTGAGGACCAAGTACTGAGCTAACAGTTAGCACTGCATTCACTGTTACCATCTTTGCTTTTTTGCTAACTCGGTAAACAAGAACGCCATATTGGCGTTGTAACTTCGCTACACGGCGTAGGAGAAAGCGAGAAAACGTTAACTCACACCGAGAAATTAGTCAACTTCTTGGGCTAAGGAAGAAAATTAAACAAAACTGAAGGGTTTAAAATTACCTCAAGGTAATAAAGGTCTAACGGCGTTATCTTAGAGTCTAAATACTCATCGTAAGTAAGAAATTCGTTTACAGTTCCGTCTAAATCCGTCCTAGCGCCGTCTTTCTCCATTTTGTTTGCGACGGGATACGTGATTTCCATAGCAACGGGGTCACGTGACCGGTTTGGTCCCTTTAAGCACGAGGACAGCACATTACATTTAATGTAACAATTGATTAAACTATTTACATAATGGTGCAAAAGTTTTCACCCCCATTCTTTCTTTTATATATATGTATGTATATATATATATAAAACGTAAGGCAATGATATCAATATAAATTAATTTTATTTGTTTGTTTGTTTGTTTTTTTTCCTTTTGTATTACTTTGCATCTGGCTTAATATGCCTGTGCCAAAGCTGGTAAATTATTCTTTAATTTATAGTTTGTGCCATTATGTTTTATTCTATAGTTCATGATTAAGTATATCTGACATACAGTAGATTGATTTCTTAAAGGAAAACTCCATGCTGAAATACATTAAATATGTTTATACTGAAGTATTTATGTTCTTAGTGATTCTGTTGCTAATTTGTTGGCTGGCGTTGGTCTTTCCTGTGGGACGTTAGCAGATGTGTGCCGCTCTGACATCACAGGGGGACATTACAATGGAGTTTAATATAGGAGAAAAAAATTGAATGACCGCAAACATTAGCTGATAACAGTCAGGTTTCGCATTTAGCTCCTAAAAACAGAAAGGCTGCTTTTCACCATGTTCTAGCAACATTCAGTGTCATATTAATAAGCAATCTAACATAGGAATAGTGGAAACAGAAAAGAATCAATTGATCTACCTTTAATAGTGTACACCCTTTCTACTGATTGAGTAACAGAGTCGACAATAACATGGTTGACAGTAACAAGTAACAGGGTTGTCATTTATGAATAATGCTGGTCTTACTCCTGATGTGGAAATTTGTATGAGTCAGTGCATATTCAGGTTACAAACGGTTAAGATTAAAACTGTTTGTGGTTGTAGCTTTTCTTACCACTTCATTCTTATGACATCCAGTGAAGTCACTATTGCTCATTATAGTTCTTATTAATTTTGTGTAAGATCAGGTTACAGTTGCTGCCCCTGCACCCATAGGGTTGAAAAATCAAAGGCTCAGTGGACATTTCTACGGGTCAGGCTTCTAAGCAAGATTGTAGGCCTGTGTCATGTGCATATGTGGGGAATGTTGAAGGTGCTCATATGTTCTTCCTCAGTGGTATACTGAGGATTGTAAATGACTCAAATTTGGTATAAACTTGTGCTGAACTATGCTATAGAACATGACTGGAATTAGAGGAAAGTATTCAGAATGCATTGTGTCACCTAAGTAAGAGTGTACAGGACTACATGCTTAGAGGAAAAAGTCAGCTCTGTGGTTTATTAAAAAATATAAATAACGACAGTACAGCACATGTCCAGAGTCTGTCCTTCCCTTGTTTCAGGACTGGAGTAGCTCAAATTAATTTCTGTATTAATTTTTGATTTGATTTCTTTAACTTTTTTGCAACTCACATTGATTTTTATTTGCTGAATTTTCTGTAAAAGCTCATAAAATGAATTGTGAAGCCATTTAGAAGGTCATTTGAATCTACTTGCCTTTCAAGAGACATTATATTACAACATTACATTATCAATACACTGTGATGGACTAGCGTCCCATCCAGGTTGCATTTCTGCCTTTTGCCCAGTGTTCCCTGCAGATCCAATGTAAACCTCTTCAGAATGAACAAATATTATACAATACATTTTTTAAATTAATCTGAGATACAGTATAAATCAATCCAAAATTAATTTTCCAAGAAAATAAGAACAGCCAGTATGTGTTTATTCTAAATAGCATCTAGCTCTGCACAATATGCCAATAAACAGTTTTGACAGTCATGTACATCTCTGTGTTTTTTCCTACATTCTTGTAGCCCTAGCTAGTGATTCAAGAGAGCACAAGGCTTTTCTTCTTGCACAAGCCCACGTATTTCAAAAAGCACTGTAAACCGAAAGACACAATAAGCTATACAGTGCATTTACTGCAGTACATCAAATTCATCTTAGTTTCAACATACTCAGCTCTAGTGTTTAAAAGCTACTGAAAATGAAGATGAATAAATGAATAAATTATCAGCAAAATATAAATGTCTGCTCTTTAATCACGGCTGTATGAATTCCAGAGACTACCAGTCAGTATTATTGTGGATCAGGTAAGGTCTGCAACTCTAAATGATGTTTAATAATGGTTAAACAATGATAGGACTAGGTAGCTGTATTTACCAAATCTCATCTGAACACACCAGGTTCTCAGGCCATTTTAGTTAGTCACTTGTGCCCTCTAGTGGTTTTCAAACTGTTAGGTTGTCCCAGAGTTTGCGATAGAAGAGGCATAAATACTGCTTTATGTGGTATTGGTCATATCTCGGTCTCAAGGGAAAAAAAAAAAAAAACTCAGCAGTTAGCAGGTGACAATAGCAGTTATTTGCTGCAAACTGGACAACTGCAGGTTCATATTCATCACAAAGGTCCCAAAGTTGCTCAGCGGGGTTACACAGTCTGAGCACTGTTCACCAAAAACTCACTGTTATGTTCCTGGACCATCTGAAGATAATATATGCCTTGTGATTTGGTGCATTATTATGCTGGAATGATCAAATGATAGCTATAAAATTATGAACTTAATAACAATACTCAGATGTTTACACTGACCTGCACTGTTCACACCAAACAGCAGGGCTCCATGGAGCTTGGTCCAGATGTTGTTGGGCCACATTCTGATCCTTTCTTTAGCCTGATACAGAGGGAAACTAGATATGTTCGTCCAGGGAACATTTTTCCACTCCTCAAATCCAGGTTTGCTGATGCTGCGGCCATTGGAAAGTGGTGAATTCTGCACATCAGTGTTGATATTGGATGGGATTTGCCTTGTCGTAGCCATCTATTTGTTGATGGCCTGATTCTTACTGTCATTGTGCATAGAATCTAGTACCAACATGCGCAGTGCTAAATATCAAAGCCACATTCAAAATCACAAAGTTTGACTTGTTTGACTAATCCCGTCCTTTAGTTGAATAGAAACTGATGCCTCAAGTATCTGCCAAATTCGAAATAAATGCTTCCTCAAATGCTGGATAATTTTAACCAAATGTTTCCTATGACAACCAATATGCTCTCATTACTATACTTCACCGTTTTTTTTTATTGTTTCATTCAAGGGACTAGAATAATCATCGCAGATGCTTAATTCAGAGCCATTTTTGTGCATGTCTGGAGGAATGTTTTGGATCATTGTCTTGCCTGACAGTCCAACAACAACCCAAGTTTTAGCTTCTCAGCAAAGACAGCCTGATTACATTCTAAAATGTCCCAGAACTGGACAGAACCCATAATGACATGTGTCCCCTACAAGTTTCCCATGGCCTTTTAAAAGTAAACAACAGCTGTGTAACATCACGTCTGCAGTTACACTTCTGGACATGGTTCTTTTCTGCAAAACCCACCTCTGGTCCTTTATTACCACTCAAAAGTATGGTCACATAAGACCAAAGTTCTAGTCTTTTCAAATAGTTTGTAAATTGACACATACGACATGTTGTCTAATCATCTGAGACGTCAAACAGCAGCAGTTTGCTAAATGGTTAAATGGTTAAAATGTCTATTATTTATCAAGAAGATTCATCATGTCTTGTGTTGTTTTAAACATTTGAAACTGTTCCACCAAATAGATTGTTTCTGGCTTGATAGACATTTTTTTTATTTATAAAGGAATTATTTAGCTCATTTTATTTGTGTTTTCTGATCCAACAATTTCAATAAATCCGTTCATTCATTCACCATCAGTAGGCACTTGATCCTGGTCAGGGTTATGGTAGATCCGGAGCCTCCTTGGAACACTGGGCGCAAGGCAGAGATACACCCAGGATGTGATCCCAGTCCTTCACAGGGCACCAAGCACATACCACAATTATTGTATAAAGATGAAGTGTAGAATTGAAACAACATTTCTGGAATTGTTTCACTGAAGCTACTGCCTTCACTCATAATGTTGCTGGTATTGGCTAATAATGATGCTTTTGCAATGTTAGTAAGCAGGTTTTTTATGCCAGTATGCTCTCTAAAAGTCAGTAGATGTTAGCAGTTCTACTCAGTAATGGTGAAAGTAAAGTAAAAGTAAAGGTTGCTTTACACCTGTAGACTTGGGTAAATATTTAGAATGCCTTTTAAGCACACATGTTTAGAGAAACAGTATGAGGTATGCTTTGGTATGGATCATACTATTGATATGGATCATATTATGTATTCTCTGAACATGAAACACTGCTATAAGCATGTTTGTCCTCGCATAGTGGAATGCACTAGCGTTCTGTAACAGGTGGAAGTTTAATGGTCTGTTATTATATCTGTTAGCATATATATTATGGTAGGTAGGCCACTACCAACACACTTTATATAGTATCCTGCTTACAACATAACAATTGCAAAAGAGGATGTCAAATATCATCTGACATTAACCAGTCACAGCAGTTCCTTCTTATTAAACATGTGTCTTAGTTCAAGAGAAGAATTTAGGTACAATATAACATTATCTTTAATGGGCTACAGAAGGGGTCATCAGTTAGATACATGGAGTCAAATTCTCAAGGAGAAAATACTGTTTTGGGCCAGACCCAAGCCGCTCCTAAGGAAACACTTCTACACCTCACGCAAATAATGTATTTAAAAAGGAAAGCAAGATTCAATAGGAAATTATTACATTATGGTGTGTGGAATATTCTATTTTCAAAACAATATTAGACCTATGCTTCTAGTGTTCTACCTCGGCTACAACAAAACATAACCACCCCACTTTGCACTACATTTGATTGTCATTTGATATTCAGCCAAAGAAAAAAGTGTGGGGAAAACAGAAGGGGAGGTAAGATGGTAAAAGTACATCTCTATCTTTACAAATACAATATTTAAAAAAAAAAAAAAAAAAGGCTAATGTCTGACATTTTATACTTTTACATATTCTACATAATTTTAATATGTATGTAAAATGTGTATTCCTGCCTCACACCTAGTGTTCAGTGAATGAATGAATGAATGACTGGATGAATTGTTTGGAATTAATTTATTCATTCTCAATCATTCATTCATAATTTTTGGAAGAGAAAACTCAGCAGCTATTTGATGATATCATGGAATAAATATACACATGCTGTATATTTTGCAGTAGAACAATATGAAAAGGCTGAATAATTTGCTAAATTATTGGTTATTCCACAAGAAATCCTAAATGGTCCAGGACAATATTATTGCCATTTTAGTAGAAGTTTATAACTGTATAACTATAAACTGCATTCTACATAACATAACATAACACAACACAACACAAAATGGCTCTGTACTCCCTATTCCCTACAAAATGCCATGTGCACACTGGGTGACCTGCAACCCCACAGAGTGCATAATTTGGACCCTAACCTACCACTGGATATTCGCTGCACTTTCAGACATGAAAATGTTAAAAATAAAATAAAATACTGCACTATATACTGAATAGGATGCGGATTTTGATATAGATAAAGACTGAGCTGGCTAGCTACTTCACCGAGTTTTTTTGTCTTATGTTTTCTCTTCATAATAAATGCATATAATGAGGGAGTCAAGCTTGAGGGAGGGTCAAGGTGTTTGAAAGTGTTTATGTGAGTTTTTGTGACACAGCTGAAGAAATATATTTTAGTTTTTACTACAAACTTTACTTAGTACATGCATGTTGTACTGACACTTTCCCTGGGATATATGACAACCGTAAGACTGCAATTTTCCATAACATACTTGAACATATCCAAATGATTCTGGTACCATGCCCTGTGTATATATAAGACCAAATTGTAACTCTGGACTGTTGAGTATTCAACCACAAAACACAAAATATTCAGTATTCAGTATTCATTCATTCCTGTATATTCAAACAGATCAGCAATGTTTTAGGGTTCCAGTGCTACGTCTTACCTTAAACTCATTAAATCAGGGCTACATTGTTAAAACTAATGTCTCATAGGTCTTCTAGTACTACAGTGATCTCAAACACCACAGAATGATTGAAGACAAAATTCAGGACTGTTCTTAAGTGGGAAGCAATAAATGTAAAAGGTTATCTAGAAGAAAACCTATGTAGATGACTGAAAATGCAGTTTGAGGCAAAGTATCTTTCAATCATTTTGCTAGTGCCTGTTTTTAATTTACATTTAAAAAACATTACATAAAGCAATTGTTTTTTAATATTAACAGTGGAAAAAAAGAATAGAGGACGTTGACTAATCGATATAAAATATAAAATAAAACATAATATGAATTATTTGCAAAAAGTGCAAGGGTGCCAGGTTTTTTTTTTGGCCACAAAACTGTATTTGATTATCCTCACTGTCCTGAATAAGGCACATTCTGAATAGTATTGTTTGCTTTGTAAAACTATATTTCAACTATCCCTAAGTTCTCATCATACACTTTCAATTAATAGACATTTGCACATATAGAAAATTGTACATATACATTAGCATAAATACAGTGTATAAATAGATTCACAAAAACTATTAAGGAACTTATATAAATGCTCTTGCAGAGGTATTAGCGTTGTGATACCTCCATGTCAATAAGTTCAAGTTCAGCCTCATAAACATTTAAACGTGGACTTCACAGCCCTTTTTGGCTGAGTCACTTGTTGAATGGAATGCTGACAGTCGGATGAGAAAACTGCTTCATAAACAACTGCTGTCTTGTTTTCAAGTTTTCTCCAAGTTTAAGACAATGCTGGTCTACCCAAACCTAAATTTTGGCCAGTACTTGACAGTCCGAGTTTGTTTCTGCCCGGTGTTAATGGTGACTTTAGGGGCCCGAGGTTTTGGTAGAGCCTGAGTCCTGTCCTGCTCTTTGTCTGTTATCGTAAAGCCCTGTTCCAGTTTCGTGTACAGGTTCATCCTGGGTAGAAAGTGTGTAGACACATGCTGAGACTTCACTCTTGGACTGGAGCCCATTTTGGCCTTTCCTCTTTTGTTGAGTGCCACAAACCACTCTCTCCCAGTCCGGTGATTCTTGTGTATCACTGATGCGTATGTATTGTAGCTGTTCTCTTGAAACCGCTCTCTGAACTTGCAGTCATCAGTGAACGTCTCCTGCAGAAACAATTAACAAATCCATTTAGTTCAGTGCAATCAGTGCAACTCTGAGATGAATCTTACAAGCATGCAAGTCTTAAGGCCATTGAGGAACTAGCAGTGAATCATGTGGCACAAAGGGTCAAACTTTGGCATCTAACACCGTAATGAAAACAGACTGAGAACGAATGTGGGATCATCTGGAGCACATCTGGGACAGTGATGATGTTTCTGTAGTGTAAGGTTACCTGAGCTATTATTCTCCTGTAATTCTCTAAGTAGATAACCACATTTTATGCTAACAATTGTTCCAGGCCCCTTGTTAAAAATTTCCAATAACCTCTTACTGATTTGGTCATGTAAGAGCAATGCTAATATATTGTAATTAGCCAATAACAATGTCTAAGGCTAAGATGAAGGTTACAGTAATACAAGATCTCAATCTCTGAAAAAAGTTCTGAAAGTCACATTTGAAAAGCAGCAGCAGCAGAATTCAGTTGGGACCTCTACATACATCTACATAAAGTCCAAACAATCAACTTGCTCTTTTCCTTCTTTAAAGACTAAGATATAATAATATTCATGCCCCAAAAACTCCTAAGATCTGTAATCTTATTTAATTAATATTTTGTTTTTGTCAGCAAAAACTAAACCACTAAAAGAAAAAAAATAAGCCAATGAAATAAGATGTATCCTTTGAAATTTGCTCGAAAATTTGTAAAAGCTTTTTTGTATTGTATTTACATTTTAATTTATAAACTACCAAACGCTAACACATCTACCACAACTTTTTAACAAGTAAATCTACCACCACCACTGCCACCAATAATAATAATAATATGCAAGAGTCTACCTAAAAATAGGTGCTAAATTGCTATACATTAATACTTTATATAATTTCAATCGTTCTTGTTACAGTTTCCCCCTTCACATCATGATTCCCTTGGTGATGAATGCCATGCACTTGTGTTTGTTTTGGTTTTTCTCCTAATGCTGTCTCCACCTCTGTGCTGTCATTGGTTTGTTGCCCTATGGTGTTTAGCTGTTCTGTGTTAGTCTATGATTAGTTTGTCCGTCTACTCTGCTGTTTCTTTGCATTGCAAAGTCTTATTGTGCTTTTGTTTAATTTAGTCCAGTCCTTGTTTGTTTAGTTCAAGTTCCCTGTTCCATGTGTAGTGTTTCTTGGTATGAACTTTACCTGTTCACTATCTGTGATAACCCTGTCTGCCTGAGTCTTGACCCCTGCACTGTATTCTGACTACAATTCATGGCTTGCCCCAATGATTATTACACTGAGCACTTGCGTCCTGTTTCTACTCACCACGTTACACTTCTAAGTATCTAGTATCTCAGTAATCATCATCTTTATCAATGTGACAAAGCTAGAATGCAATGTGTATACAGTCAGTATTTACCATGCACACATATTATCATCTGCCACATTAGCAGCTGCTGCAGCCTGAGCGCTTCATGGCTTGATTGAGTTAGCCCCACATAAAACAAGCTAATGAAAAGCAGCGAGGAGATTATATCCACCAAGCTGCACAAACGAGCATTTGAGACTTGCACAATAATTATCTTTTACTTTTATCTGTAGCACAGTTCTGGAAATGACTTTCCTATCCAAGGCCTTCAAAGTAGTGACAAGCTCTAAGGGCTTCGGTTGTGCAGGCTTGAAACCTCATTAGTCCATAAAATAACATTATCTACCAGAAAGACAGATGCTCTCTGTGTCTTATTTCAGGCAATCTTTACATACCCACTGTGCCAGCATTTCCACTTGGGTAAGGTTTCACAAATGTAGCCTTGACATTTTGATCTGAGTTTTTTGAAACAGGAGCTCAAAATTTTACATTACATATTACATATTACACACAGTTTATAGTGATAATATTCATTCATAGTTCTTTCAGAGTGAAACTCTATACACACTCATGAAGTATTCATTTTATTATGAATTTATTTATACAATTAAAAAATGCCATCTGCCTGAAAACGTCACTTTTTTCGTAAGCAGTTATTACATGCTTTTCTTAAGCACTGGCTTTTCCGGTTCTAACAGCTGACTGACCTCGTGAAATAATTAGAGAAGCTTTTTTTTTTTTAAACTGCATAAGATACACAACATTTTCTGTTAGCTCTGCGCTCTCAGTGTGGCAGCAGCCATGAAAGTTTGGTTTGTACTCCATGATAAGTGTAATTAGAGTGTAATTTTAGTCATATGCATTCTTTCCTTTAACAATTCGCCAACACATCTTAGGAAAATGTTGATATACCTGACATGTCTGCTGGGTTCTCTTTCCCCATCTTTCACAAAATCTATAAAGATAAAATACGTCTTCTGATTTGTGATGATGCTTTGTATGCAATCTTTTATTCTGCAATATATAAAGTTTATTATGAACTATATTAGATTTTTATGGACTATCAAAGCCACTTCTCAGAGAGGGAGATTAAAGGGGGAAGGAAACCAAAGGTAGAGAAAGAAAAAAAAAGGAGAAGACAAAAGTTGGAAAGGTGTACCCCAGGAACTGTGGCAACTTTTGGGTAATTTCCTTCCGAGGAATGTAATTCTCCTATCTCATATATGTATTTAATGTAACATCTAGCCTTTGAGTATGAATTATTTTCATGTGTACTAATAATCAGGAGTTTGCATCTCCCATTCCTAAAAATACAGCTGGTGGGAAACTATATTGTGTGCCCAAGGATAGTCATTCCCCACTATCGAGCCTTGAGTAACCCCAATCACTGGAAAAATAAAACTTGTTCTGGTTTACTGAAGAGCGCAGCATAGCAGAAAATGATGCCAATTACAGATTGACTGGCCATAACGTCCGGGAGGCACGTACATTGCTGTGAGTTGCCATAGCACTCTGGATGTAACTCTGATGCTGGAGACTCCTTCTATAATTGTTAAATAAATGTCTCCTCACAGAAATCTTCACCATATTAATGAATAGAGGTTTTCTTTGTTAAATAACAACATATTTATGAATCAGTTTATTATTAGACTAAGCTTACGTGGAGCAACTGCCACAGAGAATGAGTTGTTACTATTGAAACTACAATGTACTAGAATGAACATGTTAATATAAAACTGATTTGAATTACAGGTGACACGACTGTCAGAGCTGTTGTTATAGAAAATGAATCGACACCTGACCCATCAGTGCTGTAGTCCAAAGATTTTTGCTTATAACAGTAAGATAATTGCTTATACCATTAAGTATAGATTTACATAAAACATGTTCATAAAGACCCAAGAAAAGCAACAGAGGTTTTTTTTGACATAAGGTTGTTATGAGACCTTCTGAGCAGACCTTGTAGCTCAGTGTATTGTAGCTCAGTGGACGTCTGCTATGTCAGTGTTGCATAATTATGATGCTTATAGCTTGCCAGATGAGGGTTACTATGTCATAACACTGTTCTAATGTCAGTCATCCTTGAAAATGTCAAATGTTAACAAAAAAACTATGGCACTGGACTCAAGCTTCTTCATCTTCATTTTCAAATTCAAATCTAACCAAAGCTGACGTTATGACACCTCATGTCAGTTGGAAAGCCTTTCATAAATAGTTATGTAAGTTTGTCTAAGTTATCACAAAAGGCTTATGTAGGTCTCATGTAACCCTATAAACACCACCCTTAAGTAAAGTGTTATAGCATTTTTAGTTAAAAACAAACAAATAAAAAAACCTAAAGAAAATTGAATCAATTGAATCCAAACCAGTAGATGTTTTTAGCTGGGAGTGTAGCACATACACCGTTCATGCTTTTCCCTCGCAGTACCATGGTGTCTCCCATCTTTCAGCATAATCATCGTTAGTGTAGTGTTACTGTGCTGAGTTATTGTAGATAGAATCCTCTCGTTAGATTCTATCTTTGCATATTCATTTAAACTCCATTTTAAGGCACCTTTCCCAGAGTTTGTCATATGTCATTTAAGTAAGGAATAACACACACACACGGGTGTGCTGTGATAGGAAAATAATACATGAAGCGGTGATGGGATTTGGCCCAATGTGAAGTGGAGTTGCTGTTACCACCATTAAGTGGATTATTTTTCTAATAACAGTGTTTTATTCCGCTTAGACCACAGTGAATTTCCAACAATTAAAATTTATTAATCAAGGACATGTCATACTTTTTAACCATCGATAGTTATATTTAACGTTATGGAATGTCTGTGAGAAAAGTTAGTCCCTGTTATCAATAATAGCAGCTATAAAACGCAACACTGTTCCCTCACCAGCCTCTCGTTCTTCTCTCTCTTTAAGTTAATAAGACAGAAAAAACTTATCATGTTACCAAGAAACCTGAAAGCACAAAGTCCTCTGTCCTGAAGACTTTCCCATGGTGGAAAACTTACTGACTATTACAAAGACATCTGAGACTCATGTTAAATAAATGTCTCCTAACAGAAAACATATCAACCATTATAGATAGATAGATAGATAGATAGATAGATAGATCACTTTATTAATCCCAGAAGGAAATTCACAGATATGCATTTATCTTTGTTAAATAAAAGCATGCTTTTTTATTTATTGTTTTTTTTTTTAATTACTCTTAGATTATGTGGAGCACCATACAAGTCCCTGTGAATGAGTCGTTACTATAGAAACGATAACTTATAAGGACAAGCACATTAATATAAACCTATGATTTATGTTACAGCCAGAACTGCTGTCAGAGCCGTGCTGCTATTGACTATTAATCCACAGCTTCAGATTTGAGAATTCAACAGTGCTGTGGTATAAAATTCAATAAATGAATAAATACTGTACTTTGGTTGAATAAATACTTGGTTGAAAGTAGCTTGTTGTACTCTCTAAGCTGGAGCAGAGGTACTTCTCTCTCTTTCTCACTTGGTCACTCCCTGTGCCCCTTGCCCATTGTTTGCTTTCTTTATAAATCCAGGTAACCCTTTAACCTTTGAAAAGATTATGTTCATAATGGTTTGGAGAGAGGTCACGCAGTGTGATATACATCTGTCTTCCCCCTGCCATTATCTCAGCAATAAATTGTCCCTGTGAAAACATCTAAATATTAAATATGACAGACAGTGCAACGACATCAGACACTGTGTCACCCGATACCCGTGTTGGCCGGGCCGGCGTGTATGTGGAGAGAAGTGCTCTGGGGTTTAAGAGCTGAGCTGACAGGACTATTAAATAAACCCCTGCAACTGTAGCTGGCCTGAGGAAAATCAAACCTAATTCAACACTGATGGAGCCACTGCAGCTGCTCTAATTGCTGATGATTTCTGGAGCAGCTTAAAGGATCATCTTCAGATTTATGTGTAGGTTTTTTCCATCTTACATTCCCCCTTGACCCACTCTCTCCATCTCTTGTCAGCAGTCTAACTAAGTTTCATAAATACTCAGAGTTGTGCACGAGAGTACTTTTTAGGCACATCGGTGCTAAAAAGATGAATATAAAGAATGAGAAATATTTTAGCATAAATAAAAGTACTTTTTTTAAGCGCAGACATTGATGATGAGAGTAATTCAAATGGATTAGTGATTCTATGAGGTATCATTTGTTAAGATGTTCTCTAATACTACTTACTAGCCAATCAGAGGAGAGTAAGCTCCCTTTTGCAATAGGAAATCAGGAAGCACAGCAGAAAAAACAAAAACACCTCAACATTAAACCCAAATGGAAAGGTTATCTCCTTACCGAACATGACATAATCATTGCTGATTGGCTGCAGTGCGTGTCAGTCTGGAGAGCTGGAAGATGTTTACAGTAAGAGGATCTTTGAGCCTAAATTAGTCTACTGATGCGTTTATGTGTGCTTATCTTTACCAAGGGCGTTCACATGATGTTATTTTTTACGCTGTTACCTTTGCATGGCATTAATATGAATATGCGAACACTGAAAGCCTGGCTAAAGGAAACCATGTTATTCCTTTCTCCTCACGCTAATAACACAAGTAACCTTGCACTAAATCTAGGCTAACTAGATACCAGACTTTTCCTTGTGATAGTCAAACACTGTGTCCAATCAGCAACAAGCATGTGACCTTCAATAAGGACCTACCTTTTCCATTTTGAGTTAATGCTGATGTGTTGTCTTTCTGGTTGTGATGTCGTGTTTGCCGATTTGCTGTTGGGTTTTTGATTTGTTAATGTGTTTTGAATTTACGGGGCCAACCAATACAGTAACTAGGATCTGGTTTAGGACACGTCCACACTAGCCCGATGATAAGCCATTTACATTAGTGCTGTTTATGAGATGAAATGTAAAATATTAATTGCAGAATGATTAAACAAATGATGTAGTGTACACAAACTAGTGTACTTTGAAACACAAGTTCCACATATTAGTTTGCTAGATAGTTCATGTCTTTATAGTGTAGGAAATATTGAGCATAGTATTAGTATGTGAAGATCTGTAATCTAAAAGTCAGTCCAAAAGATGATCAGTTAGCACTTATTTTAAAACTTTTGTTCTTTCTTTCTGCGTTCTGACACACACCAATTTATAGTTTGTCATCTATGCATGTGATCTCTGGAGTGTCACACATTCTGCCATCTTGATGCTCTTCTTCTTCTTCTCTCTCTCTCTCTCTCTCTCTCTCTCTCTGCACCTGTGTGTCTCTGTTTGCTCACCATATTGATTTTTTTCCCCCCCTCGATTATCAGGCATCCCAGACTCTTTCCTAATCTGCCTTTCCCATTAACGCATGCTAATGAGCTCTGACTTTTATCAGCTGGACTCAGGCTCAAACAGATGCTTGTCGGCAGTCGACATGGTGCGGCTGTGCGCTGAGCGAATCTTTATCATTCATGAACCTCTCAGATTTGCAGAAACTCACAAAGCTGACATTCGCCCTCATGTGAGGTGAGATGGAAAACTTGATCTCAGAGGTGGCTGCTGATACTAATTTGAAGTCACGTATGCGAAAGCTCCATTTAACCTGCTCGTTCCATGTGCGAGCCATGAATTTTGGGAATCTATATGGACACTATTCATTTGAACCGCAGAGGATTTTCCAAAACTCATACACAAAATAAAAATTTCATATAAATGTAAAATGTCATGTAAAAAGCGTGAAGTCTACAACAAGGGCAGTCAATTAGTGAGAAGTGCAGGGCTGATGGCCATCGAGTTTGCAAAAATGTGACATGCTGAAAGTAACAGCAATCCAACATTATCAGAAAAATGGAAAAAGACATTTAAATCGAGTGTGACTACAGACATGATTAATTAGATGGTTGGTAATTAATAATGCCTGCCAAAATACTATTTATTTGACCCACAAGGACAGAATGAGCAGTTAAACCCGTTACATTACTTTAAAGGATAAGGATTAGAAGTTGAATTGAAGCTGGCACTGTTTAAACTTGTTGTAAATGCCAGAAATGCACATTTGATTTGATTTATTTTGCATTTTCTATATGCATTAATGCTGAAAGTCTTCTAACTATTTGCACTATTCATTATTTTAATGTCCAATATTCATTTCTTGAACTCACTTTATTCTACTTTTCAACTTTTGTTAGTTAAAATACCGGGGTCAGTGTCATCAATTATTTACAATTTCTCATTAATTAATCTTATTTAATCAAAGAAACCGTTTTTGAAGCTGGTTGACTCCATTTTTTCCCTTTTCCTCCAACAGTATTGCAAAAAGAGTTTGGATTATTGACAAGTGCTATATACAGTGAGGGGAAATAATTAATCAGACAATTTTGCATTTGTTATTTAATTTACATGCTTTTTTTTACTTTGTACTTATAACTATTAACAAAATAGCACGCATTCAACAAAGATATCTTTTAAAAAAATTCTGCACATGATCATACACACAAATCATACACACACTTTCTTTCTCCTAAGACGACAAGCTGAACTATTGCCAAAGCGTTCTGTTTTTGTTTTGTCTTTTGTTCCAATAAAGCTCTGATTTGTCTAAATGCTAGTGTGCAGATTATAGATGCACGTCTCTGCACCTCTTTTTTCTTTTTTAACAAAAGAGTTTTGTGTGAAGTGTAGGAATGGAGTGGTTGAGGTGCAGTTCACTGTTTATTGTTCTCTGTGTAGCTGTTCTTCCTGGTGTTTTCAGGTCATCCTGCAACTCTTTTCAAGTGACTTGCTTTACTCTTACTTTCTTGGTGCAGCTGTCGGTCTGACATGTTTACAGTCTTTGCTATGGCTCTGTATCTTCTTATATCCAAGTGGAATAATGTCATCCCTGAGAACTTTAGGAAGCTCCTTCACCTTCACCATGATTGCTACTTTGTGGGACCAACATCCTTTATAATGATAACTTGTGCAGTTTGCCCAAAAACATTTTTTTTTCCAGCCAATATATCCAGAAGTTGATGTATTATTATGTAACATATATACATACATACATACATACATACACACACACACACACACACACACTCACACACACACACACATATATATATATATATATATATATATATATATATATATATATATATTAATACAGTGTCCAAATACTTTTCATTGACGTATGAAGTCAAAGCATATTATGAGTAAATATGAAGTGAACGTATGTATTGGAAGTATATTAAATAACAAACTCAAATGCTTGTCTGAATGCTTATTCATTGTAAATAAAAAAGTATTAGTAGTAGTTACAACATTATTAACAGTTCAGTGAAATAAACAGAAATGGCATCTTTTTTTTTAATTTTTTATACCTGTAACTGGGTTTAAAATCAGAATTTCCAGAAGTAACAGAACTAGAATAGAACAAAATGGGAAAAATAAATTTCAGCCTTACATTCCTTACTCACATACATTTCCTATTATTCTAGTATACATTTCCCAATACTCTATATTATAATGTTGTTATGGAATAATAAAGGTGGATAACTGAATAATAAACCTGATGTTAAAGGATGACAACTGTAACAATGGAATGGAAAAAAAGAGAAAACAGTCCTTTCGATATTTGATATTATAGGTTTGTGAGTTGATGTGAGCGTGTAACATGGAAGTATTGACTCACAGTAGCATGAAGCCATCCTCTCTTATTCATGGCTAGAAATCGGTTGCTGAAAACTCCTCGGATTCCTATAACTCCTTGTGATATGGAAAACAGTTCCAGCAGACCTGCAGACCGTCACAAATTCATTTTATGTGAGTGATGAGTGAGAAGTGATCTGAGAAAGAGAGACTTATAGTAGCATGGTACTGGATATAACCTTAACCAATGAATATACAGATGGTCATTTATACCAGAGCAATGGTGCAGTTCCATATGAAAAATCTATTACCTTGTTATTTCTGAAGAAGGCTGAAATACTTAGGTTCTAATGTACATCCCACATGGAAAGTAAATCTGTTCATCATAAAAGTGAGTAACTTTATCTGACTGTTTTGGTTCTATGGGGTCAGAACTGTCTGGTTTTATCAGGAGGTCCCAAATTCAATATTTCAGAAGATTCTTAATCCTTCAGGTTTAGTTCTATCACCCAGGTGTTTTGTTCAACAACCATTTGTCTTTTTTTCCCCTTTGATTTCTGTTTACCTTTCATCCAGCACATATTGGGCCTCCGAACAGATTTAATACAATGGCATGTGCCCTGAACACGGAACCATTAACAGCAATTCAGTGCACGACATTCTGGTTCTTGACCAAGTTACATTCTCATGCGAGTCATTGCAGCTGTTCACATAGAGCATTTCCCAATAAACAAACAGACACAAGCAATGCCACATGAACAGTAGCACACTTTGGAATGGCCTAACAAGTTAATCACATGGGCAAATCAAGCCAGGGGATTTATTAGTTGAAGTGCAGTTTGATATTTGACAGAGTTCAAGAGAGAGAGAAAAGAGAAGTAAAGAAATGATTTAGAGCTGCTGTAACGTAAGTGATCACGGTAACCAACCTGTTTTGTGGATATTCCACAATAATAAATATTGCAAATAACTATAAATGGATAAAACATAATAAAGAATTAAGAATTGTAATTGTTTGCAAATTGCTGTAGCATAAGAAGAATAAAAAATTGTGCTCTTATTGTGGCGGTAAATCAAACTTAGTTTGACTGTGTAAGTCTGTTCAACTTATATTGCATAACTGGTCCAGTAAAATATTGAGAAATGTAGCCCCTTATCAATAATTATGGCAGATCTCGAAACTTTACAATGATATACAAGTATACAGTATATACTATTCATTTAGAAATAGTTTACATTACCATTATGCCATTTTGATATAGCTAATGACATAAGGAAACTGTTACTATGAGGTAGGTTGGCCTGGTTTTTCAATACCAAACACACCAGAAAGAAACATCTGAGTGTTTGCATTGTAAAAACATTTGAGCATTTTTCTGCATAAATAATTGCACTGCTACTGCAATATGACAGATTATTTTTTTATGTGATAAACCTACAACACAGATATATTGAAAACTGTGATACTGGGTGTTTAATAATCAAACCACAAATTTGTCATAAGATTCCAGCCTATTAATGAGTTATAAAGCAATCATCGATGGATGTTTTAGTCTAAAGGGGCTGCATAAATTGGGCAAAATTACATATTTATATTATATTGCGGTGGTGATATGCTTTGCACCAGGGCTGTAGTTTATATTAGGGACACTGGGGACATGTCCTCTGCCCTTTCTAAGGCAGGTTTTGTCCACAACTCTGTTATAGGTTTAGTTTGGTAAAAAGTCTATTTGCAGCTTGTCATTATGGGCATGTTACTCACTGATGACGCAAGTGTCCCACTTTTCTCCCCTCAACCCCCTTTTCCCAGCACTCCATTCAAAATCTACACCCCTGCCTTGGTTATTAATTATTATTCATATTAAATATGATTCATTTTAATAAGCTAATATTTTCAACAATATTCTAAATTTTTATTGCTTACCAAACATATAGGTAAACCATTATTACAATTTTATCTGAAATTGAGAAGTATTTTCCTTCCACAGCTGATATGATGTGTTAGATATTGAAAGTGTACACCAGCCTGCCATTAAAAGAAAAGTCGCTGATATGTTTACAGTAAGGAGTAAAGCATGTTATTACTGCTTACAGACCTCATGTGAATATTGTGTAATCTGTTTGCATACAGCCTAATTTAGCATGCTCACAGAATACCAAAGGGGGAAATGCATTTTGCAGCATCATGCATTTTACAACATAGTGTCATATCCGGCTCGCACGCCAGCAGTACTGCAGTAATTATTGACGCATGATATATTTCACAGTCCCAGCTTTCCAAATTCGCGTAAATGCGCTTAAGTCCACAATCAGGTACTTACAGAGGTGACTGGGCTCGTGACTGCCGTTCACTCTGCCGTTGGGGTGGATCTGGAGGTGGAAGCCGATGCCCACCCTGCAGTACAGAGTGCCAGTGCGGCGCCCCGAGGCCACCAGGTGATCCTCCAACCAACCAGCCGCGGTGCCAATCAGCTGAGCTACAAGCGCGAGCAAGAGCGCAACATTCATTCTTCCCCAAACAACTCTCTCTCTCTCTCTCTCTTCTTTTCTTTCTCCCTCTCTGCACCGGTTAAGTCATGTCCTGCATTTTGTCTGTCTTTTTGCCACAGAGTTCAGGTGGCTGTTAGCCAGGAGTTGGAGCACTGTAGATCCGCGGGCAGGAAGATATTTATATCGCCAATGATCTCACTGGGCTACGCGTGCTTGGGACCTGAAGGACGCTCTCTCTCTCTCTCTCTCTCTCTCTCTCTCACTCACTCACTCTCACTCTATCACTCTCACTCTCCCGATCGACAAAACTGCACAACCAACTTTGAACGTGAAGCCAAACACGCACCCCGTCCTTACCCCAAAACTAGCCCGTTACGCACGTGCGCGCTTGTTTACGACGCACAGGGCGCGCGCGTGGGAATCCTGACCGCGCGAGACGCACGAGCCGCTCTACCGGGGTCTCTCATCGAGCTGATCTTTCTCTAGGTCTGAGCTTTGGATCATTAAGAGTTCCTGAGAAAGTCTAAAATAGACACGGTGCGCGTCTGGATCTCTCTCCTACCCGCTGACCGCTGCGCCTCATAAGACACAAGTAACATAATGCTATTGGATGTTGTGCTGCACGCGCATGCATCTGTACGCTCTGCTGCCACTTGCTTTTTAATGCTTTTTTTTCGCTCTATGGGCTATGAAATCTGTATACTACATCAGGGTCTGCCAGTCGTAAATCTTGTACAACAATCTGCATTTCCTTATGCAATCCTGTATAATATAATGACAATGAAGTTTCTACTCTGTGACTGGTGGGTCCCTGGGTGGTACTAGGTGGTGTCCTAGGCATGGACAAGGAAGTTGTACCTGTTTTATTCATTCATTCATCTTCAGTAACTGCATTATCCTGGACAGGGTTACAGTGGATCCAGAATCTGTCCTGGGAATACACTCTGGATGGGACACAGCCGATCGAAAGGGCACCATGCACACACAGACACACACTCATTCATACCTAAGGGTAATTTAGAGTACACAATCCACTTAAAGGCATGTTTTTGGAAGGTGGGAGGAAACTGGAGAAACAAGATGAAAGCCATGTGGGCATGAGGAGAACATACAACACTCCACACAGAGGGTAAGTCACACCCAGGATCGGACCAGGAACCCTGGAGCTGTGAGGTGGCAACTGTACCCACTGTGCCACCATGCCGTCATAACCTGTTTTAGTTCATCCATATTTCCATCCAGCTTTCATATTACCACATACAAGGCTGTTTCAGTACTTTGTACGGATATTGTCACATTCTGAGATTTATGTAGCCAGTCTTATTATTCGTCCAGCACTGTCCCATATGCTCGAATTCATAAAAATCTATACAGTTTTTCCCACAATGTCACCTATTTAAAAAATCCCCCCAAGTCCCACTGAGGAGTATATTCTTAAACAGAGTACTATGTACGTACTATGGACTATGTTCATAGTACTCTTTTAGCTTCAAATTATATTGAGTGCAGCAACATTCTCACTAGAATCTCGGACTATTTCGAAAACTTCACTGGCCTGTGATAACGCCTCACCTATTGCTATGTAGGGCTGCAAGTAGTGATTGCAAAAATGTGTTGCAAAAAGAACACATACTAGTTTCACCACTGAGACACTGCTTTGAACAGAGAATAAAAATGACTGCGTAATGAATTAAAATAAAATAAAAAAGTTTATAAAGCACTGAGAGAGTTGGCAGTTAGCTGAAATGCAAATCAGTAGTTTACGAGAGTTACGTCTCCAACTGCGTACTTCTATACTGCTTTAGCAATTTAGGAGTCATATTCATAAGACAGCAAGATATCCACCTAATTAAGCCCTTCAGATATAAACCGTCATAAACCTACATACAGTTTAATAAGGATTATAAAGGATTTATAATACCATCCTACATAAAACACAACATTTCATACAGTATTACAGATAGATCAATCAACAAATCACACATACTGTAAATGCTGTTTTAATGTACGATAGGTGGATATATATAAAAAAAAAAAGAACAACATGTACACTGCCTGTACCTGGTAATCTCCCTTTTTTTGTTTGACTTCATGACTTATGAAATGTTATACATAATTTCATTTTTTTGGCTTTTTACTATTGTCTGTCAGTTGTGGTACAATGTATTTGTACAGTACTTTATTCAACTTGAGTTCTGTTTTAATGTGCTGTGTAACTACAGTTTACCTGCTTACTTGGTCCTATAACACATGTTTGAAATAATACAGCCAACTACATAATTACATTTGCCTACCCCATAATTCCATTTGCCTACACTTCATAATGCGCATATACTGTATAAATATAATTATAATTCATCAATGCATATATAAATATATAGATGCATTACATTTAATGAAATCAAACAATGATCAGCACTGATTGTTTAGAATCACACTGCACAGACACAGCCGTGCTCATGAGCCGCCCCACCCCATGCGGCCTGAGCTATGGGAGGCCAACTGCTTTGGACAGCAGGTTGCTTCTATGAGCACTGAAGATTTCAAGGGCTGCTTAGAAAACCTTTGAAATCACGACGCACTGTGAAATTATTCATTATTTTCTGTCATCTGCATATGTTTCTCAACATTCTGTTGCATTGCATATCACAGTGTTAAAAGACAGTCTATTACATACAGTATGCATACTAAATCACACTGAAATTCATGAAAATCCATGAAATCCAGCATTAATTCACCAGAAGTGCTATTAACAGAGCAACAAAGTAAGTTAACACATACACTCACCAGCCACATTAATAGAAACACTTATAGCCCTGATCTGTCATGCAATTATACAATCAGCCAATAATGAAGCAGCAGTGCAATGCATAAAACCATGCAGATACAGATCAATAACTTCAGTTAATGTTCACATTAATCATCAGAATGGGAAAATAATGTGATCTCAGTGCCATGGCAGTTGGTGCCAGACTGGCTGGTTTGAGTATTTAAGAAACTGCTGGGATTTGTACCCACAACCGTCACCAGAGTTTACAGAGAATGGTGGGAAAAATGAAAAACATCCAGTTCTGGCAGTTCTGTGGGCAGAAACACCTTGTTGATGAGAGGAGAATGGCCAAACTGGTTCAAGCTGACAGGAACTCTACACTAACTCAGATATCCACTCTTTACAACCATGATGAGCAGAAAAGCATCTCAGAACACACAGCACGATGAACCTTGAGACGGATTAGCTACAACAGCAGAAGACCACATCAGGTTTCACTCCTCTCAGCCAAGAACAGGAATCTGAGGCTACATTAGGCACAGACTCACCCAAACTGGACAGCTGAAGAATTGAAAAACATCAGCCGGTTTTAAAACATCACTAAGAGAAACAAGTGGATTTATATATGCTAAACCTGAAGTTCTAATCTCCAGTTTTGCGCTTTTAATAGATCACCTGGCTAAACCTCACTAAATTTCCCAAGTGTTGGTAGGCCATTTTACTCTACTGTAGTTAGTGTTACATAGTGAAGGTTT
The DNA here is from genome assembly GCF_027358585.1 of Pangasianodon hypophthalmus. Taxonomy (NCBI): domain Eukaryota; kingdom Metazoa; phylum Chordata; class Actinopteri; order Siluriformes; family Pangasiidae; genus Pangasianodon; species Pangasianodon hypophthalmus. Next base: position 12,360,559 of record NC_069733.1, on the reverse strand, counting down.
TGTGAAAAAGGAATATAGATTTATTATAATAGAAAATAGGAGTGTCTATTAAGGATGTTTCTGGGTTTTAACTGGTCTAAAATCACAATATTTGTTTGACATTTATTGCATTTGATGCCACTGGATTTGTAATTTAAGAGTTTTTCTTGCCCTCAGAACCTCAGGATAATCCTAATGTTATTTAAGTAAGACCATGATGTCCATGATGGCTCAATGTATCAGCAGAGTGTGCAGCATTTTTAAAGTAATGTGCCATGAAAACATTCCAGTTTTAGTCCCTGGATGACTATGAAGCTGACGCCTTTTCGTTTCACATGTTGCAGTACTCTTGATTGATGACTTTAATGTTAACAGTGTGAGACTGTTTACTTCCTAAATTGTAAAAGTCATTTGTTCCAGTTAGGTCCTCCAGTGACTTGAGTGAGGTAATCCACCAGATGTGTATAAACAACCACCGGTCTGACTGATTCATCAATGCTCCTGGCTTTTAGCTGCCTCAGAGGCTTTATGGTGGACTCTCACCGTCCCCTAAAAACCGTTTGTCTTACTTTGGCATGACTGATCATTATCTACACACCAACAAAGCAAATGGGCAGAGATGGGTTTGAAGGCACCGTCGCACATGATGGTGTCTGGACAGTGTTAAAGTCATCGTCTGATCTTCCCGAAGATGGATGCTCCATTATAGTAAGTGTTTAGGAGAGTTATTATCCTATAGCCAGTAAGATTACAGTAATGCAAAGTAACAGCACTTATATGTTGCAACACTAAAGCATCTTCCAAATGGATCTTCTATTTGCACATGCGTCATCCTATCAACAGAATAAATTTTTCTTAGGGATCTATGTCACATCAAGACAGAAAAAAAATTTATTTAAGTGATATTCATGTAAGCCTAAGCCATGGAGAGGTGAAAGTGGTACTGTTGGGGCCATGCTGCTGTTGTAGTGATACCAAGTGAAATAAACCAAGCCAGTTTGCACACAATGAGTTCAATTAACTCTACAAAATATCTTTAGTGGCTGTAGACACAAATAATATAACAATACTAATAATAATATAACATATAACAATAATAATACTAACTAATAATACTACTAATAATAATACTCAACTTTGTGTTGCAAAGTGCTATTTACTAAAATAAAATACAAAATAACACAAAATAAGTAATGTCAATTGAAAACAGGTAAACAGACAATAAATACTAAAATCCACATACATTGAATAAAATAAAGGCTGTAATGGAAATGTAAATGCAAAGAAGTTTAAAGGAATAAAATGAAAGATGCAATGAAAATATATACACTAAGACAGAGGAGGTACTTCACTGTTAAGTGACTTAATGACATAAACTTGTCTGTCTAATAAAAAGTGGTATTTAGATCCACAGCAAGAAGTCTCTCCACTTTTTTGTATATTATAGAAGGTATTTCTAAAAGACCAACATTAGCAGAACTCAGCTCACATGTTGGGAACATAGACAGATGTTCAGCCAGCTACATGGGTACTTTAAAACAGAATTAACAACAAAAGAGAAAGAAAAAAGTATGATAAAACATTGTATGACAATATTGTAGATGCAGGTAGCTCATGCAGTTCTCAGAGCTCATTCTCTCTCTCTCTCTCTCTCTCTCTCTCTCTGTCTTGGGTAAGAGTCTGTGTTACTTCAAGTTATAGGGTTTATTGTCTTTTTGAAAATAGGGTTATTGTTTATTGTCTTTTAGGGTTTATTGTCTTATTGTCTTTTTAAAAAAGGATTGTGCTTTCCACATATACATGGCTATGTTTTTCTGCATTGCACTGACACAGAAAAGAACTAACCTTTGCAATGTTTCCTAAATTATAGAACTCAACCTATGTGATTATTTAAATGAGTGCCAAACGAGCTTAGAATCTAAAATCACACCCAGGTGTTGAACTCTACATTTGATAAATGGAGCAAAAGGATCTAATTTCTCATGAATATGTTTCTGTGAAATTCAATACCAAGTATCATTATCTAGGTTTTGTCCTGATTAAGCTACAGAATGTTTTGAGACATCCGTATAGACATTTCTAACACACCATTGATTAGCCTGTCAACAAAGTCTTCACATTTAGAAGAAATAGAAATGTAAAAGGAGTAGCGTGTACAATGAGAAGAGTAGAAGATCTTAAAATAGAACCTTGTGGAGCTCCACAGGTAACAGATTTCCCAAAGCAACAACAACTGCCCGCTCAGCAATCACCGTATAATTTAAACCATTTTCAAATGTTCCCTGAGAAACCTATCCAGTTTTCAAGGTGGTGGATAAAGATGGATAAAGATCGAACAAATATGTCGAAGGCCACAGTCAGGTCAAGAAACACCTGAACAGACAGTTTGTATAAATCATCTCTAAACCTCCAGAAGAGTAAAGGCTGCATGGCCAAATTCTCTATAACAGAAACATACGTTATGTAGCTGCAGTCCGTAAGTGTGCACACACGTGCAACATATACACCGAGTAGTGCAAAAACAGTAGTTACATATGCCGCAATTTTGATAGATAGTGCTTTAAATAAACTGTTATATCACATTTTTAACAAAACTTTCCAGCAACGTTCACAATGCTGCTTTCACAATGTTGTGCTTCTCATAAACATGCGATTTGATGGTTGTGAAATCCACAACGAATCAGTAATTGTCTTTTGGTACTCATTGTTTGGAAGTTTAATTTTAATTTTGTGCCACAGGCTGCATTAATGATGCCTTGTGTACTTAAAACAACACTCGACTGGTGTATACAATTACAATTCTCAGAAATGCTCCTCAACCCTTCCAGCTCTGAACATGGCCTCAGTCATCTGGAACATTCCGCCTTGGCAAGGCGGAACAGGAGAGCGGGATTCTGCGTCCGATCCCCTTCTCCCTTTCAACCCACAGACATATTTTTGAGCTTTAGGGGTCAAAGCGTCTCACCCTGTTCCCCCCCTCCATCCCTAAATGCCAGAGCAATGCCAGAGAGAGCCAAAGAGAGACGCTCAGTTCCAGTGCGTCGTGTCAAAACAGTCTGCGGATCAGCCGAGCATTTAATCAGTGCAAAAGATCTCAACATGTGCATGGGACAAAAGCGCCGGTCCATTAACGTGTGGGAATGACTGTGCTGCTTTGACTACAGCCTGGTACATTTGATGAAGAATAAAGAAGCACCTGTTCACTCATTACAGACAGCGGCACCTGTCAAATGCAGGCCTTAGCCAGTGAGAAACTGTCAGGATGGGAACTTCCAGCATGGCATGATTAGTTTACATTAGTTATTGGTTGTGATTTTTCAATAGCAGCCTAGATACTAAAAAATTACAATTATTAATATATTAATGAACGACATGTACGTTTTATCCAATTGTAGCTACACATAATGTTATGGAACATCTGCAAGATAAGTTAGCTCCTGTTATCACTTACATTATAACAGCTATAAACATTCTTTCTTTTATTTTTTCTGCTTTTCTCCTTCCATAAATGATAAATAAAAACGTCTCTTTCCAGTAGCCTTCACCATATCCATTATTTTTTAACTACTTTTTTTTTTTTAATTAAGCTTAGATTATGTGAAGTGTCTGCCATACTGTGTCTCTGTGAATGAGCTCTTACTATAGAAATGATAAAGTATTAGATTGAATGCATTAAAATAAACATATTATTTGAATTATGGGTGGCACTATTATCAGAGCTGCTGTTATAAAAAATTATCAACACCTTCTGACCAATCAGATTTGACAATTCAACATGTTGCAACCTCATCTCATGAGAATTCATATAAATGACCCTGTGAAGTATGAATGCCAACCCCATTCCTAATCATAACCCTATCTTTTCATACAGATATTATCATGAGAAATGTTATGAAATTGCAAGTGTGAGAACAATGTAGTTAGTTTTGGGGTAAAATAGATTGTAAATTGATGGCAGCAGCCTCTTCAAAGCTGTCACTATGGAGTTAAGACTCCAGTGATGGACTTTTGGTGGATTAGTCTTTCCAGTAGAGAGCTGTTTGTCCAGTGAACCAATAATTTGAGGGTACAGCAATCTGTTTTCTAGAGCTAATGCAGTTTAATGCTAGCAACATTTGGATTTTTAGCTTGGTGTGATAACCTGTGCTCGAAAAATGATCTCACTGGTTGTGCTAAGCTCTCACAAGTAAAGTAAAAGCCAGGATTTTTTTTTCATCAATCAATTCACAGATGCAAATATTTGCTTGCTTTATCAATGTTTTTTTTTAAAATCCCATTATATATATATATATATATATATATATATATATATATATATATATATATATATATATATATATATATATATAAGCACTGATCTTAATCAATTGGTCACTTCCAAGAGTGTTTCTGATGGCATTACAAACCTTTATTTCAGTAATAGCCTTTCACACAGGTGCTGATTTTCTACATTAGCTAGATTTGAGTCAAAGCAAATTTTCTCTCTGAAGTTGTTGCCTTCACTAGAGAAAGAACCTGATCTCGTGGGAATGTGTTTTGGCTTTCATAAAACATGAGGTAAGACACAGTGACCTTAGTATTTTAATCATTCTTAACCCAGATAGAACCTTATAATAGTATGGTTACGATATGCAATGGAAAGCTAATGCCATCTTTACACTAACCTTATTTTAAAATTTATCCAGCTACACCAGCTCAGTTGCTGTAGAAAACCAAAATGGCAGTTTATTTTGTACTAAGGGACTTCCCCAGCCCCGTAAATCATGTCTCAATCCCTATCTGTATCTACTAGCCTAAAACAGCAGTAAGCAGAGTCCAGTGAAAGATTAGCTCTGTATAGTTTTACGCTGGATTTCCGAGAGAATGTATTTTTACTCGGTGGACTGAAAGCCTAAAGCAGTGTCTCCATAGTACTTCATACAAGAGTATACTTTTTTATGTCATGGCGAGAAGACAAAAAGCAATGCAACAAACTTATGGCAAATTTTGCAACCTATCTAAAGATGTTTATGTCAACTAGGCTTGTTCCCATCACTAACATTCAAACATGTCATCGTGGCACAATGCAGCAAAGATAACATGACCATCTACGCATATTAATAGCATCCATATTAATAGTGACGTGTGAAAGATTGGTGCATCTCTTGAGCTTGGACAATTTATGTTCCTCTGTGGTTTTGCTAAGTAGCACTGTAGGATCACAACAGCTGTGCGTGGCATTGTTAGCGATTGAACTGTTGACACTGACATGTTCAGTATAACTGCGCACCTCTGCTATGCGAACCGGAGGTATTTGCTTTGAGTACAAATGCCTGCCAATGGCTGATCTATAAGCTAAAAAAAGATAAGCACGCTTTCATAAGGTAAAGACCCGAATGTAATGAGACAGGCATCCTCTTAAGTCAACAGGACCATGTGACTACTCGGAATACTGGATTAAAATATAAAATAAAGTTTTTAGAATATTTATTGGTTTTCTGGTCACACTGAGTATCACAGTAGGTTTATTAAAACAACTGACAGTCAGTAGAAAGACTCTTGGACCCAGCATTGCTAGTTTTTATGCCAAATTGGGCTAGTTTTGGAACAAGGTTGCGGGTGGAAAAGCAAATCTGTGGGTGGCGTTTTTGCGCTAGTTTGCAAATAGTCCATAGCTTCCATATTTAAAAGCAAATAATCAGAATCAAAGCTAATCAGTTTGCATAAATATAGACTAAAACAAATAAATGGAAAACATAAGTGCAGACAGTGATGTATGATGTATGATGTATTGCAAAGATGACGGAGTAGATAATGTCTGTACCGAGTAGTGATAAAAAGTCATACTGCAAATACTGCAAATCAGAAATGTGAGCACATCACCATGAAACCATGCAAAGAGAAGAAAATGTTCCTGAATATTCCACTGCCCAAAGGTCTAGTTTCAGGTATTTTCTTGGGGTTTTTGACTGTACGTTTTGACCTGGCAATCCTGCTTGGACCACTCCATCAATGAGAACATTTTAAACTTCTTTATATCCTTAGGTTCATGCATATGGACTGTCCACTTCTATTCAGACCACAGGTTTTCAATGCCCACTGCAAACCATTGATGTTGTTCCCACTGATTTGGATCTGGGTCATTATCTGGTTGAAAGCTCTATCTCCAATTCCTAACTTACTTGCAGAGGAAACTTCTTTTGGGCCATGAATTATCCTGGTACTTAGCAGGATTCATGATTCCATCTGAATAGCATGATGCCATCTGGTGCCCCTTGACCACCAGGCACACAACAGCCCCAAAGCACCTATGGTCTTCCACCATTGCAGGAGGTAGGAGGAATTTGCCCAGTATGCACTCCCTATTTCTCACTAAACATGCAAAAGGTGTGTAAGATCAACTTTGTTCTGATTGCAAGACACAATTCCAGTTGTAGTTCCACTGATGCTTATTGAAGTTCAGATGCTGCACTTTGTGGGTTGCTCCCAGGAAGAGCTTCTTCAGTGCAACCCTTTGGAACAGCATGATATTATTGAGATGGCACAATATAAAATTCCAAGATTAAATTCTGAAACTGTGTAAACTTTGGGTTCCTTCTTGCCTCCTTCACCATCTTCTTCACTCTGAAGCTGCTTGAAAGCAATCGATCCTTATAAAAGCAAATGTTTGAATGTTTCAAACCTTTTTTTTATTATGGCTGTGATTGTGGTTAATGGAATCATGTATTTTTTTTATGATTTATGTATTTGTAGCCCTGTTGCCTGATTTGTGCAGGTCAAAACTATATTTTTGTATTGAAGGTTTTATTCATGTAGCCCCATAGCTCTAAGTAAAAATTTTTTTTTACATATGTGCATAGAAACAGGAAATGGTCAGAGGCAGACTAGAGTTCCTGGGGACTGAGAATTACTTTTATTAGTGAAAAGGTAAACAGATTCTCCAACTGTCATCCATTCATTCAGCTTCAGTGTCCTGGTCAGGGTCATGATGGATCCAGAGCCTATCCCGGTAACTCTGTGTGCGATGTGAGAATACTCCCTGGTTGGAAATTCTCCAATTATTTAAGTGGGAAATGATTCATTATATGCCATGTGTATTTGATATCATAAATTTTGCCCATTCTCTTGAAGGGTGCCTCTGATACTGTCATTGATCCCACATTAGCATGCTCACCTTAAGATCAGCAATTTGGAAATCCAAGTGTTTGTGAACAGTGGGTCAGAAGACTGAATAATAATATCTTTAATTATAGTGTCTTTATGCAAAATAATTTATCAGTAAGATTCAGTATGAACCAAGTATGTGTTGTATGTGGAATTTAATACATTACACAGATTTAACACACAGCTCATGAGAGATAGATGTTAGAGATGGAGAAACAGGTGCAAGCCCAACAACTTCCCTGTTCTATGATTGTTCCTTTCTGGTAATGCTAAGAATCTGAAAGGCACGCATACATGTAGAAGGTATAAGCAGTGATCCAAGAACCCAGGTATGCCTATAAAGACAGAGGGAGTGCCTTTAAAGCACATGCTATGTGTAAATTTGTGCCTGTCAGCAATGAAGCAGATAGAGAGTGCTGTGTATTAAAATAGTTTGTTGTTTAGTAATATGCAGGCATAACTTACAGAGTTTATATAACCTTACCTGTTGGGGTGCTTATTATTATTATTATTATTATTATTTTTGAAAGTTAGTAATCTTCAACTTGTAAAATTCTTACTGATTTGCCTTGTCTTTCCTTTCATCAGTTTATTTTGGAAGGAGTCTCCAGTGTCAGCACTTTGTAACAGTCAGAGGTAAAGCTGTAACTTTAGGTTTTCTGACACAGAGAAAGTCACTGATTTATTTTCTATAAAAGCATGCCCTGCTGTGTTGTATTCCTTACTATATATACCTCAGAGTACATGATTCTCAATTAAGTTCATATTGTGATCATAAATCAGTGGGTGTAAATCACACTTTTGAATTTTCCATCCATTTCACCATCATCTCGAGTGTCTCAGCGTTGTTCGTGTGAAGAATCTATTAATACTGAACTTGAACATTATACCATTCAAGCTTGCTGCTCTTCCCCAGACCTATTTTGATGCAAGCGAGCCAAGTTGCCAGAGGTTACAGAACAACAGGAGCACGAACGGAAGGGACAGATGGAGCGATGGTGAAGAGGTGAAGAGTTCACTACAGGACACAATCACACGTTAACTATGAGAAGCGGACCAGATAGGTTGGCCAAGGGTGAATGCATGCAGGAAGGGTTGACTGGTAGGTGCTGAGTGTTAGACTGACAAATGTAACCGGAGCTTAGGAAAAGGGGTGGGCAATGACTCCAGGCTCAAAGCAGGGCAGGGTAATAAATATCTCTGGTAAGCAGAGGTGAACCCGGCTCCAAAAGACCGTCAGAGTCTCCCAGCTGGGTTTACTCCATTATCCGCTGTATCAGAGAGAACACTTTGATTGCTGTGCATGCAAAATACAGGAAGCTGTTGCATTTGCATTAATTGCATTTGCAGCTACTGGAGTTAAGTTGTAAATTGCAGGCTGGAAATGTTGTGATTGAGTTCAGACTCGAAAGATTAATTTGAGGGAATAATTTGTAAGTGCTAGTCCTTGATTCACCCTTAGAGGGGAGTAATGTCATGTTTTTAGTTTGTGTTTTATTGCTTGAATAGCAGTTTGTAGTTTAGCAGTTTGTATAATATATTGTCTTTCTGTCCTTGAAAACCTGATACATATGGATATGGAAAAATGTAATGTTCACATAATTGCTGTTACAGGTTTGCTAGTATTTTTGGAATGACATCCCTCAGGACCTTTGTGTTTACACTTCCTTCATATATTTCCAGTGTACATCATAACATTTCATTTTGATCTGGGCCCATATTCATCAATCCTGTCAGAGAAGGAAGTCGGTCATAACTTCTGGAAAGTTCTGACAGTGACGTGATTTTGGTTCTACTCTTACATATAAGAGTAAAAGCAAATTAATAGTGCAATACATAGTAGTGCTCATAACTCAAATTTAGGAGAACCTGAAGGAGTATGTCACTTCATCCATATAAATAATAGTTTAATACTTAATACTAAAATACTTTAGTAATTCCGAGAGGTTTTTATGAATGCAGGCCTTGTTCCTGCTCACCTTTCCCCAATAAAATGAAAAGTTTTCATGGAAGGTCAGTAGCTACAGTATGGTCCAAGAAATTTAGGTTAGCGATGAAAAACTAGCACATTTATAAACATATGGTTTTATACAAGGTTACTTAGTTAATATAACTGCTCATTTAGTCTTTCTTTCAGCAATGGTGATAATGTTTAGTATCCAGAGGACTATTTAAAAATGAGTGTTAGCACAGTGTTAGGAATGTGTGCAACCATTTTATATGCAGCAATCTGATAAACTTAGCAAAATGGTGTGTAATTCAGATGATATTCAGATGCATTTCGTTTTTAATCAGCTAAAATTTATTTGCCTTAATAATAAGCATCGACTGAGAATAATGGAGTGTATGTAATTTGTGTGTGTGTGTGTGTGTGTGTTTTATGGTTAAGGGAAAAAGGATTTAATTGCGTTTCTCACAATGAAAGCTTGGTGTCCCTGTTGAGCTATTTTCAGAGCGATTACCCCCCCCCCCCTCCCCCCAAACATACCCCCACCCCCACCACCACCCCCCTCCCATAATAGGCTATAGGCTAAATAAGGATTTGCATTTCTTCCTGAAAGGGACATATGAATGTAATAAAACGCAAAGAAAACAATCTATTGATTATTATGGTAATAATCTGTAAATTAGAGCAGCTTGGAGCCTGTGGCTATTCCACAGCTGAGGTTATAACCCCTTTTTCATAGACACCCATGATATGAGGTCTTCATTGTGGATGAAGGTAAATTATAGTCGTTAAAAGCCTCTTTCCCCGCACTATAGCCTTATAAAAAAGCGTGGACTGGGAAAAAGAACTTAGTGGAAAGGTAGGGTGATCACTGCAACCGATTTTGCTCTTAAGAAAACAGCAAATCTTTTATTTTATTTTATTATTTTATTTCCTGTAGCTGAAATTGGACAAATCTAAACAAAATGGAATTTTTTTTCAATGCACTGTGTAGCAAAATTTATAAACGTATATTATTATTATTTTATTATTATTATTATTATTATTAATATTAATATTGTTGTTGTTGCGGTTAATAATAATAATAATAATAATAATAATAATAATAATAATAATAATACGAAAATGAATCATTGTATAAAGTATTTGTAAATATCAATAAGAGAAAATGTACTACTTCTAACTGATTTATTACGATTTCGGTTGGTAAAGCAGGGGAAATGCTTTTGTGATACCACTTTCAAATACTACTACTGCTACACTAATAATAATAATAATATTAATAATAATAATAATAATAATAATAATAATAACCATATACGTCATTTTTCCATTTTTCCGGCTCATTTAAAAAAATGAATTGGCTTACTGCTTGTGCATTAATTATTCCATTGTCGTTTAAATGCAGCGCTAAATTTATGCGCGCGCTGTCCGGGGATTTAAACGGCGTCGGGCGCGAGAGCAGAATCCCGCGCGAGACTCGCGACACGCAGCATGACCCGGTGACACGCGGTACGCTGTGACTGTAGCATGGAGCTCTGCTGGCACTGGGAGCGCGTGATAACCACTGCATGAGTTAAAAGGTTAAAATAGCGACGTAAGACTAGACGCGCGTGTCATTTTTCTATTTGTGTAAAGAAATCACTTCTTAAACATGTAATCATGTGTAACACTTGCAAAGAGATTAGAATATTTATTGTAGCGGAATGAATCACGAGGTAAAAATGAAAATAAAGCTATTTTATTGTCAAAGCATTCAACATGGTTAGATAAACTATCAAATAGTAAATTTCAGCAAAAAGGATGAGACACAGAATCTATTCCTCACGGACACAAAATATTACACCTTTGTTGTATTCAAACAAATATTTACACTGTTGTAAATAGACTGTATCTTAAACAGATAACTCTAATTTACATGCATTCTTAAATATAGTTCAACATCATATTCCGAATTATTTTAATTAGGCCTATAGACATGAAAAGCAATTGAATAATTTTTTTTTCTTCATGAAACTGAACTACATTTCAATTCATTTCTATACATTATACAATACATTAATATATACAAAATACAAATTACATGTACATTTTATTATTTCCCCTTTCCCCCACAAATAATAAGTGCTTCATATGATAATAGATTTTTCAAATAGATTTTTTAGAGTTTTTGGGTTTTAAAGTTTTGCATACACAAAAGCATGACATGTTGAAAGATACGATCCAAACAGAAACGTCCTTAAGAATGTGAGATCTCCAATTTGACAAGATTGACAATATTCCCCTTCCAATAGGAAAAAAAATGTCGTTTGAAAAGTATAGTGGCCCAAAAAGTCAGTTATGAGAAGTCATGTGACGCGAGAGGTGATGCCTCTCCCGGAACGACTCATTGCAGATGGGGCACTTGAGCTTCTCCTCACGCCGCCTCTTGACCAATGGCTCCATGGAATATTCCTTTTTGTGGTGCGAACGCATGTGGTACACGAGGTCAGAGGTCATGCGGAAGGAGGCATTGCACTTCGCGCACCAGTTCTGTGCTGGCAGGCAGAGAGAGGTGAAGGATGGGGGCAGGAGTGTGAGGGCAGATGGCATCTGCAGCTGGATGGCGCTTGACGATTTAGGCCAGAAAGTTGTTGCGTAGAGGAATGGGTTCTGCTTTGACATGCCACCTGGTACAGGACAATTGGTGCCCAGTTCAGAACCTTGCAGCTTGGCTCCCAGGTGATCAGCCTGATAGAGTCTACTGGAAGTGACGGTGTCACCTACAGGAGGGTGGCAGTCTACACCAGGCATCAGTTTAGGCGTCATGATGAGTGGTGAAAGCTGCGAGAAAGAACGCGATGGCTGGCTGAAGGCGCTCTTGCGTTCTGAGCCTCCGGAATCCTGGGACACTGAAGTGAAAGCACTCGCTACAGCTGAGCTCTCGATCCGTGACTGAGGCGGCTGTGTCTCGCTCAGCACTTGCCTAATGCTAGGATGCTTCTCACTGCCAGGCCTCACTGCCTCTGTCTTATTCTCGGAGTTGAAACCACCATTTTTGGCACCATGCTTTAAGCCCTGTGGTGACTTTTTGACTTCAGTAAAAGCACTGCGTTTTATTTCTGGGACCTCAGAGGGAGAGAATGGTCGCCTGTTATCGTCCAGGCCATAGGCTCCACGGTACTGCTGGGCCGAATTAGCCAGCTCTTCCTTGGACTTAGGGGTCAAACCCATGGCCCGGCTGTGGTCCTCTAGATCGGAAAATTTGCGCTTTCCTGAGCTCTCACTCAGTATCTCTGCCTCCTTGTCAGTATCAGGACTTGTCCTATTGTTCTCCAAGTCCCTGGCAAGGTTGTGGAAGTCTGTTGATGGCTTTCCATCCTGGGGGCTGGAGAAACCTTCGGATCGGCCCAGTTTAGGGCTTGAACTGGAAGTGGGCATGCTGGCCTGTTCTCTAGTGTCCTTAGCATCGTCCTCGCCACCGGCCATCATTTGCAGTCTCTTGGTGCATCGGAATCTCAGGTGAGCCAGGAGAGGGAACTCAAACTGGAAGCGCTGACTGCAGTCTGGACACAGATAAGGTGGCGATCCTGCACAAACCAGAAATAAAACACAATAACTTATAAGTGATTTTAAATTTGAGCTAACAGATATGTATTAAATAAAATAAGAATAAACATTAATAGGCTGGCATTGCTAAGGTTAACAAATGACTATGTAAATAATATTCTGGACACCGTATTATTCCGCAGTATTCTGAATACTCTCTATAATAGAGTTATTTTAACTTACAGCATGAAAAACACATTTATTCTGTAACATCAGTGTTATGTTAAAACCTTTTTAAAATTAGATTTGCGCTTCTTATCAAGCATCTTATTCTAGAGTAATGAAATATCAGTTATGCAAATGCATCCATTCATTAACATATGCATATTCTTAATGATTAAAAAAGTTATTTACCTGTTGTCCAATAAATAAATAAAGTAATAAATGCTAATGCATTCCATTGAACTGTACCTTTGCTTTTGACATGGTTTCTGCTAGAGCCGAGTAACAGTAGCTCAATCAGGTCCTTCCCGTACCACACCAACAGTTCTTCATCCTTCTCAATTCTTCTCAGGGACCTATAGAAGAGCTGGCCATTCTTCACGTAAGCCTCCAGGTTCTGCTCATCTCTGTCTCTTGCAGACTGGACCAACCTCAACCACATCAGACCTTCTGCAGAACTTCCTGCAGCTGAAGTGTCCACCTATCATCACAGGCACAAGCAATGTTATTTAAAATATATTTAATATCGTAACCGAAGAACAACATCTAATGGTTTTTAGCTGTCTGAGCAAATGTTTTTCATAGCAAACAAATAATTCTGGGCATTTTCAGAATTAATTCAACACTGAGGATTTTGTAGAAACAATATTGCAATATCAGCTCATTACATGCTAAAATATTTTAATCAGAGAGCTAAATGGGGCGTTCACATGCTCAGATTTTTGTACACACACACACACACACACACACATATATATAGATTAGTGTGTTCATTGTGAACTTGTCTGCCTATCTGGGCCAAGGCTCCCTCTCTCTCAACAGATTTTCAAATCAAATTTGGACTCGTATGCATCCACAAGTTCAGTCCTAACCTTCAAGTGCAATGTGAGAATCATTAACCATGACTCGTACCCTGAATATATAAGGCGCTGTCCTCTTGTCTGTGGATTTTAGGGCGATGAAGGCGATGCTGTCGTACAGTGAAGTGTGGCTGAGCACACACGGGCCGAAGATCGCGTTTTCGGGGATGTCGCAGGTGGTGTACACGCTGGTGAAAATGTCCGTTAAACACTGCTGCATGGCCTTAGCGTCTCCATCCCACGCCAACTTCTGCGAACTGGACTCCTCCATCACGACCTTCTCCCCCAGACACAGACAATGAGCCGGGAACAAAAATCAATCAGGTCCAGCAGTCTGTTTAAAATACAGGCTAATCAAACAAGATCTGATAATTATGCTCTACTTTATACCTGTATAAAAAAATTAATATAATTGCAACAAAAGAGATAAGTATAAGACACGTGGCCATGTTTAACAGCAGGCTTAAACTGAAATAAATGCGACCTTCATATGCGACTTTTTAAAATCGACTTTCAAAAAATCGATATTTGTTTTAATATGGGCCTACTCATGAATTATTAATATTATTATTATTATTATTATTATGAAATTATTTTAAAATAAAAAAGTAAACATTATTATTATTATTATTATTATTATTATTATTATTATTATTATTATTATTATTATCATTTCTTTTAAAATAAAAAGGTAAACATTATTATTATTATTATTGTTATTATTATTATTATTATTATTATTATTATTATTATTATTATTATTATGTTTTTAAATCCATGCACTGCAGGAACAACAACAGTCGTTTTTTTCCCAGTGGCATCAGGCTATTTTGCCCGTTTTTCATGCCACTGATACGGAGGGAAATTAGCGGCATTTAGAGTCGGAGCATGTCGAATGGATTTCAAGTGCACTGTCAAAGTCGCTGATTTCGTGTGCAGCAGGCTTCCCTGCTATTCTACACCACCGTAACGTATGTCCGTTCATTAACATAATCCAGCACTTTCCCTCAGAGACTTTAATTAAACCAGCAAATGAAAGGAGCTGGGGATTTTTCTAAGCCAGACTGCACATTTACGAATGATCCGATTTTTGTCTTGTTTAGAATAAAACTCATTATAAGCTGCGCTAAATAAAGAAGACTTGCAGCGCTTATAACTGCAATTTACACAGATCATCTCGATTTAGCAAAAATCTGACAATCTTCATACTACTTTTGTGTTAATGTGCTACATCTTTATTATTTTTATTCTTGGTCCATCATTTGTTTTCAGTTGCTTTGACTTAACAATTTCAATTTCAGATGAAATGAAATTTCTTGTCATTTAGATCACCTGCATTCTAAAAAAAATTAAGTCCATGCAGTAAACACACACACACACACACACTTTAAAGTAGGATATACTCTATATTCTGATAGTTATCTTGTTCATTTACTTTTTATTTATTTTATTAATTGTTATTTTTTATTCATTTATTTTTTTAGATAGTCATTGGCTAATAACACACTCTCTCTGTTTTTGCTGTTTCTGGTTTTTTGTTGTAGACTGTCTGTATAGAACAGAGTCCAGATGACCATCCACAAGCACATTAACATGCCGAAAACGTCCGATGAAGCCCGAGCTGCACATCCGACTCTCCGACTTCACGCAACAGTCATAGAAACGCAGCTGCGCTTTAGGTTTTATTTGAGTTATTTCTCCGCAGATAATGTTTTCAAAAGTTTGGTTTCGAAAGATGTTATGCCTGTGCATTTCTTTTCTTTTTGTTTCTTTCAGCAGTTTTAGTGCTGAGCTCTTCTTTTGTAGCTGTTCGGGTCGGTCGGGTAAAGCCACACAAAGAGCGCGATGAATATGCATCTCTCCTCTGAGCACTACAACAGAGCCCGGGCATCTCCAGCACACAGCAGATGAACCCGCTGACCCCCGGCTTCACGGTGAAATTTATAACCCTGTCTGAGCGCGGCTTTGTTATTATTCCCATTTACGACTGCACAATAACGACCAAACTCCTTCACGTCGTTTAGTGACGTTCAGTGAAGGTAAATATATTGTAAAGCAATGCGCCTTTCGTCCTCTCTGGACTAACATCTGCGCATCTTTCTCTCGTTTCTACAGCAAAGCCTCAGTCTTGAAACAACACATAATGTTCACCTAACTTCACACAAATCAAATGCAATGCTCAGCTAAGTCCCTGTTTGGACGCAGACACCACGCGCGTTATTCAGCACTGAGGATGCTGCTGTGCATGCAACCAAAAGGCTGCTTTCGCAGTGAATGAAGCGCATCCGGGCTGGTTAGAATTCAGCTCGATATACTCACCGATTAACAAAGGATTAAAAAAAAAAGACAATAATCCACAAGGTTTGCAAAGCTGTAAGAATGTGCCGTGAAGCGTGCGCGTGCAGAGCCGTCAAGTCCGCGCGCTCAGTACATTTCCCGCTCCGGATGAAGGTGAGAGTGCCGGCGGGCGCGAGCGCAGATGGAGCCGTGAAGCAGCGACTGACTGACACACACACTCTCGCACACACACTTTTTGTTTGCTGCGCATAATCTGCCCAATGAGGCGTGTCACTCTCCGTCTCCTCCCTTTAACTCTTCACTAGCCGAGGCCAAGCTTCAGGCGCTTTAGTTCAGAGTAGCCATTTCAAAACAAAACAATAAGCTCTCGAAATGCTGGAGATGTGCAGAGTGATAAAAATATCAAAGTGGCACAGATATCAGAACATTCTGTACATTTTTACGCATCAATATGGCTGCATGTTTAGGCATTAATATAACAATAATAATAATGATTGGATCCTGTATGGTGGTTATTATTATTATTATTATTATTATTATAAGTAGTAGTAGTAGTACAACAAAAGGTTCATGGAAGATCTTTTAGGGCTTAAATTTCTGTCTCTGGACCCTTAAAGGAAACTCCAGGAATCTTGTTTGAAATAATCTTAATCTCAAAGAACCCTAATATCAATGAAAAAAAGTTTCTAATTGTATACTACTACTACTACACCTACTACTACTAGTGCTATTAGGAATAGCAGCATTCCCCATAACGCTAATATGAGTAAATAGTCTATTATAAAGTACATTTATTTGCTTATAATTCATAGCCTTCCATACCATGCTGTTTGCAAAGTTCTCTACGCATAATAACAATAATGATACTAGTTGCATAACTAGGCATCACATCTCATCTCAGGTGCATGGGTATCTCTTCATATTTTAGTTAGCATATGTATTTTCTTCAACAGGATTGAAAAAAGCAATGCCTGGATGACATATTGCAAATTCCCTACACAGCATCCTAGCTCTAAGGGTTCCTAATCATCATTTTGCAGTTTACTGAGTAGAGGGTTTTGTTCACTATCAACCATCAGCCATGTGCAGAATTGTTTTCTCTCTGGACATCTCGGGCGCGCGCGCGCGAGCGCGCGCTTCACTCTCTTCACTACGGGAACGCGCGTGCGGCGGTGCGCGCTGGCCGGCGCGCGCTGAGGAGGAGCGCGTCCTGACCTCAGCCTACAGTTCACAGGAATTTAAAAAGTGAGAGCGGTTTGTTCCATTCGACACGGATGAAGTCGTTAAACTTAAACTTGGCCCTAACCTTGACCACTCGTGACTTTTATCACGAGCTGGCCGCGTGCTAAGGCAGGTGCTGTCCGGGTCCGAGTCGCACGCGCCGGGATTCACGCGACTCTGAACGCTTGGGAGTGGAGTGAGTATGAAGGAGCGGATTAATGAGCGGTTTCTGTCAGGAAGCTGGTATATGTTGGGTAGTTGTGTGTCAGGAAGCTGGTATATGTTGGGTAGTTGTGTGTCAGGAAGCTGGTATATGTTGGGTAGTTGTGTGTCAGGAAGCTGGTATATGTTGGGTAGTTGTGTGTCAGGAAGCTGGTATATGTTGGGTAGTTGTGTGTCAGGAAGCTGGTATATGTTGGGTAGTTGTGTGTCAGAAGTGGGTTCTCGGGTATTAACTGACTGAGGTGAGGTAAGTGCTACATAGGTTTAGCTGTTTCAGAAGCTATGCTAATTCTACACATGACAAATTAAGTTGTTTTTAGAGACATATGCTGAAACTCAGCCTAATTATGCACATATATTTAGTGAAATTATATATATATATATATATATATATATGATCAACAGGAAAGCCGTCTAATTGAAGCATAACTATAACGCAACTTTTCTACTTATAGTGATTTTATTAATGTTTGTGTGTATGTAGCTCACTGTACAGTGTGCTGGTTTGGATTTGGACACAGGTGAAGTTTGTTTAAGGCAGTTTAAGGCCTATATGGTATTGACAGATAGCTCACAGTAAAGCCATTCTGGGTTATAAGCCTTCATATAAGTGACCTGTGTTGTTTTTAGCTTTAGAAATGACCCGTGTCTCTTACAATACCCAGTAAAAAGCGTTTGGAGACATTTGTAACTGCACGTCACAACAGAAGTGGATGAAAATAATAAGCTTATTAAATAGATCCGGTATACATCCATACACAAACGTGGAGATTTTTTTTTTCTTTCTGTTTTTTATTGTTTGTTTTGCAAATGCAGCTAGATGAAACAAATGCTCTTTTTTTTAAGCTCTCAGTTTCTTCCATCACGGTTTTTAAATCACGAATAAAACCTACAAATATATATATATATATATATATATATATATATATATATATATATGTATATATATATATATATATATATATATATATATATATATATATATATATATATATGTGTGTGTGTGTGTGTGTGGTGTGTGTGTGTGTGTGTGTGTATTCTGTGATTTTTTTTTCTTTATTAATTATGTTTTATAGACTATATTAACTTTGATCAACTTTTGTTGTGCTTTATAAATAAAATGTATTTACTTACTAATCTTTTACACTGAGAAGAATTTTTTTTGAGTTGCATAAATGATCTGGAATCATGAAGTTCATATTAAGTAAATATGTAAAATATAAATATAAATGCTTATAAATTTCAGAAAATATAAAATACAGAAAATTGCTTCATGGACGGTGGAGCAGTGTGTATAGTGCTGCCATCTCACAGCTTCAGGATTCCTGGTTCGATCCTGAGCTCGGGATAACCGTTTGCATGTTCTCCCTGTGTCTCCATGGGTTTCTTCTGGGTTCTCTGGTTTCCTCCAACTTCCCAACAACATACTGGGTTACTCTAAATTGTCCTTAGGTGTGAATGTGTGAATGAGAGTGCACTTGTTTATGTGTGCATGGTGTATTTCCACTTCACACCCAGTGTGACCGGGACTCTGTCGTTGAAAATTAATGCATATCTGATTGTCTACTTCATAACGAGAATATCCTTTGCACCATGTTAAACCAAAAGCTTCATCAAAATATTTGTACTTCTTGTTGTTCAAACTATTAATTCCTAATTTAAGAGATCTCTGTGGTAAATTATAATAATCAAAATGAGTTCCAGTGTTAACTATGCGTTAAGATGGAACTGAGGAGAAATCTCTTTTGGTTAATCAGAAAGAGCTATTTACTTCGTAATGTGTTTTTCTTTCTTTCTTTTTTATATTTATCTTTATACAGGTAGATCACATGCCTGTCCAATGTACGTGTTAAGGCAGAAACATTGGTTTTCCAAAGTAATGCTTTTAAACTGATTTAAGATTTAATTCTACTTTTACATATTAATGTTTTTATTGTAAGGCTATGCCATAAGCCTGTAATTATTTATGCATTCGTGGCTATAAATCCTGTCCTGCTCCTCACTCACTAGTATAGCATAATAAGGATCATTTTCCCATACAAAGATCTGAATTAAAGCCACAATCAGTAGCCATCTGCTTCAGCAGTTTATGGTCACAGGCAGAATGCACAGTGAAGCTCCCCTCCTCTCACTATCTTTTTAAATAACCCACATTAATACCAACCTGGACGTGTGTGTAATCTTTTGCTTTATAAGGACAAAAAAGGAATTTTAAGCTGTTGACAGATTAAGAGCACATCCATTACGTGTCTTATAAAATACTGGCTGGTAGTGTAAAAAAGCAATTAATGAAAAGTAGGTGGACATTTATATATTTACCACTAAATGTCTATTCATTTAATTTCGCAACTAATGAACCACTGTTTTTTTATATCCTGACTTGTAGTGATGCTTTGACATTCAATAATAAATGAAGAAGGAGATGGAGGATAACGGCATTATACCATATTTTATGTTTTTTTTTTTTCAGTTAAAGAAGAGAAATACTCCTCCAGTGATGTCTGTAAATTTTAAAAGTGCATAACGTCAGCTTAAATGCTTAGGTATTTTTTTTTTCTGTTTTTAGGTGAACAATATAGGCAATTTCATACAAATATTCTTTATTACTTTTTTCTTTATTACTTGTTGCAAATCCTTTATAATCAGTGACTGACAGACATCACCAAACTCGAAGTATCTTGAGGCTTTGTGTTGGACCTGTAAGACGATTTTGTTCATTTCAGAACTCATCTTGGTAAGCTGTCATTAATAAACATAGAGGTTTGTTATGGATCATGATCAGTTTCTGTTTTTTTCTCCACACACATTCAGCTTGGTGTCATCTGTTCATTAGTAGCAATTCAATGAGCTTTTGTGGACTGTTATTATTATTATTATTATTATTATTATTATTGGTAGCACGGCAGATAGTATTCCTGCCTCTCAGCTGTAGGGTCCCTGGCTCAATCCTGAGCTCGAGTTACTGTGTGTGTGCGAAGTTTTCTATGTTCTCCCGGTGTCCACCTGGGTTCTCTCTTGGCTCCCTGGTTTCCTTCCACCTCTCAAAAATGGCAGTACTCTAAATTGTCCCTAGGTTTGAATGAGTGTGAATATGACTGTGCATGTTGCCCTGAGATTGACTGGTGTACCATCCGGAGAATGTTTCTGCCTGACACACAGTGTTCCCTGGATTCACTTCGACCCTGAAGAATAAAGCAGTTACTGAAGAGTAATAATAATAATAATAATAATAATAATAATTATTATTATTATTATTATTATTATTATTATTATTATTGTTATTATTTTACATTAGTATTTTTTAACGTTCAGAAATTTTGATGTTTTGGACAATCTGTTTGACAGTTTGTGATGAATCTTCTAAGGTCATGCTGGTGATTTTAAAAGATTTTTTCATATGTACTCAGTTATAACACATTGTTTGCTTTTGATTTTCAGCTTCACAACAGCCTGCTTTGCTGGCATTGATACTTCCTTAGTGCTCAGGTTGAGTGACTTCAGCAAAAGACTCCAGTTGCAAATGCCTGTCTAAATGCCATGGGCAGTTTTGCAGTTTGTTGAACAGGAAATTTGTCAATTACTTATTCAACGGTCCCCTTAAATTAAAGGACGATGTAAAAAACAGTGTGTCAAAGTCAGTGTGTGGGGAGAGTCAAAACAACAAAAACTGTCACTGTCCACGTACTTACAGACGTCACCATACATCTGACTGTAATGAATTAAACTGTAATGGATGTCCTTTTCCACACCTTCATTAAACAATACCATGCCAACAAGCTCTTGCTGTCTTTTGTACATGATTGAAATATGAAAATGTTTGATTGTAGATCATTTCTATTATTTTCTATAGCAGATCAGTTTGTGTTCTATGCAAGGCATGTCTTATTTCTGTGCATATTGTAAAAAAACAAGTCTCAACATGTACATTTATTAAATATTAAATATGAATGGCAGGAGGAAAAGTGATAAATAGTTTGTCCAATGCATTATTTTTGGTTTGAAGGAAATGATGGAGGATAATGTTTTATCACATTTTTCTGTTTAGCAATGTGATTAAACATATACACATAAGTTAGTTGTTCTTGTACATCACACTTTAAATGATTTAATGTAGCAGTATTACTTTTGTATTAAAATGATCTATTTTTATGGAACAGCTAAGCCTAGTAATAAGCTTCACAGGCCAGTGTCTCTGGTTCGATCCTGAGCTCAGGTTACTGTCTGTGTGGAGTTGTGCATGTTCATCCTGTGCCCGTGTGGGTTTCCTCTTGGTTCTATGGATTCCTCTCACCTCCCAAAAACATGCGTGTACATATATTGGCTATGCTAAATTGCCCCTTGATGTGAATGTGTGTGTGCATGGTGCCCTGTGATGGACTGGCATCCCATCAAGAGTGTATTCCCATCTCACTCCCTATTTTCCTCAGATATGCTCTGGATCTACTGCAACTCTGACCAGGATGAAGTGGTTACTGAAGATGAATGAATGAATCTAGTAATTGGTGCACATGCTCTGTGGGTTAGTTACATTAAAAGGCTGTTGCACTGTGTTGTGTATGTACACTTAGACACAAATCTGTGAATTATATATTTATAGTGATTGGCATAAAGAATTAACAAGGAGTGTAATGAGACATAGGGTGGCTTTCATGAATCATGTATTAAAATTGAAATGAGAAACAACAGATTAGAGAAATGTCAGCTCTAGTGAAGGCCTTCCATAGTTTTTCCAATGGAGGGCAGAAGAGGAAAGGAAAGGATTCTGAGGCCCTGACAGCAGTGAAGAAGTTCCAAGTGTAGCATGTGTCTCTTAAGAGGAGGGTAAAGAGGCCACTCTCTCTCTCTCTCTCTCTCTCACTCACACCCTTTCTTTACCTAATATTCTCACATCACACACTGTCCCCCTGTCACCACCCCAGGTCACTGAATGCTGTTTCTCCCACAATGCACCTTAAATTAACTCTCTCAGACAGATTCACATCAAATGCTTCATCTGGAGGGCAACAAACTAAGGGAAAGGAATAAATTAATAATAAACCACTTTTATACCGGATCCAGTGATTATACAAATGGTGGAAACAGCCAAAAATATTCTGTTATGGCATATGGCACTTCAGCTGCCATATGTGCCAGTTTTCACAAAAATTGGCACCATGGCACATGATGGTCAGTTGTAACTGCCAAAAACACAGCGAGGGCTGTGCAGAGAGAGAGACAGAGAGAGAGAGAGAGGGAGAGAGAGAGAAAAACGCTTCAGTGCTTCAGACAAGTGCACTGATGTCCCTGTGCAGTTCCCACTGTATAATCAGGAGTAAATTATCAAATGCTGGAACGAAGATTTAGGCAAGATGAAAAAAGTGTCTTTGGGCTCTCATCCTTTTCTCTTTCTCCCTTTTCTCCTGCCTGGTTGGTGCTGCAGGAACCTTCGTTCTCAGTCCACCTGGCTGGGAAGCAGAGGCAAACTTGATGTGGATGCACAGAAGAAAAATTGGCTTGACTTTCCAAATCCAGAATGTCATCATTAGCATTATAATTTCAATCAGCCAATCTCGCCACTCTTTGTCTGTGGGTTCTTTTGTGTGGAATTGAAATGACACCTCAATGTTTTTTTTTTTTTTGCACATTGATTTGATGCCTAAAATCATTTTTGGTTTTGTTTCAATCAGTCAGGAATTTGATTCAAAAGAACTGGAATCGAACTTTATTTCTTTTCAGTAATATAAGTTCAGCTTCACTCTAGTCCTGATTTAGTCTTCTCATTCTGCTTTTTGGCTTTGGCGACAATTTATCAGCTATGTTTCCTGTGAATCTGGATCCAATCTGACTTGCCTTCAAGTGAAGTCTATCCAATTTCTATTGGCCCTCCAAACATATACATGTGGACAGCAGGACAAAATATCATGCTTTCAGGACCATGGTGCAATATACAAGAAAGAAAGCACAGTTGCAATGTAAACATGATTAAATAAAGTCTGAGTAGTGCAAAGAGGCAGGACCAGAGCCAGATTTGCATCTGAGCTAAGCCACTGTACCAAAAAATGGTCCAGGTTTTTCCAGGACTGCCCCAGGGCATATGCTTGCCCCCTGTCAGTTACAGAAGATCTCACGTCTGGCATCAGTGAATTCTGCCAGAACCCAGCGGACCCTCTGTGTCTCACCTATAGACCATGTAGAAGAATATCTTATATACATCTTATGGTACCACATTACACCTAGATAAGTGGAAATGATATCATAATGTTCAGTAAGTTTGTAAGATCAGACTGTAATGTTCTCAAAAAAAAAAAAAAAAACATCCCTGCAATACATCTGCTGTATCATTGGTGTGATTTACAATGTTATTAGTTTGTTGCTCACACAACAAATGTTAGTCTTACTATTCATACAACGAGTAAGAAATAAACCACTTCTAGGCATGATGTTATAGGAAAACAATTAATGACAAGGTGGTTAATAATTAACTCACCACCCCAAAGTTGATTATTTCCCAATAACAGCATGTCCTGAAGTGTTTTATTCTGCTTACCACAGCAATTTGCCAATGATTACATTTTTCTATGTATTCAAGAACAACACATCAGGCTTTGACCCATTTATAATTACAAAGAAGTTAGTTCCTGTTATCACTCACATTACAGCAGCTATAAATAGTCATTCCTTCATCAGCCTCTCTTTTTCTCTCTCTTAAAACAAGCCATTAAAAAAAAAAACACAGCTTGTTGTATTACCAAGACACTGGCAAGTACAAACCCCTCTGTGCTGAAGACGTTCCTGTAGCAGAAAAATCACTAGTTGTTACCATGCACTGACATTGGAGACTCCTTCCATATAAGAGCTTCTGTTATAGAAAACTAATCAACACCTTCTGACCAATCAGAATTAAGAATTCAACAACATTGTGCTATAAAAAAAATGTTGGCACAAGATTGTAGGATCATTATTAAATATTATGCCAGAATCATCCCAGAACACATAGAAACCATGACAGATGAATATTCTTGGAATTAAAAGTTCCTAAAGCTGTAACATTTAGAAAACATTCTGCCAACCTAAAATAAATAGCTGGGCACACACCACAGCCCAGAGGTTCAATGTTGTTAAGTTTCAATGTCGTTGAGTTAAAAGATTATGAGCATAAAGGTGAAAATGTGTAGAAAATGTGTAATGTGTGAATACATAAATAATTTTTATTATGCACATTAGGCATTTTATAAAATAAAAAAATTAGTTAATCATTTTTTGTAGGACAATTTAACAAATGCATGTATTTTTTTTTAAAGATCACTTAACTGAACTGTCAGCATTAGAAAAAAAGCAACACTGTCCCAAATATTCTCAAGTTAAATGACTTACTATTAATTTGTAGTAATATAAAAATTAGTAATTAATGTTCTGGGACCTTCTAGTGAACAACCTCTGTATTAGCACTTTCTCTTTTGAGATTAATATTTCAGTCTTTATCAGGCAGCCCGAGGGCTTACAATCTCCTTCATCACTTATTTCTGGCACTGGCGAAGAATCCAGCGGCTCCTCCATGTCCATCTTCACTTAGTGAGTAACAATGTTGTCTGATAAATGACAGCTTGCTGACAATTTGTTGGGGATTATGGGCCTATCAGGTATATTATCCTTGTGAATATAATTTGTAATAACTGTAATGACTGAAAGGAATAGCACTGGATATCAAATTCTGCTATCTTTCACTCCTTACCACAACTTTTACCATTTGTAATTTTTTTATTCTTTAAAATTGCAAGACAATTTTGCCACTGTTGTGTATTAGCAGTGAGCAGCCTTATGTCAACATTGGTAAAATGCGGGGCTAGTTGGTATGAATGGGCTAGTAGGGCTAAGCCCTCCCTCTTTTTTCAAGAAAAACATACATCAAAATAAGAGTATTTTTTGGCACCCACATCATATTAATGGCTGTTAACAAATGTCTTGAAGAATTTTTTTTTTTTTAACTTTTGTGGAACCAAGACCAACAGCACCACCAATGGTGATGAGTAAAAATTCACAGAACAGTATGAAGTAGGCATGTAACCAAACAGCAGTAGAGTTCATTAAAAAGAAAAAAAAAAACTTCAGTTTTAGGTCATGTCCATTTCAGGTCCAACTCCAAATGTATATACAGATAGTGGCATTGCAGTAAACTCTATTATGAGTCTGGGGCTGATTTCTTTCTAGCCCAGACTGTAGATTCTAGTGATTACACATGGTGAAACACTTTCTACTGTTTGTGTGCATTACTTTCTCAATGACTAAATTTAAAAAAAAAAAAAAAAAAGCTTTCAGAGAAACTAGACATAACACTAAGCAAACATTGTTCAATCAAAGCACATATTACACAAAGGGACAGACAACAGAATGGTAAGTTTCTTTGTTTGAATGAATGAATTGGCTAACAGTGAGTGCAGATTTTCTGATTACCATACTTGTTATTCAGAAGAGGCACAGCATAATTATAGACTTGAAACACTAGACTTACAAAATCTTCGTGTTCCTACCTATGTGTAATAGTTTTATGCCTATGATGAGACTCTGTGGTACAACGCTCAGTCCCAATGAGTTTCATAATTCAATACTGTGAACAGATGTCACAGTAAAGTTTGACAATATACACTATATGGCCATAAGTACGTGGTCACCTGACGATACGTGAGTCTTCCCCAAACTTTTGCCACAAAGTTGGAAGCACACAGTTGTATATGATGTCTTTGTATGCTGTAACTTTAAGATTTCCCTGGAATTAGGGGGCATAAACATATTGTAGCATGACAAAGCCCCTGTGCACGAAGTGAGGTCCATAAAGACATGGTTTGCCAAGGTTGGAGTGAACGGAATCGAATGGCCTGCACAGGGCCTTGACCTCACCCCCACTGAACACCTTCGGGATGAATTGAACACTGACCTCACAAATGCTCTTGTGACTGGATGAGCACAAATCCCTACAGCCATACACCAAAGTCTAGCAGACAGTCTTTTTTTATTTTTTTTTTTTATAAAGGGGGAATAAATCTTGAATGGAATGTTCAAAATGCACATATGGGTATGATGTCATTATACTTTTGGCCATAGAGTGTATTACTTAACACAGGATTTTCTTAAGCATAAGAAAACATACTGTTAAACCATCAATGATCACAACAGCTTAGCCATGGAACTTTGATTGTTTTTAAATTAATATTTTATTCATTTTAGTAGCAACTTTTTTTTGATATAGAAATGTTGTTCACTAGTAACTAGACAATATAGCAATCTCATTGAACTTGCACCTTTGACTATGCCTCAGGCCAAATGATGTTTTTGGCCATAAGCAAAAATCCAGCTGTACACTAGATACGCTCTCGTGGGCATGTAGTGTTTTTTGAAAATGTTTTTTTTGGTTCTTCCCTTCAGCAAATGCCTTGAGGAGGGGCTGTCAGCACAGCCAGCTACCTCTAAAAACTCTGATGGCCCAAGCCGCTTGCGGCAGCATGAATCAAAGTCGGCCGAGAACACTCATTGTGTCAAGACTCTAAGGGCCAGGCCTCAAGTCGGCAGAGTTTTTGAGGAAACTTGAGTGCACAGCTGCAGCGTGCTGTCTCCATGCTGTGTGTAACTTTGCTCTTTGCCTCACAGCATTGGGAGCCAGGGTACAGCACTCAGCAGAAAGTTCATCAAAGTTTAAGCTGTAACAGGGAAAGGAGGGAGAGAGAAAAGGAAGAGGTTGACATGTTATGATTTGATTGCTTTATTACAACTGATGTATTCCTAAGCATGAACAAATAAAATGGCAAACAGTATATCATAAATCACAAGAGAAATCAACCAGATCCTTAAGAGAGGATCCAAATACATTCCTAGTTAATGAAGATGTAAGATATTTTATTTTATCAATACAACACAGCAAAACTACAGCATTCAAGTAATATGTGGTTCATCAAAATTCCATCACACCCTTAATCTCTTAGCCCCAAAAGGCAACAGGCCCATCCCTAAGCTCTCAGTGGATTGTTTTTTTACTTCTTTCACAAAAGCTTTTGATTCAATCCATTTTCCAGCCTGTGTGTATGTGTGTGTGTGTGTGTGTGTGTGTGTGCTGTTGAAAGTTTGGAAAACTGTGACAGGATCAACTTCTTTGAAGCCAGAATGGGAGACGTGTTACTCGGAAGCTAGCCAGAACTGATGGCAGTGCTTGCCTTCTCTTCTCCTCTAATCAGTCCCATACATTCTGCCTCAAGGAAAAGCACAGAGAATGTTGCTTGCAATGAGACACAGCCGAGTGAAAGTTTTACCTAAGCACAATGTCTGTTCCTCTATCTAAGGTAGAGCTTGTCACTTTACATTAGCATAACATGGGTTGAGGGTACAGCTCTGCAGCTCAGTGTTCAGTAAAAATATTGCACAGATTGCCCAAAAGTTTACCAGTATCATAAGCAGTCACATTTGGTCCCATTTAGTCTACAATATATTTGGGCTTGGACTGTGGATGACCAGCAGCCACTCTTGACCCTAGATTTTGGTGGAGCAGGACGACATTAATAACAATATAGCCTTAAACAAACAAACAAAAAAAATTACATCAAGAAGCTATCCCACTTGTCTAATGCTATAGGCTACTATCTAGTGTACTTTCAGAGTAACCCTTAAGAAGCAGTTATCCAGCATACAGTCAAGCAGCTTGTTTTGAGCAGTTTTAAATCTTCGTTCGACTGTGTGTTTGAAATGTATACAGCTAATAACTAGGGTTCTCGGATTTCGACATTTGCAGCCCAACTACATTTCAAAAAACAGACAAAAGTACCTTAAACCAGCCCATAAAATTCAGGCTTTGGATAAGGGAGGTAAATCGTTTTTCTTTTTCCATAGCCTTTGCATGGAAATCAAGGTCACTGTAGTGCACATGCATTTCTAATGTACAGACCTTATCCACTCCATAATCCCCCTTTCCCTCTCCCAATCTTTGCAATATGTCTTACAATAGAAATGGTTCTGTACATCATAGACACATTGTCTGCACTTACACTTTAGCATTGTTTGTGAACATTTAGTTTCAATTCCGAATATTTTTTTATGGAACAAGATCTCTGCAATCACAGAGTATTTTCAACTTACCTAATTTGGCGTATCCCTGGCATGACCCTGCCATTAACTGTCCTGTCTGCTGTTCCTCCTCCACTGAAAATGTCCATAGGACAAGCATGGGGCAGTGTGAGTCCTGTGCCAATGGGCCTCTATTAGTGCTTGTTGCAGTTCCCATTTTTCACCACTAGGTGCAATAATAACTCTATGAAGCTAAAAAGGGAAGTAAATGCTCTGTCCCATGATTGTGTAACACCTAGAAAGGCAAGCAAATCAAAGGAACATTGGCTTATATCTGTCAAACAGAAACATTTTGGTTATTCAAAAGAGGTCTTTTTTTAATGGATTGAGCTGTGAGTAAGATACTTTATGAAGATTAACATTTGTTTTACGGTAAATGGTATGCCTCTGCCTCACCCGGCCCGGTGGTTGAGCCGCCAGTGACCATAATGGTATTAAAGGTTCACACAAAGAAGTGTGTAACTGTGCTGAAAAAAAGTTGCTTTCAAACACAACATTCTCAATTTCCATTGCTCAACACGAACTTTACTGTTTTACATTTGAGTGATGATAAACATATGACCACATTTCAGAAAGTTCTTTCAAATGTTTAAACATATCCCGGAAATTCAAACCCTTCAATGGCTGATTTAAACACGCAACCATGCGTTGCTTTCCTAACAGTGTGACACAAACACATGTGTATACATCTCTGGATAAAAAATGTGGCATTTCTTAACAAAAATGTTTTCAGCTAAAAACAATGGGGAGGCATTTAAAATATATGGAGCATGGTTTGTTTTGCTTATTTTGCCACATGAGGTTTCTACTTGGATGGGAAGCATTAAATCAATATTTGTGAAAAAGAATGCAAGCTAAAAGGTTCAAGAAAAGTTATTGCAATTTGATCCTCACAGGAAACTAGGCAACGATTCAACAAAGATTTTTGATTGATGGCAACAGTTCAACTCTTTCTCTAGGTCTATACACAATACAGGCCCTGATTTCAGCTTATGGATGCCACCCACTGGCTGTTTGCGCATGCTAATGTGACCAGCCGCTCTTCTAAATGATTGGCATCTCGAAAAGGCAATGCAAAAGGTGTGTGTGTCCATCTGTCTGGAAAATGTGCTGCGTTGGTGTTGGTCCAGCCTTTAGATGTGGAAACCATAGCAGAACACTGGCCACTGCAGATGTGACTGCATCTCACTTGCTTTGGCCATTTGTGTTATGCTTGGCTGAAATGACTGATATAATCATCTGAGATACGCACTGGCACGGCCACCGCTGAGCGACAGAAAGAAGCACAGATCGAGAAATAATGGCAGATCAAGTGTAACTCGCACTAATTTCGAGTGGGGTTTTCACATTAGGGATTTGGTGGCTTGGTTTATTGACTTTGACTTTGTGTGCTCTGCCCAGGCAAACTCAGAACACACAATTAGTTCCTCATGTGTCCTTTTTTTACAGATCCAAAAAAAGAAAAGAAGCATGAAAAAGACAACTCGTGAAACAAAGACGCATGTCAAAACGGAAAATGTCCTTGAAAACCTCACCCAAAATAAAACTTCATCTTTCCAGGTTTCAAAATATTCTGCGCCAGTTTTGGGTTAATCGACAGTGACACAACACTTTTCTGAGCTGGTGAAATCTCCTTTACGAGAAAGCCGAGATGGAAGAATAACAAACGTGGAAAAGCGACTACACAGGCGGTAAGGGTGACGAGCCACTGAAAATGGCAGCTGTCAAGTGAGCTGACGGGGAAGTGAGCGAGCAAAGGCCCTCACTGTCTGAGCACTTTGTCACATGCTGTAGATACTTCAAGGGCCAAAGAGGAGATCTGGGACGGCATTCTTATCACAGTGACTGAAGAGCATTTTCATCCCGCCTAATGGGAAGGCATGCGTGAACACATAGGTAAATACATTACATGCAGTTCCTTTTTAGTCAACTTGCAGTCAGGTCGGGTAAAGAGATAAAAATCCCAGTCTGTCCAATCAAAAGACAATTTGAATTTGTTGCTTTAAGAAAAAAAAGCTCATAGAAATTAATATCATTCTAGGGGCTAACATAGCTTATTAATAATTTATTTCTTCCTGTAAAGTGTACCTGGACATGTTAAATAATATAGTCATGTCCAGAATTATTGGCACCCTTGATAAAAGCAAAAATTGCAGAATATTTTTTAAGTGATCCTGGACAGCATTTCGACAATTATCCATTTCTTTTAGGTTGAAAAGCATCTTTGACTACACCTTTGATTATTTTAAATATTCTTCATGCATTTCAATAATTTTAGCACATTTTTGAGAGACAAAAATAGTACTTAAGTTTATTAGATTATTTATTAAAATATATTTTAAATTTTTTATTTTATTTTATTGATTTTATTTTATTTTTGCCCATTCTCTTCGAGGGGTGCCAATAATTCTGAGGTTGACTGTAAGCAACAATAAAATCCAGACTAGCCCCAACTTTTGTGGCTGCATCCAAATACTTGGCATCATGTCGTTATTATGAATAATTAATAATTAATAATAATAATTATAACCATTATTATGAACATGACTATGTGTTGTTTGCACTTTATTTCGAATTGGGATCATGAGAAGAAATAAAAGGAAGTAAATTTGTCACATTTCCTTTGACGCAGCAATGTTTATGTTTGTGTAAGTGGGTTGCACAATTGGGGACAATTTGGAATGTGAGCTTGTCTGTATGAAAATATCATATTTAGGCCTGCTGTTACACTGTGGTTATTTTCTCACACCAAAAGCTCTTGGGAAATAAGAGACATACAAGACATTGACTCCGAAGGGGAAACAAAGCATAGCTGACATGAATCCATACAGCTTTAGACACGAAGTTGAGCAAACAATCAGCGGGAGCAGGTGTCATTTGATGGACAAAGCTGCCAGCATGAGGCTGCTTGTCATGACGGTAAATAGAGAGATGAAAGGAGCAAGAGAGAGAGAGAGAGAGAGAGAGAGAGAGATCTTCAAATTGTAGTGAAGTAGGAATTTTATTTGCCTGCCTCCAAAATGGTTTTAGCTGATGTGAATGCAGAAAAAAAATATGGAATCAAGGAAAATATTACGTATGCTATTTGAGGCAGCTGTTTATGGGAATGGCTCTGCAAGGTTGTTTCTATTCACACTGCATAGGAATTCATGGCCTCACGAATTTTCATATTCTTACAAATTTGTAAGAATTCACACATCAAAAAAGTTAGGGTAAGGGCTGGAGTTATATGAAGCTTGGAAACTGACAAAAATATTTGAATATGAATTTAATGTATTTGAATTATCCCAGAACCTTAATGTATTTAGAAAACCCAGAACCTTAGAAATACAGATTTTGTGTAAATTAGGCCAAAAGTGAAGCATTTGGGATTCCCAGGGAAAAGTAGACACTTTCAGAGTGGTCAGACAAATAAAATTGTTTTTACTCAAATAGCTAGCTTACTAGAGTGATATTCAATGCTTGATGCTTAGTATATGCCCAGTGTAACTATTTAGGTAACATTCTACACTATATGGCCAAAGGTTTTTGGGCACCTGACACATGTGGGACACGCATAAGTTTGTCACAAAGTTGGAAGCACCCAATTGTATAGGATTTGTATAATAATTGTATAATTGTCTATGTTGTCGCTTTACAATTTACCTTCACTGGAACTAAGCGACCTAAACCTGTTCCAGCAAACAATGTCCTTGTGCACAAAGCAAGGTCCATGAAGACATGGTTTCCACAGGTTGGTGTGGAAGAGCTTGCGCAGTATGCCGACTGCACCCCAGGCCTCTTCACCCGACATCAGTGCCTGATATCACTAATGCTCTTGTGGCTGAATGAGCACAGTATCCAAAATCAGGTGTAAAGCCTTCCCAGAAGAGTGGAGGTTATTATAAGCAAAGGAGGACTGCATCTGGAATGGGACAGTCAGAAAGCACATATGAGTGTTATGGTCAGGTGTTCACAAACATTTGTCCATATAGTGTAACTAGTTATGCTAACTTTAGCTTGCTAGACAAGGTTAGCTGCATAGGAATTTAGCTATTTCAGTACTCCAATCAACTCTACTCAGGATGCTTCACCTTTGACCTAATTTACATAACATCTGTATTTTGAGATTTGAATTTTTGAGATTTGTATTTAGGGTTCTGATTTTTTCTTCAAATGATATATTTTAAAGTCAAATCTTACCCATTGCAAAACAAAGAAAAAACATTAGCAATAATGTACATTTATTAATTACACAGAAAAAAAGAATTTGATTTAACGTGACACGCATGTAATTCAAATATATATCATTCAAAATCAAATACTTTTCTTTTAATGGTTCTAGCTATTTTTTTTTACAACTTATGAAATCAAAAAAAGTTACTATCACTAGAATGTATACTGTATGAATTTATATAAATAAGAGAAGGCACTTCATTTAACTTTATATGAAAATTATAAAAAGAATAAACTGTGATGCAGTGATGCACTGGCATCCCATCCTGAGTGTATTATCGCTTCATGCCCAGCATTCCCGGGATAGGCTCCAGATCTTCCATGACCATGACCGGGATAAAGCAGTTCCTGAAGATGAATAAATAAATGAGTGAATGAATGAATCCAATTTTTTTCACTTTTCTTCTTAACATTTATTGCTATGATAATAGAGATGCTATAAGATATTAAAAAAAAAAAACGCAATATGACCAAGTGAATTTCATTACTGAAGATGATTGAAAGAACGAAAGAACGAATGAATGGATGAATCGATGAATGAAGAATACGAATGGCAAAACCCAACCAAATTTCTTGAACCCTAAATTTTAGGGTAATTGCATCCAAGTCGGCTCTTGCAGTACATTGTATTTCTCTTAGAATCAGACCTTTGTATTATGTGTCTTAAGGTCTTATTAGTCACAACACTGCATTAAGCACATTTTACTTTATCTTTAGTAATGCTTCAGTCTTATGCTGGTCAGCTTACTTTTCTGCCCCCCCCCTTTTTTTTTTCCTGCCACACGCTCTTCACCACCAACACCCATTAACTGCACTGATTGAGTCTTCTTTACAGGTCAATCTTCACTTCAGCAGCCTTGTCTCCTTTGATTTCCCCTCATTCCTGGTGCAGGAGTGATCAGGAATGTGCAGGCACTCCGCAGAATCCCCTCATTAGGCTGACGGGCCCAGTCGCAGCAACCATTAACTCCATTCCGGCAAAATTCATCGCACTGACAGATAAGACGGATGAGAGGAGACACGAGGAGGGTGGGGGCCTGATTTGGACTGGAATTGTGTCAGTGCACAGCCAGCCGTATTCAGCACGTCAGTGATGGACGTCAGTCTGTGAACTGTCCAGCAGCACAGAGATTTCTGTTGCATCAGCATGGTTTAGCAGAATGAAATTTGTGCTCCGTTGCCTCTAATTTTGCCACTAATCCTTATTTCACTGTTTGTAGATCACCATTTATCACTTGTCTGCTTTGACCTTCTGCTGTCGTTCATGGTCTCACTTGGATGCCATAATGATTTGCACATAAACAGTTTATACCTGTCTCACCCATTTTTCATGGATAATCTCACCTGGATACTGTAGATGTGTACCTAAGAACTGGTGCTGTAATCATGAAGACTGTCCTGTGCTCATCCCAGGACTGTGATTCACAATATACACACTAAATACTGAAGATGAAGATGATGAAGAGGATGGGTTCCCTTTTGAGTCTGGCTTCTCTCAACATTTCTTCCTAATCGTTGGTAATTATGGATCCAAATCTGCATCCAAAGTTATATTGTTAAAAGACCTATACAAATAAAATTGAATTAAATTGGATTGATTAAAGCTTTGTATATTGATACCTGCTAACCTGACAGACTGTGTCTAATTATTGCAACATGACTGGCAGAAAAAAAGCAGACGGAGGGCCTTTCGCCTTTTTCCTGTGGGTGGTAGTGAAGATACAAATGCATACATTCTGACATTTTGCGAGCCTATTTTATCTGGAGAGTCATCTTGTGTCTAATTAAAGTATGTATAATCTGCTGCTCTGCTTTGTGCCTTGTTGGCATCTCAATAGTTCTATGCTACGTTTAGAGTGTAAAGATCCTTCAAGATTATCGGCAAGAGTCCTTGTTCTGGACTAGAGACATCTTTAGATATCCATCAGTGCAAAGATTCTAGTGAAAGAAGCTGAAGTTAATCTGTTGATTTGTAATTCCATAACAAGCCAAAACATGGAGTTCCATAGACATGTATGCAATAAAAAGTATACAATTATTTTTTTTTTTATAAGCAAACTCTACAAGATGATCTCAGACTCGTTGAATTACTAGTCTTCTCAAAGACTAGTACAAAAGTACAAAAAAATAAATATCGCAGTGAAGAACCACAGAAAAACCCCCACCACACCACTTTGGGTTCTTGGGGTTGGTTAAAAGAGAACACAGTAATCGTATGCAACACTTTTGGTGGTTGAGAATATTTCATTCAATTCAGTTTCATTTGTGTAGCACTTTTAACAATAGACATTGTCACAAAACAGCTTTACAGAAATCCAGAGCAAGCCAGAGACAACTCCCTGAGACAACAAGAAGAAGGAACCTTGAGAGGAACCAGACTCAAAAGTGTGACACTGGATAGTGGGATTATAAATCATTACATTATCACAAATGTATACTATCAAGGCAAACAGTGCTAATTGTGTTGAAAAGAATTTCAGAATGAACATATTGTGATTAAGAGTCCTGAAATGAGCGCAGGACAGTCTTTACGATTCCCGCAGTAGCAGTTCTTCAGTATGAATAAGTATGAGACTTAGTCATAAACTTGAGAAGTGTAAATCTTTAGAGTATCCATGTGGAACCATCCACAGCACTATCAAATCTCCTTGTGAAACAAAAAACACGGACTTGGTTAAAGACTTCGGTAAACTTCCTGTTTGCCGTCTTCAAGGCATGGCACTTTCTGCATGAAATTACACCTTCCTACACCTTCATCTTTTGTCATGGAACTTTACTCTTAATGAGTTTCAACACCTCAGTGAATCTTGCAATTAGTTCAGTTGTTTTCCCTGTCACTTCTGATTATTCATACCACTGTAATGTCCATGACAAAAGAACTGGATTAGAACTTCTAAACTATGATCCGTTTTCAAACACATCACCATAATCAAGTGGAACACACATACACTATTTACAATACCCATACTCCTTAAGAGGCATCACGTGAATATACCAAATATGATAATTATGCTTGTAACAGTGTATGGTAATTAAGAAGATTTGATTGTGTTTGATTTTTGCTCTTATTAAAAATGCATTGTGCTTTCCATGGCTTAAAGCATGACATTTTGTAATCCCTCTTTGTATTAATCAGAATGCATCTTCATGTTTTCACTTATGATAAGTCAGCTAATCAGAGGAAATGACTCCTATGATCACATCAAGCAATAGATTTAAACAGAAAAAATTAAAATGTAATACATTTTCATACATTTTCATCAAATACTTAAAATGAAATGTAATACAGGACACGTTGAAAATATGATAAAAAGCTAACAAAATTTATCCAACTTTATCTAACTAACAAAGAGAAGATATAGTGAACTTTTGTATTGTTTGCCAGTGTGTGTGTGTGTGCGTGTGTGTGTGTGACAGTCTTGACCAAACCAACCATGAATAAATTAAAAATAATAAAAGAAAATACAAACAAATGAACAAACAAACAAATAAATATTAAAAAAAAAATTATTTAACTAGAAATCTTTTTGGTAACTGAGGCAAAGTAGGCACAGCATTATTAAGTTAAGTAATCAGGACTGTCTGTGTGTGTGTGTGTGTGTGTGTGTGTGTGTGCGTGTATGTGAGTGTTACAGACTGCATATGTGGTTAAGTACTTCTGTAGTACAGCGTGTGTAAGAAAGAGTGTGTGTGTGTGTGTGTGCTTGTGTGTGTGTGACTCACAAAGCATGGAATACCATCTTTATTTTGTTCTCCACTTTAATAATTTTAAGGGTTTTGCTTTGTACATTTTCAGGGTCATGACTAACCCAATATAACCAATATATAACCCAATAATACACCTAAATATTATTCCCCCCAAGGTTGTACATGATTCATTTTTAAAAAAAATTATTTTAGAATTTAGTTTTTAAGTAGATATGCACCAGCCACTAATAGAATCAGCCCATGACAATCCTTTCTGCCTATGTGTGTGATCGAACTTTAATGAACTTTGGTTTATATTAATATTATGTAAAAGGAACTCAGCATAAATCATATACAGTAGAATTCCTGACAGTAGTTAAATAACATAACCTGAGGGTGTGTAAACACTGTGTGCTTAGTAAGGTGCCACACGTCTACAAGGACAGGAAGCACTATCAAGTGCAAACATGTCTGCAATCACAGGAAGTCTGTAAGTAATCATGGAACATCCCTGTGGAATTTTCATTAATGTTTAACTGCATATGGTTCCTACTGATGGCAGAGTTTTGGTTTGGACTTGTATGTGGGGGAAATTTTTATTTGAAGCAATTCAGTTTAGTTTTTTAGCCCCATGAGGAGGCAGGAAAGTGGAGTATTTCACAAGATTTGTAAGTTATCCAATACAGTATCTCTAATGTGCAGTTTGATTTCACAGTTATAAGCCAGACAATTAAATCTAAGTTACTTCTTTCAATATCCTTCAGGAATTTTGTTTGCACACACTTTAATGTATAGACCCTAGATGTATTTATAGTTCACTTATAAAACCCAAAGAGCGGCATGGTGGCACAGTGGGCGTTGCTGCCTCACAGCTCCAGGGTCCCTGTTTCAGTCCTGAGCTTGGGTTGCTGTCTGTACTGTCTGAGTTTCACATGTTCTCCCTGTGTGCACAGGGGTTTCCTTCAGATTCTCCGGTTTCCTCCCACCTCCCACAAACATGCCAGTAAGCTGATGGGCTACAAAAATTTCACCTAGGTGTGCATGAAAATGCAAATGTGTGTGTGTGTGTGTGTGTGTGTGTACCCCGGATAGGCATAGGTATAGGCCCCGGATCCATCATGACTCTGACCAAGATAAAGCAGATACTGAAGATAAATGAATGAATGAATGAATGAATGAATGTAAAACCATCATCAAGGTGTAGACCATTTAAAGCTAAAATCAAAATAAGCTAATTATATATATATATAATAAAAAAAATACATGAAAAGTACAACATACAATAACGAACAGGACAAAATAAATGTATGTCAGCTACATAATGCAAAAGTAAAAGCAAGGACACAAGGTGAATAAAAGACAATGTGCACAAAAGACAAAAACAGCAACGTGAAATAAATGAGATCTAAATATTTAATATGATGATAAGATGACAAGTGTGTTCAGTGTGTTCAGCGGAAAATTAGCTGACTAATGGAAACAGTGTGCAATGTTTATCGTATTCTTAATATGGCTACTTTGAGCTAACTTTTGATAAAAAAAAAAATCTATCAGATAATTTAGTGCTATGAAGTAACACTGAGTAGCCTACAGAAACACTGCTTTCTCATCACTCTCCTTTATGCTGACAGCAAAGAAGTGATTACCTTCTATTAATTTCTTAATAAATAGATTTTATTAAATAATTTTATTTATTTATTTATTAGTCTGCTATCAACATATTTATTTGAGGACAGTGGGGTCTTCTTTAACTCCACTGACTGCTAAGCTTTTATACTGTTTTAAATGATTAAATGTAAATTTCAAACTTCAAAATTCAAACACCAATTTGATGTATTGACCTAATTTATCTCCATTGCTTCTCTTTTTTTAAACTCATACCACTATTTTCTGCCTCTCAGCCTGCACGAGACACTTCACTTACGTCAGCATGGATCTTATTAATGACCTAATTTACTAGTTTTGGGGTTAAATTAGGATATTTGACGCAGTAATTCAGTGTAAACAAATGTAAACTTATTATTCATAACGGTTGTTTGAGGTGAGCAAGTTTACTGTTTTTTTTGTTTTTTTTTTTTCCCACGTCCTCCAGCTGTTGGGTGTACCACCCTAATCCTTCCTTCCAACATCTGTCTGCACATGCGCATTACATCCTTCCTCAGAAGTGAAAAAAAATGTGCAAGTAAGCTCGTCAGAAGTTTGTCTAGCACCCAAAAGTTTGACTATATCCAGCCATATGAATATCCATATGAATGAAGAATAAACGCGGAAGGATGAAGCAATCCCGTTGATGACGCCATCGTGTTTATTCATCTACAGGAAGGATTTTATAACTTCATTTCCTAACGCTTGGGACATGTTGCGCCAGAGTGGTATATGTAACCGAGCCGCTATTGTTCCTCTTCACTTGTTACTCTGCTCACTGCATTGACGACACGATTTGGTGGATTTGTTGGTTTTTTGTTTTACTTTTTAATATATACCCATATATATATATATGTGTTATTCCTACTGACCAAAGCTCGCAATAGCGTCAGATAATAATGTCAAGGAAAAGTTTCTGCGCAGAGGAACATCTGGCTGCGGCCGTGACGGCGCTGCTGCTGCTGGGCGTCATGTCGCCTCTCAGAGCAGAGACCTCTCCATCCTGCCATGGAGCTTACGACCTCTACTTCGTGCTGGACAGGTTAGTAGCCGAGTTCTGCACACGTCCCAGTCCTGCTTTTGTTCTGATCTCTGTCTTGAGAGCTGTTTTCTGTTCAGACATGTTCACACTTCTAAAACTATCGGTTTGTCTGGAAGATCCTCTGTAAACTTTACACCAGTACTCTGCCAAAACTGACATCTTAGTAAGTGAATCTATCTTGAATATAGTCAGATTTATGTAATATTTCCCCATTATAAGCTTACAATTACCAAGTTTATTCAACCAGTTTCTAGACATTTGTTACTCATTTTTTGATTCTAAGGCAGATCATTTTGCATCTTTCTAAAAAGAAATGCTTAAAATTAGCAAAATTATCTGCCAATAGAACAAGACTATTTCAAGCTTGAAAAAATGTCTAGAACTAGGTTTTAGTAATCTCATATTTGCTTTGTTCTAATCTTGTAATAGGAAGTACTAGATAAATTTGACTATATTCAGTGATGTCATTTTTTTTCCAGTGCATGTCAATATCCTGTGAGAAGAGAACCGCATAATTATTCAGTTCAGTTCAGTGTGATTTGTAACAACAGACACTGTTAAAAAGCATGCAGCTTTACAGAAATACAGATGTAAATTTATGTTTAGGGTCCTAATGAGAAAGCCTGAGGCAATAGTAGCAAGGAAAACTCTCTGAGACAACAGGAAGAGCTCTTGAGAGGAGGTAGGGGAACCCATCATCTTGTGGGTGAAACCGGATAGCGCGATTATAAATTACTCTTCCACAGTTGTGTGCTGTAAAGAAAAACTGTGCTATGTTTTGTGAAAGGATGTTCATAAGAGTCGTGGGATAAACACAGGACAGTCTTTATGATTACAGCAGCAGTTCTTAGGTACATATCTGCAGTATCCAGCTGAGATTGTCCACTGTTGCAAGGGTGACACTTGAGCATAAACTGTGATGTTATGCCTTCGGTGAGTGGTTCTCAAACTTTTTGCATCCAGGGACACTTTTAACTATTAAATAAATTCCACAGACCCTCTCAGTACAGATTTAATTTATGAACATAATCCAACAGAGGGCTAAGTTGACATTATTGAGGCCTATATTATTAATATATTATATTATTAATATTATTGAGGTCTGATTTGTTTTTGGGTTCATGAGGTTTTGATTAAATCTCTTTTATTCCAGTGACCTGTCCAATTGGCTGGAAGAACTCAATAATAAATATAATAAGATTTGATAACAGTGAGTGGTGATTTCCACCACTGAAAAAAAACCAACTTGTGGACTTCCTAGTTATGCTTCATGGACACAACTCTGAAAACCATTGCCTTACAATACATGTGATTGCATCATGAAACACTATGATATTTGCCAAGATTTTTAAAATAGGGTTGTTTTTTTTTTCAAGAGGAATGTAACAGAAAACTCTCTGCATTATCCTGACTCTATTAAAAGTTAAGAGCAACCATAACACATCCATCCAACCAAAAAACAAAATTAGTGCTTCTCCTTTAGGTCTTTAGCTCAGTACTAAACACAGTGCACTGGCAATAACTATAATAACTGGCCCGAATGGGTTCAACCAGATTCAATTCAGTTTGCAGAGCTGTAAGAGCATTTCATCTTTCTATAAATTTCTCCCTAAAGGCCACTTGTGCATATTTATTTATTATTGGGCACTAGACAGTTGTAGTCAGTTTAACCAAGTATGCAAAACTACTGTGAAAGAAAACGGACACTATTTATTAAGGGGTTAAGTTTCCTGCCAGTCAGGTTATTTGAAATGTCTTGTAGTAGGGTTTTGTCAAAACGTGTTCAAAATTATGACATAAATCCAGTTGCCTTGACCTACTCCTACTACTACACATGTAGAGTCTGCAGAAACTCCTTTGACCAGATGCAGTTTTGGGGAATTCTTTATGGTCTTGTTTGTTTAGGTCCATGATTATCTTTATTTCCTTATCTTTTAAGAAATGTTGGTTGGCCTCCACCCTGACATCAGGGGAATTACAAGATGAAGGCACAGATTCAGTCTTTGCTCTGCTTATGAAGTGAAGATACAGACTTTTTTTAAATTTGATCAGTGTACATCTCTCTCTAGAACTCTCTAGAGAGCTTCCTTAGATGCATCTGCAATGTGGTTAATGGTGTTGCAGGCCTACAGTGATGTAATTTCATTTGAACAACCTACATAAAATAAAATAAACTCGATCCTTA
Source organism: Pangasianodon hypophthalmus (assembly GCF_027358585.1). Taxonomy (NCBI): domain Eukaryota; kingdom Metazoa; phylum Chordata; class Actinopteri; order Siluriformes; family Pangasiidae; genus Pangasianodon; species Pangasianodon hypophthalmus. The sequence goes on along the minus strand of NC_069733.1, from coordinate 12,319,280 downwards.
AATAACAATGGTTGTTTTTGCTTATGAGAGTTAGATACAGTAATTCAGAGTCACTATTCAGCATTAATGTTGCCATGATAGAACTACCACTGGTGAGACAACTATCCAGTTTATATGAATCATATTTATTTTCATTGTTTTTCTGTTTAAAAGGATTAGCAAATAAAACTTGACTGAGTCAGCAAGCACACTAAAACAACCACATCAAAAAACTACATTCTTCCATTTTAATCCTTCATCCTTCCAGTACGGCTCTAGAGACTTGCAGAATATATGACAAGAAGAATTGAAGCTGTTCTGGTGGCTCGTTGTGGCATAACACCTTACTTATATATATAAAACCACTATTTCCATGACCACCACTTTGTCTTTTTATCCTCTTTATTACAGGTCAGGAAGTGTCTCAAAAGATTGGATCCAGATCTATGAGTTTGTGAGAAATCTTGTAGACCGATTTGTGAGGTAAGAAGTCCTTTATGTTTTCTATAAGAAAATTTGAAAATATATGTGAGATTAATTAATTATAGTGCCTTATACTGTGAAACCGAGTGCAAAATTCAGCTCATCTAACCACACATCCGGCTTGGAAAGGATTCTAAAAGGGGGAGGGGGATTTGAGATATGGAATAAACAAAAAAAAAAGGCCTGATGAATGTTGAACTTACGTAACGTTGACTCAATGTATGTGCCAGTACAGACGGTAGCGACCTAGCCAGAAGAAAGCAGTCTGCTTGAGAAAATAGCAAAGGGAGCAGGTGGGAGTGGGTGGCAGGGAGGCTCAGTCTTCTGGGCTGCGAGAATGGCCATTTGCACCAAAACCTTCCAACGCCACACTTATCCCTCACACATAACGGGAGGAGAGGCAGAGAATGTACTTTAAGGAATGGCGCGCGAGAGTAGACCAGCACAGTCTGCTCTTGACTTTGACACTCTTCTGTTGCACCATGTGGAATCTGCTGGCCCTTTTCCTGTTCTTGCTCCCTCTCTCTCTCTCTCTCTCTCTCTCTTGTTGTTTCTTTGTTCAGTGTTAGATAGACCAGCTGTATCAAACGTTAATTAAATCATTAGTCCAAAGAGGATTTGCTAGGAGATCCCTAGTTGCCTCAGTATTGTACGATAGAAGTCTCAATAATTCTGCTGTGGGAGTGGATTTGGAGTCTGAACTCTGTGACGCAAGCTTAAACTTGCTTAACTTTACAGTACATTCACCAGCCATCTTCATGTGTTTATGACTTAATCACACACTAAAATATTGAAAATGATGATTGATGGTTTTTGTCAGTAGAGGTTGCCTAGTTGAGCATATTGGCTCTGTTTTCATGAATAATCTCATGTGGGGGATGATTGCAGGTTGAATGTGTCAGCGAAGTGCGAAAAAGCGGCACCTCTCCTTATGCTCATGAGTCCTGAGACCTGACTAGCTGTGAGGTCTGAAACCCAACATGTTTCAGTGCTGTATTAGCTTTAGTGACAGAAGGTTGAGAGAAAGACCAACTGCTTGACAAGCTAGGTCAATAATCAGTAGTTTGTATGCAAAATGTTATAGTTTATTCTCGTCTATTTCTTATGTCAGGAAATACATCACATATAAAATGATTTAAGGAACAGCATGAAGTTGTGGGCTTTATTTATGAGGCGCCATATATATATATATATATATATATATATATATATATATATATATATATATATATATATATATATATATATATATATATATATATATATGTGTATATATATATATATAAAGCAGTCATGTGTTTTGGATGTGCTGCATGAAGGGTGAGTCACTCAACATGTTTTTGATTAATCACTTCCTTCTGAGGGAATTTTTACAACTATGTCACATCCTTTTATTAGATGGCCATACCGGCCTCTTATTCATAGTATAACTCTGTTGAGACTCACAGAAGCTGTGTTGACGTGTTGACGTGACAGAGAGCTATTTTTTTATTATTATTTGTAGGCATACTACTTAAATAATTATTATAGAATTGACAAAATGTTAGGCAATGTACAGTAATACATTTCTTGTAAACCCTTTGAACCATTCTGTTCTGTCTGGGTCACTTTGAAGTGGAGCAATATATGACTATTAATATAAACAGTATATATATTTTATATATACATATATATATTTTATGTTCCTCAGGGCAAAATTATATATATGAATACAAATATATATATATATATATATATATATATATATATATATATATATTGCCCTGAGGAACATAAGGGTTAAGATGAATTATGTTTAAATTATGTATTATGTATAAATTATGTTTATTTTCCATTTCAGCCCCAATATGAAGGTTTCATTCATTGTTTTCTCGTCAAGCGCAGAAGTAATTTTGCCACTCACTGGAGACAGGTACACTTGTGCTTGAAATACTATTCTATAATGCTCTTTATAGACAGTGGAAGTTTTATAGTCTATGTTTTATAGACTTAAAGAAGCAAAATGTGCTAGAACTGTTCTAACTGTTTTTTTTTATAGACAATAGCAATATCACTGGGTTATATCGCTGCCTTTATATGTTTATGCATTCCAGATCACTGATAGAGGAAGGCCTACAGAAACTGAGTAAAGTCATACCTGCAGGTGATACGTACATGCATGAAGGAATTAAAATGGTAAACAAGAATATTTACCCTCTAGACTCATGAATGCTTGTGTAGATGTTGAGGATATTGGACTGGAAATATATTGCACATCTCATGTGTATAACTGTATCCAACACAATGTAAGCTGCACTTTAGTCCTGAGTAAGCTAATTTTACTGTACAGCATGATTACATCATATAATATCATATCCTCCTGTATACAGTATATCCCAAATCTCATACATCAGTGAAATGTAATATAAAAAATATGGAATATAAAAGAGTAAGATGTATGATTTTCACGTAATGTAACATTATTTCACAGTAGTATGTTTGGAGTTGAAAGTAAACTGCATTAATCTGATTTCACTCACATTCCAGATAAGTGATAAGCAAGTGTTTGTCTATTTCGGGACACAGTCTCATTTGCACACTTTCAACATCCTGGCTCTGAAACTCCACTGCTTACTTTGTAATATTTTTGTGTGTCTTGCATGACTGTGTATATAAATTCTATGACAATACAGTGTATATACATGCTGCATTCCTGTGTATCCTCATCTTCAGGCAACTGAGCAAATGAAAGAACAAACCAAAAAGTCTTCAAGCATCATAGTTGCTTTGACAGATGGGAAGCTTGCTGTATATGTCCATGAACTTACTGTAAAAGAGGTAAGATCAGTTATATTGCTCTGACAATGAGGGTGGTGATGCAGTAGAGTATGATACCATTTTCCCTTGTTTTTTCTTGCAGGCAGAGGTAGCAAGGCAGTATGGAGCTCGTGTATATTGTGTTGGTGTTAAGGACTTTGACAAAGATCAGGTAAATAAAGCTTTGTTTTTTTATTATGATTCTGGAATGCACCATTCTAATGTATACGAAATTTTCTCTTCTGCAGAATGTAGCCCTGCTATAAACAACTGACAATGACAGCTAAACCACAACATCAGCACATAGACATTCCGCTTGTGTATAATGTTTTTGAAAACTTGAGAAGATGTTTTTGTTGTAATGTTTTCGGTCCCTGGTGGCCCAGTGGTTAAGGACCCCATGCTCTCGCCACCGTGGCCTGGGTTTAATTCCCGACTAGGGAATCAACCCAGCCACTGGGAGTGTCAGTGCCTGTCCCAAGCCTGGATAAAATGGGAGGGTTGCGTCAGGAAGGGCATCTGGCATAAAACCTGTGCCGAATCAAATATGCGGACCAATGGTCTGCTGTGACGACCCATAACAGGAGCAGCTGAAAGAACAACAGAGTTTTTTTTAACAAGAACTTCTTTGTTCTTTCACATTTGAATGCGATTTTTTGCTGAGTACAAACTTTTGTTCAGTTGCTTATACAACTGCTGATCTTTCTTCCTGTGTGCACATGAGATGAAAGACAGATATTGGAGAGGAAATGCTTAGCCATGACCAGTGTTTCTGTTTGTGAAAGTTCATTGCTAGTCACGGTTTAACTTTTGTACATTTCTGCCTACAGCTGGCTGACGTGGCTGATAGTATAAATCAAGTCTTCCCAGTCAAAGATGGCTTTCAGGCTCTCAAAGGAATTGTTAATTCGGTAAGTTACTTTGTGTAACTTATGTAATTTATAATGGTGATTTTGCCATTTTTAAATTTGAACTACTGAAATATCATGCAAGATCCAGTAAATGTACACTACTGTAACTATATTATATATCAAGTGCAGTTGTCTCTTTGCAGAAACTGACCTGGACAAATGATATTGAATAAAATTCAGAAACATGTTTCTAAAAACTTGTCTAAAAATGCTGTTGCATGATATTTAGCGAACTGTACAACTAGATTACAATGACTCTGACTGAGTGTTTTAAAAATGTGCTTGTAGCAGTTACAATGCCTTGCATACCCCCCACCATTTTACTTTTCCACATTTGTAGCATCACAACCTGGAACTGAAATTGATGAGTATTTTATTTTAATATTTTGTTTTGACACAATGGTTATTAATGGTGATTTAAAAAAGCAAAAATTTGTTGACTGCATAGGTAAAATTTTGCAGCTATATTGATTTTCCTACACAATATTATGGGCTATTTTTGTCCCAGGTAAGTCCATTTCAATTCCAGGTTGTTGCATTATGAAAGTTCAAGGGGGTAAATAGTTTGTACTGTATGCACTGCACTGTACTTCTTTGTGATGTGTTCTGCTGCTTTATTTTAAAAGATCTACAGTTAAGTAAACTCTTTTTTGGTAACTAATGTAGTAATGGTGAGATGAATTATGTGCTGTTATGCTGACGAAAAACCTGTCTAACGCAAGACTCAGTCAAGAATAAACTATTTATTGTCATTATAGACATGTACTTAACAAGACAATGTTTGCTTTTTCACAATTTATTGAATATGCATTGTTAAAACAAAAACAAAAAAATACTTCTATTCTGTCCTATCAACTACTGGCTAAGCCCACTTGGCCAGAGGGAGATACGAGCCTTGCAAAACAGGCATTCTCCAGTGATTAGTAATCCTGGAGGTTGGACTAGTTGGCCTCATGATGCTCAGTGCTCAGATTTCTAGGATTTGAGATCATCTGTGCAGCTTTGCTGTGAGAGCCTAAAGTAGATTTAGCTGTGATTTCTGCAAAAAGGAGTTTAATATTTGTTCCACTCATGAATTTAAATAATGTTGCTGGGGTTCTTTATATTCCAATGTCCAGTTGAACAGTACGTCTTCTTTTGCATAATGAAAGTTATATGTAAGGAACTGTATATAAATAGAGTAGTAAATTTGAAATGCTTCAGTGCATCATTTTGGTGTAATTGGCTAGGAATGTTACTTTGCTTTTGCAGACCCAGCTTGTTTTATTGATAAGAGTCATCTGTTTTTTAGTTTAACAGTGAGAGAACTCTCTTGGTGAGCACTGCTGTTTTATTACAGGCAGTAAATATGACCTCACCTAAAATAACAGCCTATCATACCTATCTATGCCTATTTAGAAGCACTTCCATTTGAGACATCATCTTGTTTTCTGGCCTTTCCTCAGGCACTGAGAACAGCTTAATTCTTTCATCAACATCTAAACTTGTATACATGTCAAACTCGAGAAATGAACTCCACAACCTCTCTGATACTGCACTAGAGAGTTGTAGATAATAGAGTAACTGCGGTATCTTTAGGATCCTCTGTCAAGAATAGATGATGTTTACTTCCCTCCTCTAATGATGGGATTGTTTATCATATGTCATATTTAATCAGCTCTTTTTATACTCTCCCAGCACTTCAGACTGAAGCCTCATCTCCAGCGCTGCTCATTCCAAACACCATATATTTTGGTTAATATTGTCTTTTTGCCGGTCGTGTATGGAGATTTGCATAGTTTGTCCTCCGTTGATTTATATGGATGATAGGAGAGGTGACTGTAGGATCACACAGGCCTTTTTATATGGTAATGTCAGCCTGGAGTCTCTAATAGAGCCGAAGATGGCCAATGGTGGCATATCATTTTTCCATAACAGCCGACATAGTTCTTTCTTCGCTGCAGTGTATGTGACAGTCTTTTCATTGATCCATATAGTGCTTAGCATGAGCAATGCCAAAGCCCTATCAGATGTGCAGTGGGGAGAAAAAAACAATGCAGAATAAATTGAGAGCATGTACTTATTTACACTGGTGGTGGATGATGAACTTGGTGTTTTTGCCTTGCAGATTCTAAAGCGGTCATGCACTGAGATCTTAACAGTCGAGCCGTCCAGCGTTTGTGTGAATCGTAAGTATCTCAAGTCCTCCTATTTCTACTGATGTGCAAGTGTGTTTATGTATGTGTTTATGACTATTTTGTGGGATCAGCTCCCAGGTGTGCTTCTCATTATGTCCTCATCTGGTTAACATACCACAGAGTCTTTTGACATGGTCCTCCGGGGGAATGGATTTATGCAGGGGAGAGTCCAAGATGGAGTCCTTTGCAGCTTCCTAGTGGATGGTCAAACTTACAGTGAGTACAGACAATCCCAATTATCCATGTTAATGCATCATTATAAACTAATGAGTGCAACATGAAGCATTCTCAATCTAAGAGACTAAGATATGCTAAACGGAGTCAATATTAATTAGTCAATATTAAGTCATTGATTATTTCACAACTAAACTGGACAGACAATTGAATGGCCCAGAAACCTTACTCTACATGGATTTTGTGTGAGACTTGTGCATGAGAGTTACGATAACAAGACATAACCACCTCTAACACCCTAATACATGACATATACAACTGAATGACTTTATTTTGTGACTCTATGATCTGAACCGATCATTCAGTGGTAGACATATCATAAATTTGTTAGCTAGCCTACTGGGTAAGTGGAAGCTCCAGTGTGCTGCCCGGTCCCATGATTTGGTTCCTCGGAAACCTTATTGACCTGGCTAACAGAAAAATGTTAGCTAATGTATTGTAATAATATATGGCCAGCTAATTAGCACAGACTAAGGGAAGCAAGTAGCCATAGTCCTATCCATAGTCTTTTTTTTTTTTTTTTTTTTTTGTAGCACATTCTGTTTTTGACATCAGCAAATCATCGGCAATTTGTTGGTGTTTGAGCTATGAGCTGACCTTGAGCTGACCTTGAGTCTAGCTAGCATCTTTATGTTCTCTTGATTAACTGTGAAATGACATATTGTATGTGTTGTTCTACCAGCAGAGTCATATGACAGCTTTGTTCACTTTTGGCTTTTTTTCCCACATATCTGCATACTCCTGATTCTGAAAAGCTCTTTTGTCATTTGTTCACGCTAATATACCTGCTTTGCAGAAATCACCTGACCATTAGTAGCACGTGCTATAGTTACAGCAGCTACATGTGTTGCACCACCGTGAAGCACATTAAGTTCAAACATTGCTAAATGCCATTTGAGAAAGTCAGTAGGAAGTAGAGTTTAATTTATGTCTCTTGTTAAAATCACTCGTCTAACTGGCAGCTAAGAATAAAAAAACGAATAGCTTGGATACTAAGTCTGCTTGTCCTGGGCGTCTACACTAGTGATTTCTACACCTGTCATTATATTGAAAGAATCTGTCTCTGTCATGTTTTTACTTGAAACCAGTGCACATTTGATGTTGGAAGCTTCAAAAGCGTAACAAAGTTCTGTTTTAAACTGTGTATAGAAATGACTTTTATGGAAAAATCCCACACATGTCCTGGCACTGGTCTCTGGCCTGGTCATGTCAGCAGTACTGGTGAACTTAGTGTACACTTATACATATGGGATTGATGCTATTCTCCAGCTAGTTTGGAGGTGTATTACAGCACCAGCACAATAATAAATTTTCTTTATTTATTTTCCAGTTGAGAAATCAAGCACAGTTCGAGATGACTATGTGCTGTGTCCTGCGCCAATGCTTCAGTATGCTGGACAGTGAGTATTCAAAAGGGAATGGTAGAAATGAATGATGCGGGTGTAGTGGGAGTATTGGTTAATAAGCTAGACTATGTTTTGTTTGTCATGTGGGTCTCTTTATAACAAATGACATGTTTGTCTGGAATGTTGAATGCACAAGAAAATTAAATATTGCTAATTAAATATTCTCCTTCTCTGCCATTATACGACCTGACAGTGAGTAGGAGTCCCACGTCGTTAATGTGAAACTGAGCCTGTGAGCTTATGCTGAGACTTATGCCTATAATGCAGCATGTTATAACACTGAAACCTCTGTATGTGATCACTATTTAAAGGGTTTGCTTAATTAACTCTTGGCTTGCGACTATGCCCCATTAAGTAGTTAGCTGCTATGGGCGGCAAGTAAACACATCTGGCAGAGGGCTTTAAAAGGATGTGCGACAGATGCAGCGATTCCCTTTTCTATGCTCCAATTTAAATAATTCACCATGCCCTGACAAGCGTATTCACATACCACCTGCATCTTCTAGTATAGGAGCAGTCCCTGTCTGCCTTTCTCTCTCTCTCTCTCTCTCTCTTTCCATGACTGTTGTTAGCCCAGCATGTCCCACTTAAATTCAAATATTTTTGTTTACACAATTTTAATAAATAGTTTAAAATGGTTTATATAGTGTTAAACAATTAAACATGTTCATCTGAACTGTATCTTGAACTCAAACAAACTATGACAGGCTGTTGATAAAGCACTGTATAGCTAGGGACTCATGCAATTCTTAGGACCCTTGTAGTGCAGGACTGAGAGGATGAGAATCTGGCAGTGAGTCTGGCAGCTGTTCCACAATCAGGGTTGCCAAGTCTCAGCAAAATTTCCAGCCCAACTGCACCTCAAAAACCACACAAAAAGACCTGAAACTAGCCCAGAAGGGCTCTTTACAGTCCACAATCCGTACACTTTCCCTTTGTTTGTCATGGTCTATTTTTGCAGAAATTTGTTGCATTCAATTCTGATTTTTTTTTGCTTCAGAAAAGTTCTTTGTGTTCCTAGACTATTTTTAAACTAGCCAAAGATAGTAATAAATTAATTTCTTATGGTCCAAAGCTATCCCAATTTGGCATAAAAGCCATGACACTGTCAAGCTGTCCACAATGGTGGGACAGATAAGAATAGAGGACTGGCCTGATACCTGGTCATCTTTAATGTACTCAACATCTTACACATCTGGAGCAGTGCCAACCTGGTTCCTTCATTTCCTAATGCTTAATAGATAGGTGTATTTATGCACCAAGGTTCTCTCAAGGGCACATATATCAAACCTAACAGTCTTCCTTAAAATTTAGGTTCTGGATACTGAGATAGAAGGAGAAAGATAGATGATTAAACATCTGAGAAAGATATTTGCCAGAAGTTTCTGTTTCCATGGATTTGACTGGACACATTTGGAGCTACTCTCCCTTTCAGCGTCCACATATCCAGCTTGATTAACAATCTGCCTAAAATTTGCATGTATCGAGTATGTCAGCTAAATTAGCCTCTCCTCTGTTCCATTCAGTAAACGCATCTAGTTAACATGCAAGAACCTTTTAAAGGATTCTTGCAAGCCGCTGAAGCAATTTACAGCCATAATAAAGCCAGACAATTCAAAAATGTTTGAATGCTGCATTAAACCAAATTTTGGAGTAAATGTTATGAATTTATGAATTACCATGTCATAAAAAAGTTCAAGCAAAGTGAAATACATCAAGTACACAATCTATTTTACATTGTATTATTGTAGATGTTCTGCTTAGCTGGATTATGATATATTTTAGCCAACAGTGTGGTATTTTTGACACAGCTTGTCCACACAACGAGTAGATTTTGGCCTATTCTTTTTCATATTCCTTCATCTTGGGAGGGATCTCAGGCATTCACGCAGTTGATTTCGTACTCATTGATTTTCATTATCTCCACGATGATTGTCTCTTGCATAATATACATATGGAAATTACAATGCTGTTCATCATTAGGTACTTAATTACATGCATATTCCAGCATCTTCTTGAGTAAATAGGTGATGAGATCCTCTTTTGTCTTTTTAAAAATCTCTGTGTAAGATTTAACAAGAAAAAAGTTGAAAAGGATAACGGTACTGAAAAAGTACAGCAGTAGCAAATTGTAAACACGATGAACGCCTTAACTGCTGTAACTGTAAGTTTTATTTCACTCTGTGTTGTATTGTGTCTTGCTTTTTTTGCCATACTGTATTTTTTTGCCATACTGTATTTTCACAGTGAAATCCATGATCTTTTTTTTATGTAAAGCGAAAGTATAAAGTCATTTGGAAGATCTTGACGCTTGTTTTGCATTTCCTTAGAAAAATGGAAGTTCTTATCAGCTTGAATGGGGGCAAGTCCTTTGTTACAAGTCCCTTCACCATCACTGCTTCAACTTGTGTAAGTTTTATTTTGAAGGTTGTTGACTAAGCAGAGAAAAAGAGGAGTTGTGTAATTTCATGGATTTTCTTTTATGTTTGCTTTCCAAAGACAGCAATATTTCACATAATTAATAGACAGTGAGTCACACACAGAGAGAGGGAGAGAGAGAGAGAGAGAGAGAGAGAGTGAGAGAAAATGGATCCTTAAAAGGAAAATGCATTGTTATGACAGCCATTGCACAAATGTAAGAGCAGCAAGGTGAATGAAGAGGGGTGCATAGATAAGTAGAAATCAAATAGGAATTGGTGAATATGTAAAAGAGACAATGAATGAGTCAAATTATAAGATATATAGATATAAAAAATTCCTGAAATTTGAAATGGCACTAAAATTAATTTATTCTTTTATCAGTCGGATGGTACCATCGTGGCCATTATATTTCTGGTGCTGTTGCTTCTCGTTGCTCTGGCTCTCATGTGGTGGTTCTGGCCTCTCTGCTGCACTGTGGTGAGTGTAACAATATCACATCAACTTCATTCTTCTGGGCACTACCAATTCTCCTCCTGATAAAGCTTTGAACAGTGATTTTCCCAGTGGAGTCTTTTTAATTATTATCACTTCTCATTTACCATGTGGCCTCCTGTTAACCTTCTCTCTGTAAAGTCTTGTTTAATATTCTGATCAGATCATCATTCTTTTTAAGTAAGAATGCTGCAGTGAATGTTTCTCCCATGCTAGTTCACTGTAAAGTAAAAGAAAAATCTCTTGTAAAGATTTTTTTGGTCTACATAGGCCACTTGTGGCTATGGTTTGCATACTGTGCGCTCCTCTTTGGTTTATGTGTGGTAAAAACATTGCCACAGTTAAACTGCAATGGGAGGTGTGGCAATGCAAGGGAAGGAACCGTGCCACATCCTGTATTTCTCTTTGATGTCAACGTTTCACAGGGAGGAGATTAGGGTTGTTTCATATGCCAAAGAACACAAAGAACCATTTGTGGCAGTGTTTCAGTGAAAATGATACACCTTTTTGGTTAATTTGTTGTGTATTTAATATATAAGGAGTAAAACATGACAGAGCCGTTAGTTATAGGGTGTCCCGAAGTTTTAGCAGTAGGCAATTTAATTACATTTAATGTTGTGGAAAACTTATAAGAAAAAAAAAGTGTAGCTTGGTACAGAGAAACCACAAAATGCAACACTGAAACATGGTAGAAAATTAAATAACAGCAAGTGTTTTTAATATGTTTATTATTAGACTTACATTATGTGGAGTTTCGGGAATACAAGTCCCTCTGGATTACTTTTTACTGAAAACCTGTGATTTGCAATACAGCTACTACTATCACTAGCTGTGCTGTTGTAGAAAAATAATCAACACCTACTCACTAATCACAGTTGAGAGGTCAGCTCTGCTGTAGTTTGTTATTCTGACCATATCCAAAAATGCTAAGATATTTAATGGAGTGGGGGAAAATTCACACCTCATGGAAGGTTGTACTCACTTCTAAAAGAAGGAAATCAGCAACACTTCACAGGCTTAACCAGGGAACTATACAGATGGCACGCTGTGGAACTAGAGCAATCGGCATCACAGCAGCAGCTCAAAATGATATGCGCCACCTCTCTTCGAGAACCTGGTGGGAGCTCGTCCAGAATGAGATGGAAGCATATTTTGGAAAACCAACAAAGGCATTAAAATGTAAACCCCCTGCAGCATGTCTGGACCAGGCTCTGCTTGTCTTAGTCGAGGAGCTGCTGCTCCCCTCCATCAGGGACCTCCGGCAGAAGAGAAGGGCCATGTGTGCTTTGTTAATATTTAAACTCAGCCCTGCCAGATTTTCAGCAGTCAGATATGTTCAGAAGCATCAAGCCATCCTCCCCCGCCCTCCTTCCTTTTCCCATTTTTTGTGGGATACTCTGCGCTGCCAGATTGGAGGTCAGTTTGAGTGTGGGTGTAGTGAGTTAGCCTTGATTTTTTGGACTTGAAGGCATATGCAAGGCCAAATAATGTTCTAACATTTGCAGTGTGACAGAATTAAGTGTATACATCAATATAACATAAGAAGTTTTTGCTGTCTCCATGTAAATAGCATTACATAATTTAGAAATGTCCATATAACAAGCCTTCTCATATTATTAAATTAATATTTTCTCACAAATAGGTTAAGTTTGTGTTAATGCCTCATTTTTATTTGGAAATGTGCTAGCTGCTGCATCAGTTGAAGCCAGGAAACAGCTTGACAAAGCATGATGTGTACAGAAGAGAAGCAAACAGATTATAAACTTCAACTGGACAGTTATTCCAAAGCCATATGGGTTTTTTTCCCCTGGGTGACACCTGATTGGTTGATTTTCCAGCGGTGGCCTGTAGCCACTCAGGCAAGAGTCAGATGGCTAAGTATTTAGCGATTTTGGAATTTAATTACAAAGCTGCTTTTCTGAAGGTTTTTGTCTGTTGCACATCTGTCGATCAGGTATTTGAAAACCTAACAGCCCAGGGTGTGATTTGTATAATGCCTTATTTATCCCACAATATGTTGGGGAAATATAAATCTGCTGCTTAATTGCTCAATAAAAGAGTTAATCCTTTAGCCAAAGGTTACCCCTAAAAATATGTTAATTATTGCTATGCAGGGCCCCCACCAACACATGTTCCTGGGTTTGCCAGCAGTCAAAGTGCAATTAATTAAGTCTAATTGATCATTTTCCATTAATATAATGACAACATTGGTGTAATGGTATCAGTGGGTTTTAATGGGAATGAAACAGCTGCTTGACCTATGATTTGCAATAATAAGTGAAGATTTTTTTCCCCTGAAAACTAATTTCCTAAATGCATACCCTCAAAGTGGTGGCTTATCCATCTTTCATGAGTAAAGACTGATTCTCGGTTTAGAGGGCGTGTGCAGAGTAAAGAGCTGAAAGATGCTAAGAACATATCTGCCAGGAGTCCAATATGTGCTGCGAGTTTCAGTCATAAAAGAAATTAACCTTTTGAAAGCACTTTTATGTAGTCATAGTGTAATCAAATACTGAAAACCTTCTTTTTCATGAACCAGCTTTCGCCATGGCAGATATAATGTCAAAAACAATGCTGCAGAAAGACCGTTTCCTGTTCACTCTGACAGGATGTGTGTATATGTGTGTGCACACGTGCTTCTTCCTTTCACTGGGGACAAGGCACTCTTCTACCAGACAGGGTCTGGAGTGCAGCCTGAGCCTCCCTTCTGCATATCATTGGAGCTAATTAACTCCTTAGGACTTTATGATTGGGGGATTGCTGGGGAGCGCTGAACCTCATCCAATTAATTAAGAGATAAACGGGCTGCCATGCTCACCCCAAAGACTCCCCTGTCAACAAGTTGATTTTGAGCTTTTCTTTATTTTGCACCAGGGGCCTGCTGTGTTGGTTTACAAGCACAGCCCTGTAATCAAATGTACAGGGAGGTGCTGGGCTCCAGTTGTTCAATTGTAAATCTGCTCCTCTGAGTCTGTGCAAGGACCTAAGAACAATGTTTCTGCATACTGAACATGTTCATTAGGCCTGATGTTTTATTTCATTATTTCTGGCTGTGTCTGCTACTTGAAAATAATTAAACTGTTGTTTGTTTCACGCCAGGTTATTAAGGACCCGCCTCCTCAAAGTCCTCCTCCTCCACCACCTGTTAGTACAATTAATATAATATTTCTCTGATTTTATTTTATTTATTTATGCATTTGTGTTAATTATGTGGTAATTATGTAGTATTTATGTTTAGTTGTGAATTATGCATTGAAAAGAAGTGTTAATTCTCTCCTTTTCAAGCAACCAGAGGAGAGTCCACTTCCCAAGAAGAAATGGCCAACTGTGGATGCTTCTTATTACGGAGGAAGAGGAGCCGGGGGTATCAAACGCATGGAGGTAAAAAAAAAAAAATTAAAAATTACAGAACCCACACACTCTTTGACTTGATTATACACTCAGGGCTAGATGTACATACGTCAGGAGGTGCAGCACAAAGCATAACTTGATGCGGCTTGATGAATATGTGCTTGCAGTGTGTCTAAAATTAAGGTTCAGTTTACTAAGGGTTAACTCATCATGCAAAATGCACCTGGGTTTAAAATGTGTGTGAAGTAATGGAATTAGTGAACCACATAGCTGTCAAAAAGCTCAGGAATAAAGAGGAACTGCACATTCAGTAATGAAGAAGATGTGCTAATAAATAAAGCTGCCATTAAATAAAGACTCTTGGGTCAGAACAAGTAAACAGTATTAATATGTCTAGTGTCTGATATGCCATTTGATTTCTAATTGGTTTTAATGAAAAGATCTTTAAAAATGAGAAATTAAACTGTATTAATTGTATTTTGTTCAACTGTTACTTCTATAACATTTGGAAAATGTGATGTATCCCTAAATAGTTCTTGCACCAAGGTCCTAAAATCATCTGAAAGTCATCACATATTATTATGAAAATAAAAATAAATAAAATGCTCTGGCCGTTCAGAAAGATCCCAGTTGTGTGGGTAAAGCACACATCTGGCAACATTGCGTATAATGCTCAGAGCAACACACATGGTGCAAATTTACATCTGGTTTTCGAGGTGGAAATGGTAAACAAAACTGAAAGAATGGTAAACAAAACTGGCCACCACAACTTGCCCAAAGTTTAGTACATTAATCTGAATAAGTATTCAGTTTCACTTCCTGTTTCCTCACCCTTTATTTGCGCAAACTTCCCACTTTTTGAGCAATCTTCTCGCATATACATATGCATGAGAGAGGGAAGGTCACTTTGCATGTTGCTGTGTGCACAGTGCCTAAATTGCATGATTATGCTCATGAAAAATGCACGGTTTTTCATGCAGAATGTGACCGAATTATGCTTAAAAACAGATTCAAACAGCTTTGTACCAATTTCTATTGTCTTGAAGCCATATCCTTTGGCTATACTGGTACTCTCAGAGATTCTCTCAGTAAACTACTGAACCTGAATTGGCTAGAACCTTAAATGATATATATTATATATGTAAAGAATCCCTGCAGTTGTGGGTCTTTTCACAATTACTGACATCTGGCCTTCTTTCATAGTCTGCAAAGCTGTTTAGATCACCAGACTTGAGGATTTTTAAAAAAATTAAATAATGAGCAACAGTTTTTATATGCATTATTATAATTTGATCCATATGAAAGAACCAGAGACCTGAAGTTTTCAGCAGAAGTCTTTTTAGATCTAGGACACCTTGACTGACGCCTTTAAGACGACAGGCTCCTGCCAGTTTGGCTTCTGCCACGTCCCATTCTCTTAACTTATGTTGATGATAAAGGATCAAGAGCCACTGTGCTAGCTTAATGAATTCATCTCACAGACGCCCATCTTGTCAGGCCCCGTTGTTCAGCCATAATGCTCTCCTCACAGGAGTGGCATTTTAAGAGGTGCTTGCCATGCTCTGCTACTCTTTCTCCATAGCCCCATGAAGAGGTGGCGTCTCTATGATTTCCCTCCAAAAGCTTCGGAAACTTTTCCCAGGAGTCTGAGAGAGTGAGCACCAGACTTATGGCGTCCCGAGCACCACCACTTTTTCTGTTCCTTTAATGCACAAAGCTTTTATTCATCTAGACAGCCCCATCTCCATTTCTGAAACACTTCTGTGGACCTGGGGAGAGGTGTGCCTAAGATCAACCTGTCTTCTTTCTTTAAATGTAAAGCGGCTAGGGAGACCTGTGGCATGGGGAATATTTTATTCATTGAGAGACCTTCTTTCATTTTTTATTTTTTTTCCTTGAAACTCTTCAGGATATTCAGAGGTGATACTTTAAAGCTGTTTCATATTGTACTGGCTTAACCTACTGTGTGGCCCATTAATTTAAACTCATACCCTGTTTGTATGATGGAGGATTTACCACCGTGACAGATGTGATGAATTAAAGCATTAAAGACATTAAAGTATTTAATATCAAACATTCTGTTTTGGAAGAGGTGAATTACTCTTTAAATGAGGTAACCAAGACAATCGGTTGTATTTCCAGGTCCGCTGGGGTGAGAAAGGCTCAACAGAGGAGGGGGCGAGACTGGAGATGGCCAAGAATGCAGTGGTTTCGATACCAGAAGAGGTGGAACAGCCGATGATCAAAAAGCCCAAACCAGCTGCACCTGCCTACCATCAATCTGAAACTAAATGGTACACTCCGATCAAGGTGAGTTGATCATATACATGACACTCCCTTTAATTCATATATATCATACAAAATTCCATTCCATAATACAGTTACAAAAGTCTGAGACACTATTTTCATTTTATTTCTTTTATTTCATCAGATACTGAATCAGACTTTCTTTTTAGTAATCTGAGACCCTGCCAGTATATCCAAATATTCTGGATGTACACAGGATGTTAGTGAGCCACCAGGCATTAGCATACCCCTGGACTGACACAGAGTTAACGACTGATATATAAGCTCCCAGGCATCATTTAGCAATGTATTTCAACGTGTTTATGTTTAATATGTTCATGAAAAATACCCATGATCATGGAAAGCCTGTGTAAAGAAAAGAGACTATTTAGTTGTAGAAGATGTTTTTATGACATGGTTATAAAATTTGTACTATATTAGCCCTTGTCTTTGTACTATATAGCCCTAATTAGATCCTATTAATATTTACAAACATAAAATAATGCATAATAATGAGCTAATGATAAAATCTGAGCCATAACAATATCCAAATTTAGTAAATGTTTAAGCATTTTTTTTTACTATTAATTAATCTAATCATATCTTGAAATATATTTCAGTACAGTTTATTGTAATCAGATATCAGCTCACTGTTGTCTTGGTTTCAGTATTAGCATCAGCTTTGCTAATTATTTCCAGGTCTTAACACCTGACAATGAACCATTAAGTACTGTGATCTCTGTAATATATTTGATCATTTCTATTGTTTACAGTAAATTATCAAGCTATTTTTATATCTGTTAGTAATGAATGATTAAATCTTGTTGAAGAAATATTATTTGGGACTGTACATACTTCGATACTTCATAGTGAGGTTGTTTACTTTTTTTTTAATACAGGGCCGTCTGGATGCACTATGGGCTTTGCTGCGGAGACAGTATGACAGAGTTTCCCTCATGCGACCCACTTCTGCAGATAAGGTAGGCCACAGAAACCTAAGGTTTGCCTACATTTACAAACCTGCACACAGAAGTCATGGCAGTAACAATATAACTGGAACAAGACCATAAATTTGCAGTCTGAATACCTGAATAAATTAAAGGGCAGGAAAATTCTGTGTTGCACAGGAAACCGGATTTCTGTATACAGTTTTGTGTGTGTGTGTGTGTGTGTGTGTGTGTGCGTGTTGCATCACACAACAGCTGCACACACTCAAAGCAGGATGACATTCACAGCCAAATACGGTAAACTGCTGCAGGGTTTTCTTCCTCTTGCACTGCACATACCAATGCAACAAAGCTGTGAAAAACACAGGCACAAATACTCTCCGGAGTGAGATTGCTTTCAGCAGGTTATTTGGATAACAATTATACTGTATACACATATAAGAGCTGAGATTCTTTACACATCATCTACGATAGTTCAATAATTAGGGAACTTTCAACATTCCAGGGATGCAATACTAAGTGTCTTGGTGAATAAACAATAGCTTAATCATCTACTTGTTTTAGTCAAACACAGCATCCTCTAGGAAGGGGCAATTTACCTTCTGTATGAGTATGATGACATGAGGGGAAAAATAATACTGGTAGCAATAGCTCTGCTGCATTAGCACTGATGAAGTCCTGCTCTACACGTCCTGCTATAGAAAAAAAAACAGACAAACCTTTCTGGTGCACTCACACTTAAATGATTTTGTTATGAAAAATAACAGATTAGTAATTATGATAGCATCAAAAGTCCAAACTTGCTGCACAGAAAAATTCTGGAAGCTAAGAACCTTTATTTTTTAGAAGTTAAGAACCCTTCATTACCCAATGAACCCTTAAAAACACCTTTTTCCAAGCTAAGAACCCTTATTTATCCAATTAACCTTTAAAGAACCCCTTTTTTTGGAGGCTAGGTACCCTCAATTATCTAATGAACCTTTAGAGAGCACTTTTTGGAATCTAAGTGCCCTTATTTATCCAGTGAAAAAACCTTAAAGAATCCATTTTGGAAGCTAGGAACCCTTAATTATCTAATGAAACTTTAAAGAACCCCTTTTTCTGAAGCTAGATACCCGTAATTATCCAATGACCCTATAACAAACCCCTTTTTTTGGAAATTAGGTACCCTTAATTATCTAATGACCCTTTAAAGAGACTTTTTTAGAAGCTAAAAGCTCTGTGAAACCTTAAAGAACCCTTTTTGGAAGCTACAAACTCTTATTTTATCCAGTGAGCCCTTAAAGAACATTTAAAGAGCACCTTGTTGTAAGAATGTAAGATTCCTATCTATCGTTGCTGTTTCCTTTGCTCAGTTCTGCTTTTGTTTGGTAGAAGATGACTGGTTCCTCCATTTTCGAATTTTTTCAGCAAGTTTTTGTAGTTGAACTTGAAACAAAATTAAATTAAGCATTGCTGGGGTCAGATTCCTCTTTTCATTCCCACATGTTTGTCTATTCACCAGGCACACTGTTGGTTTGTTTAGGCTTGTTTGCTAGCTGCTGGACAGTAATAGCTTAAGCCAGTAGATAAAACCTTGCACTTGAATAAAATTGTTCCGATCCGCATGTGTAGTAAAAAGAACAAATATTAGAAAATATTGTGTGTGGGTACAATCAGAAATCACTGGAGTAGGAAAGAGTGTGTGCAGAAGCAAAGTGGGCACAAGATGAAAAAAAAAGTCCCGCACACAGCTAGAGTTTGAGCCACTATTCATGACCTTTGTCTAAACAAAACCCTAAAAACTCAACAACTCCAAGCAAGCCCAAGCCTGGGGAGCTTTCAGAGCCATTGGAAGACTCTGAGCAGTCCCTGGCACGTTTTTCGAGGCCACAGTTTGAGCGTACTGACTTTAAAGCGCTTCATCAGGTGCACTGTGCCCAGGCGAGCGTTATCAAAGCTTGAGAAGTCCCCCGCCTGAGGAGAGAGAGAGTGGGGGCTTTGATGGCCGACAGGAACCCTCCGGGGTCATGAATTTTTCAGTGCTGGATCGCTGGGTTACAAGGACTCATACAGGTGTAAGGAAGCAGGTTGTCGCAGACATCTGTTCAGCTCCTGGACCCTGGGGTCCCTCCCACCATTCCCCTGTTTCTCACTCAACCCCCACTCCAAAACACACACACACACACACACAAACACACACACACTGCCTGTAGCCAGACTGCAGGATTCTCAGCAGCTGTAGGTTTTATAAGCAGTCCAAGTACTTACTGGTCTCCCATTTTACTGCCTGAGGGGCTCCAACACCAAAGGTAGAGCGGGAGATGGACACAGCTGCACTGCTGCACTTGCCCGGGGCACAAATAAAGAGATCTAATGCACTTTGACTGTGTTGTTGGGGAGATCTGGGAGCCAGGGAGGCACTTCAGAGCCAACTTAGCGCCGTAACATCTGCCGCTGAGTTTTTCCGGAAAAGAGCGGCCGGGGACAGCAGGTAGGGGAAAGCGTCAGTGCCTTTTGAACGGCCGCCTGGCTTTCTTGCCTGCCTCCAATCCGACTGGCTTGCTATTGTTTTACAAAGCAGCAGCCTACAAAAAGCTGCTAACAAGCTCCTTTATAAATGATACATTAACATACATTAACCCTGGCGATCTGTCGCAGAAAGCCAAAGTCACTGCACACAAATTGAGAGGAAAGGACTGCTTATTTTAGTCTCCGTGTTTTAAGACTCATGCTTTTTAATTCCTTATTGGGTACGGATCGAGATTGTATTGAAGGTACATTGCCCAGAAACAGCTCAGTCTAATTCTACGAAGCTTCCATCTCTTGTTATGGTTCCATATAGTTATGATTTCTAGTTTCTGTTCTCATAAATTCCCTTAAATCTACAGATCCCTTAAATCTACAGATATTGAGACAGATTAAGAATGGGCAGCATTTCTTTTTCCCCTCAAACAGCAAACAGTCTTTTTGTTCAATGCATACATATAATGTCACTTCAGTCTCACCCCTGTAACCCTATTAAAATCATTCTGCACATAACAAATACCTTATTAGCGCACACGGACTTGTACCCTCCTAAAGGCAGAGCCTGTAACGAGGCGGGTTGCATTTTTTTAAATTGTAGAAATTTTAACAGCAGACAAAAGCAATCGTGATTCCGAGACTCACGATTTCCAGAGAGCGGGGGTTAGAAAGCAGCCCACTGTGACAGTGTCTTAATTTAACAGCCATCGGTCACATAAACAGTGTGCCAGGAGCATTTTAATTAAGCGACTGCGAGCGGGCAGCGAGATGCAGCCCAGCTCTTGAAGAATGCCATTAGAGGAGGGGGTGGATGGGCGTTGAAGATGCAAGGGTAGCAGCACTGGCATGGGCAAAGAGCATTTTGGCGGAGGAGGGTAGCAGCGAGAGAGGAAAAGCAAGAGATTAAGTCGCTGGGCTGGCAGGCCGAGTCCCTCAGGTCTCAGACACACATGGCCAGATTGAGATTTTAACACACATGGCCAGATTTAGCTGTGGTAGTGTGTAAGAGCTTGGATCGGGGCATGAGCGCTCACAGACAATACTGGACTGTTTGTGCAGTGCCCAGACGAGTGACAGAACTTGGGTCCTAATGAACTAGCCGGAGCAATATGAACTGAAGCCTGGCAGTTTCGGCGAGGAGCCGCTTAATCAGCAGAGTCACACGTTGTGGAACAGTACTGTAAATACGCTTTGAATTTAAAAGTCGAGGCAAATCCTGTCTCCTTATATCAGTTGTATGGCTTTGCACATTCTTATTATAGAAATGTTTAGTCTTTCTATGTTTTTCTACAATTTTTCGCACTGAGGAAATTAATGAAACTGCTCAATTAGATCCTGATTTTCTCCCTGAATTACTGCATTCAGTATTCCATTACAGCCTTTGTTATGCAGATTAATTAGCATTAATTTACTGATTAAATTGGACGATGCACTAGGTATTTACATCAAAATAAACCAAAAAAAGAGAGGGAGACAGCTAAATAGGGAAAGATCTAACAACAGAGACTAATAACTGTTTGTAAATACATAACTGAATATATTAACAGTGTATTATTTCATGACAAACACTACACTAAATGCCGTGCTGTATTAAATATAATGAACTGACTCAGTGATGAACTGAAGGCACTCGTGTTGTGAAAAAAATGCAAATGGTGTTAAGTACCCTAGATCAGAGAGCATGAGATTTCTAATTAACAGGGTAATTGGAATTAAACCAGAGCATCACAAATAATGAAGTGTTTCGAAAAGGAGCCGAGGTTTGCACACAAGAAGGAGTTAAAGCGGCTGATGGAGCACAAACACAATTACCGAAGTTTGACTCCTCCACCTCCCTCTCTCTCCGAATCACCTTCGCTCAGCCTCCTTGGCCTTTTATTGCCTTTAAGTAGCTGGTGTGGAAATGCTATAATGGGAGAATTGTGTTTGGGGGCATGGGGGGGAAGTTTGAGGGAACAATAGGTGTGTTCAGCCTCCTCATTAGCGTTATCAGTGGACGCTCTCGGTTCTCACTAACAAGCGGCATGTCGAAGGCTGACACTTTCATTCAGCCGCTTCAGCCCCAGAAGAGAAGTGACAGCTTTAACGGTGGCTCTTTGAACCAGATTAGATCTACCCCCACCTTTTTTTTTCTATTTGAAATATTTCGGCACGCGAACTGCAGAAAAGTAGGGCAGATGTCCGGGCGGCTGGTTGTAAATTTGGTAATGTGCGCCGTGTTAAGCTGCAAGGCTCCCCGCGCAGCCAGTCCTGCTGGTAACAGGATTAGATGGGGGACCCCAGTGAGCCCACGTCAGTTTTTGGAAATGTGGCTCTGGGAAGAAGGGATTGGGGAAAGCAAATAGAGAATAAGATGGTCTGAGCTACGGGGAAAGAGGATCAAAACTGCTGATATTGACTTCTTAACTACTTACACTTTCTAGGAAAAATTTTGCATATATGTTGTTCTGGAGTATTTGTGTTGTGTTATAATGATTATAGAGATATGATATTTTTATTATTACGTATTACTCTAGAATATTAAAGGAGATAACTACTACAAGTATGACATCTGAGAATAACCATTTTAATATAGTGTAATGTAATGTAGTTTCTATTTTATTTTGCTTTTAATATTTATTTTTGGAAGATGTATTCATTTTCAACTGATTTTGTTCTCCTGTGAAATTTTTACAAACCATTTTATTTCTAAACATTTTATGCCATTTTTATTTTCTTAAATATTTCACTTTTTTTGCTGGTGTATCTTGGTGTATGCTGGATTATTTTTGTGGGTCAATACCCGCTGATTTCCCCTGTGTGGTTCCCTTTACTCAGTCAGATCTGATGTATGTTTTGAATTTTTTTTTTTATTATACTGACTATTAACCACAATAGGACCCGGAATCACGGTTGCAATTAACTCGCATTATTGTTAATGTCAGGTTTTTTGTGGGCCGGTTTGCTGCACAGATTTATGTCTCCAAGTGTCAGACTTACACAGAAATCACGCAGGGAAACAGATATGTATTATAATGCCTTCTGCTCTTCATCTGATTAATTAGAATTTTTAATGTGATGAAACAGGAAATATGTGTGTATATATAGATATAAAGAACTTTAGTATGCGTTGCTTCAAGTATCATTTTATGCAATAATTACAGTACAATGTGAGAGTGCACAATATTAAGACAGAGCATCCAATGAGCATTTACAAAGCTACAGAATAGTTGTATAAGATAAAACCATATTTCCAGCAATGTATTTGTATTTTTATAGAAATAAAATTTAATTAAGTGCTCAACATATCATTTGGTCATAAAAAACATATGAAATAATATTGTGAAATTATTTCATAAATACATTTGTCTTTAAAAAAAAAAAGGCATCTACAAAATGTAAACATTTTACATTTTACAATAGATTTGCCATTGCACCTATTTACAAGAACAGTGAGGTGATTGTGTGACTCTAACAAACAAAATAAATATTCTTACTGTCTCTTTCATTTACAACCAGATATGATCAGGAATATTTGGCTTTTTTAAAAACTAATTTCAGTTTACTGCACCACATTGTCTACTTTTTCAGCCTCATGTATGGACACTTAGGTGGCTTTAGAATATGGTCTAGATTTTAATTGTTACACAGCCAGTGGTAAGTTGTCTTTAAAAAAATCATTTTATCTACTGAATCTGAATAAAACCTTTTCTTAACTAGAATCTTAATCAGACTGACCTGATCAGATTCAGACAGACGTCCAATTTTGGATTATCATAACATTTTCTGCATTAATTATTGAAGTTGCTATAAATATGTAGTTTTTTACTGATTGAAAATTATTGTAGAGCTCAAAAAAAAAAAGGTTTACATACATACTTTATACCTGTGCGTATTGTCTAGAGAAAAGTTTCTACAAAAGCAAAATTCTTCACTGCCCTTCTAGATCTCCTACTCATTGGGCTGGAATATTACGATATGGCAGAAAAGAGGCATACATTTCAATCAATATTGCATTCATCATCATTATGGATGGCTATGATGCTAATGGTAACAGTTTATAATCTAACCTTAATGATGATGTCAGCCTTAATGAGTTATAGGTCATCTTGTCCCATATATCATTCCTGAGTGAATAGCTCAGTTTCATGGACTTTCATGTCTGTCTGGACAAAAGAGAGAGATACAAAGAGGGCATTGTTTTCTCTCCTCTGTTTTATCCCAGGCATCTGAATTTGTATCTGCAAGTCTCAAAACAAATGTGTGTAAGTAGTCCTGAATCCCACTCCTCGTGTGCACAGATGCAGATACGTTCTTGTGGTCTTATTAGTTGTAACCCATCAGATGGCCCCAACCTTTTTAAAGGCGTCTGTCACACAGCAGTGTGAAAAATATTTCTCAAATAGTGTCAGTTATATAGTTATTAGACTGCCATTATGTATTATGCATTATGTATGGAATTATGTCATTATCAGACTGCATGAAAACATTGAAGTTTGGACATTTCTGTTACTTATTAAGTACACATCCAGACACAATGGCCACACTTTGTGGAGTAGAATTGTATTTTCCACCTCTCTGTCTTGTCAAATTAAGATGAGAGAAACTATCCATGACTGACACCAGCACTAATTAAGACGTAAAATGGTGGTCAGCAGGTTTCTGAAGGTTACTCTGTCTATACTGAAGAAAGCCATAAAGGATGAGGCCACTGATGACATGTGATGTTTTCACTCAGCCTGATGCAAACTACCATTAATGCAGTAGAAGGGAGTCAGGGGACAGAGATACCTTCCGCAGTCTGTAGGTGTGTGCATGTGTGTGTGTTTGTGTGTGTGCGTGCACCTTCGCTCCATTTAATGAATCTTAATGATCAGATGCGTGATCTATCCCTTGCATTTGAACGGAACGAATGTCGCTTCACCATATGTACTGATGGTTGTGAGTGTAATGTTTTACCATTATTTTTAGGAGATAAAAAATGACTATTCAATGAGTTATGTACACAATTAAGGGATTTTCATAGATTTTCTTGCTCAGTTGATTGTAATGAAGTATGTTATACAACTATTACATGAAAAAGTAACAGACCTTGCATGCATGTGAAAAACAAAAAAAACCCACCCAAACAAACAGTTTCCACTGCCATCACCTAACTGTTAGATAAAGTTATAGACAAAATTAAGCCAATTTAGAACTTATAACTAGACAAATGTTATGATGGTGTTAGGTTTTTATATTATTTATTTTAAGTTCACGGAAGCTGGTTTGTTGAACAAAGAGGAAGCATCTGCAGTCAGTATGTAAAAATATTTTTTAGCACTGCCTGTACTGAGTCATTGTGCAACTTCCGCACTTGCAATGGTACTGAAATTCATAGGAACAAGAAAGTCTCACATATATTACTTCAGCAATTCCAAGCAACTTATTTGTGTACATGGTGAAAACCAGTGTAAAAGTTACCATACATCTATCCTACATCTTGGTAACTTTTTACTGAGATTATGGCACAGGTGCAAATTGATATAAACTTTTTTTAATGTAAGGACATTTCAGTTTTATTATTATTGAGTCCCACACACTTCAATACTAATACCATATCTGCTGACTAAGTCCTGCATAAAGTCTAGATTTTTAACATAGGTAATTTATAACAGTATAGTTTATGTAAATTTTTTTCCATGCTTTTTCTTGGCTTTGAAATACATGAAAGTAATTTTAGCAATGTGGAAGTTTTTTTTTTTCTTAACATGATGTGATAACTGTCAGCTGATGATCACTTATGAAGTAATTCAGAAATGATCATCAGCTGACAGTTATCAACTGGCCAAGTTCAGACACTTCAGACAGTTGACTCAGATCTTAAATTTCTCTACCTCTGATTTAGAAAATCATTAGTTTTTTTTTTTATTAAAAAAAAAGTATTAGAAAAATACTGATAGAATATTGTTATTTGCATTGTTTGAGAATTTAAATTAGGAATGTTTATTATTATTATTATTATTATTATTATTGTGCAGCATATCATATGAACAATAATTTCTTTATCATTTAATTTCCATACCAGTATATAGTCACACCCCATTTGAAATTCCAGTACGATTATGATGCAACATTAACTTTTGTAAGAATTTTTATAGGACTTTTTTGTCACAAAATGCTTTTATATGGTTAGAGTTAACAATGGTGTGTCCATCAGCCAGTTTGTACCACAACTCTGACTCGAGTAAAGCGTGTCCAGTGGCATGTGTGTTATCCAGTGAACATCAGAGACCTGGACTTGAGCTAAGCGCTTCTTAATCTTGTCCTTTGATAGAGAGTGAACACCACAGACAGCCTAAAAAGTATTAGCACTTGCCCTTCAACACCTTGTCCATTAGCCAGCGTGCACCACCTACAAGACTCGAGCTAAGCAGTTCTAGCCGTGGCCTTGTTGGTGGCCTCTGTCAGCCCACCTGGGAGAGAGACAGCTGCCTCTGCAGAATCCAGCGCGTGTCAGCCATAATGACTCACAGCTGACACCTCAGCGCAGGCCTTCCGCTTTAGTCTGCCATGTAGCGCATTAGAATAATTACTCCCTGTCATCCTCCATTTAATAGGCGCCCCTCCCCCCAGTTCACACACACACACTCTCACATTCATGCAGTCGCACTCCCCTCGTTTGCAAACACACACAGGCGCATACACACCCGCAGTTAGACACCCGCTGTTGGTGAATGGTGGCATTAAAACATTGAGCAAATGCCCTTGCCCTGCTTGTCATTTGCCCTTAGCAAAATAAATAGCATTTCCCAATTGCAAATTCCATTTAAAGGGAGTGCATGAGAGATAGGGCAAGCTGCCGCCTGTATTTGGTTCAAGGGGTAAACAAACTGGCATGCACACACACACACACACACACACACACACAGACACACACACACACGCTTGCAGATAGAGACATTTGCAGTCCTAGCAAGGCAAGTCTGAGGATGCATCTCATTATCATGACATCTGCATATCTGAATGCAGACTCAGTGCCCTCAGAGGTTGTGTGGACACTGGCATGTTAGCTCTGGTCCACAGTGAGCCACAAAGCAGAGGTGTAGCTGTGGGGGATTTCAGGTATGAACTTTCCCTGAAATAACATCATTCTAAACACTTATTTGTGAGTGTTAACATAACACATATACAATGCAGCTGAATGTATACATGTCAACATTTCTTGCATAGTAATTGTGCTATAATAATGTTGAGAAAAGGTCAACAGAGTAATCATTGCAATTCCATATTTAACCACCAAATGATTTTATTTAGTGTATTTCCGTATCACCCTTGAAGTTTATTTTTGGCTATGCTATAGAAAGAAATACAAAAATATTTTGTCATAAATTTATGACTAAACCTACTCTGTATAATGCTTCCTCTTCTTTACGCTTCTGGTCAGTTCCTTTCAGGGAAAACAAAAACCCTATTTTTAGAGGGACATTATTTAGCATGGCTTTATATTTACCTCATATTTATCCCAATGATTCCCAAGAGAAAGAAAATCACCTTTCTGCATTTCTTTACCGTATCATCTGAGTCTAAATTTGAAATTCAAAATAAAACCAAATAGACATAATGACATATAATTTATATGGAATACCCTGGTCATGGCAAACTAACTTATATGCAGAAATACACATATATGCAGACAAACAAACTGTGCAGATATACAAATGTTCTTGACTGATCTGTGTCCAAGCTTACACGACCAATTAACACCATCTATGAGTCAACATTTATCTGAAAATCTTTCTGTGAAAATAAAACGGTATCACAAAGTACCTTAGCTTAGTCTCCTATACGCTTGTTTTCATCTTGTTGGGGATCATTTCTTGGATCCTTATTGTATTTGTTCATGTTAGTTGTGAAACAGACATATTAAGTCAGTTTTCTTAAGAACTTTCACATAACATGACGTTTGTTTTTCAGTATAAATTCTTGCATTACTGCTTCCCCTTAAAGAAGATTCAGCTTTCAGTCACCCAGTAACCCAGTGCACAGTATGTTTCCGTAAGGAAACAGGATGACCAGCTTTTGAATACATTTTACCATTTGTTTATTAGTGAACAGATTGCATTAGTCTTTCCTTAAAGCATATTACAACTGTACACAATGGTAGCACATTACAGAAAACATATCTGAGAACATTAACTGTAAAAGTCTGACAATGACTGACCTTCATTTTGACATTTCTGTCTTTTACTGGGTCTTAGTTTTTTAGTTGCAAAAGTTTGTAGTCCTTCAAATAGTGAGTCTATTGACTAGTTTACTGTAACGGAGTTTGTAATATCATGTCCAGCTATACTGCTTGCCACAGCAACATGCCCACCTGCTGACCTCGCAGGAGTCACTAGCATCATGGCAGGACCTTGGTGTTTCTGAGTCTGGAGGCACAGGGAAGGAGGTGGTTGCTTTTTGGCACCACCTACAGTTAACAGCTGTTCTTCTTGTGTTGCACCCCCTCAGCAGTTTCCACTACATATGGGTATGGAGGGGAGCCCCGATACTAGACAACAGCTGGAGTAGTCCACTTTTTCTGTCCATCTCATTTAACTAGCAAATGAAGTCAGAGCTTTTGCTTTAAATATTTATTGATTTGTCAATCCATTTTCTTGTTGGGACACCTGACTAAAAGATTCTTTGCAATGAACGAGTTGTTCTGATTCTCCGTTCCATTTACCATTCAATAATGGATGGCCAGGGAGTGACCATGCAGAGGTCTTTTGCTGTCAGAATTATTTCAGCTGTAGACACAGCTCTTTTAGCATTACTCTGGGAATAGTGAGGGTAAATGATCTCTTTTACTGTCAGCTGAGGTCCGTCATCAACACTTACTGTGCCCTGTCTTGTGCAAAAGTGGATTTCAGTTTGCTGACAACTTCACTAATGGAAGGAGTTAGCAAGTGAAGGATTTCAGTAACCTACAGTAGTAGTCAGATACTTCTAAATCGCTCTGGGAGCCCATTGCAGTATCCTGTATGGTTCTGAAGGAAAGACACAGGGCATGATTAGCTCCTTTCAAGGCTTTCATCAGAATGTGCTCTACATGCATTACGATTTACTGAGATTCAAGTCACTGT
Source organism: Pangasianodon hypophthalmus (assembly GCF_027358585.1). Classification (NCBI taxonomy): domain Eukaryota; kingdom Metazoa; phylum Chordata; class Actinopteri; order Siluriformes; family Pangasiidae; genus Pangasianodon; species Pangasianodon hypophthalmus. The sequence continues at coordinate 12,290,206 of NC_069733.1, read as the reverse complement.
ATTGAGTTCTTTCTCTCACAAGTCCCTTATTCCCACAATGAATATTCATTACATTCAAGGAGTATTTTTTTAAATTTGCATTTTATATCCAAATTCAAACAGGTACGAGTGTAACATCACCAGAGTTCTCTGTAAAATACCCTTTATAGTGTGAATAAGACAGCCCTGAAGATTGAAAAGAAGCAGATGGGAAGGAAGACAGAGGACTGAAGAAGAGTGGAGGTGGATAGTGTTATTCCACAACTAATGCATAGTCTGTTGTGCATATTATTTTCCAGAAGGTCAGTGCAGTTGCTGTAATAAAGGTCACAGCGCATCTTTGTGTCAAGAGGTGAGCAAAAGAGGCAGGAGTGCACACATCACTATAAACAGTGGAGGCTCTGATTGTGCAAATGAGACAGCTTCAGGTCTAACTGGAAGTGCCAGTGTCAGAATTAGTTACATGTAATGCTAGGTGGGTTTGTATGTACAGTAGCTCTTGGTATAATTGGTCAGACTTAACAACGCAGCACAGGAATCTGTAAACAAGAGTCTATATGCATTAAAATATGCATACAAGTGATTTATTTATGTTCTATTTCACAGCTAATACATTTGTTCACTCACCAGTGTCCTCTTTATCTTGTTATACACTCCTACAATAATGTGTGTACATGTGGAAGCACTCCGTACACGCTGACCAGTGTGTTGTCTGAGCAGCTCAGGTCACATTAACCCAATTCAAACAGCTTCATGCCTCCTCAATAATCTCGGCTAGCCCGAAGCGGCTTCACACTGCTACGGTTTCGGTGTGGCCATGCAGCAATCACGTTATTTACTGCTTACATTACCATGCGGCTTGATAAGCATATTTTCCTCAGTAGACACAACAAGATGCTTTATCGTCGAAGCTTTCCACTAAGCATAGCAGCTCGAGCAGCCTGGGTGTATTTTCATACTCCTGTGCTTTTGTGGTAGTAAATGACAAACAACTTTTCTGTGTCGTAATTTAGAGGTAAAATTTTGGCAAGGAAATGGAATGAATTAACACCTTAAGACAGCCCAGACTTATAAATTAAAGATAGATTTGCATGGTTATTTTTTGTGTGAATAAACACGGGACATGAGTTATTAACACTCTCCAACAACACGCTATTTTATTCCCTTGATGTTAGAACTCAACATATAAAACATAAATTAACATTCTCCATTCTAATATTGATTTTGAGTATTTGATGTAATGAAAGTTTTTGCGAACAGGTTTTACCACTATCATTTAAAACCGAGAAAATATCAGTTGGTATATACATTCACTTTCCACTTTAATAGGAACAGCTGGACACCTGCTCATTCATGTGCAGTAATGCAGATACAGGTCAAGAGCTTCAGTTAATGTTCACATCAAACATCAGAATGAGAAAGAATGTGATCAGTGACTTTGACTGTGGCATAGGTGTTGGTGCTGGTTTGAGTATTTCAGAAACCGCTGATCTCCTGGGATTTTCATGCATAACTGTCTAGAGTTTACACAGAAAGATGCAAAAAACAAAAAACATCCAGTCAGTAGCAGTGGGCAGAAATGGCTTGTTGTGATAGAGGTGAGAGGAGAATGATCAGACTAGTTCAAAAGGCTGCACTCAAATAACCACTCTTTACAACCGTGGTGAGCAGAAAAGCATCTCAGAAGGAATAACAAGTCAAATCTGGAGGCAGATAGGCCACAACTGATGAAGAACACATCAGGTTCCACTCCTGTCAGCCCAGACCAGGAATGTGAAGCTACAGTGGGCAAAGGCTCAAGAAAACAAGACAGTTAAAGATTAGAAAAAGACTAGGTGATCCCTTGCCAGCCAATCTTCAGCTGTTCAGTTTTGGTGAAAGCAATACTGGATTTGTAAGGTGTCATTAGAGGTTTTCTCATTATAGATCAGGTTACTAGTTTGCAAGTTATTAGTTTGTTTTTACTTACGGCTTATTCATTGCACTTTGAGAAAGTTGTAGAAGGTCCATATAGTGCTTCATAACAGTAATATAAATGCAAATTTTGGTACGACTTTAGTTTAAGGGTATTACAATAATAAATTTTACTGTTATAAGGGTTTCATAAATAAATGAAATTTATTTCTCTTGGAATCTTAGAATGACTTGGAGTGGTATTTCACAATATTTTTGAATGCAACAGCCCACCAACACTTCAGCTGAAGAACAATTCCATGCTTCTATAACTAGTATACAGTAAATACACCAGCCAAAGTTGAAGACGGCAGATGGACAATAGAAAATTTCTCAGTAATTCATGAATGCTGGTAATAAAAACTACAGATGACTCAAAATGCTGCTTCTTCTCACTACTCTGATTCATGTAAATAGAAAGCAATACATGTCTTAAAAAAGGTTTGTCATCTCATTGTTTTGACATAAGCTTTACATTATTCATGTTGTATTTCTTTATCAAATATTTATGCAATGCTTATTAATGTGTTTTATGAAGGCTTAATGTAGGTACCCTTCAAATAAAGTGTTACTCTTTTTAACAGATAGCATTTTATATTGACATGATGCGTAATACATTATGATAGCTTCTGCTATTAGTATTTTTTACCTGAACAAATGATCTTGATTAAGAAATTATTATGAATATAAATCAAATAAAGGTAATTTAATAATAATAATTTAAGACACTTGGACTCTATTGTAAGCTGAACAGATAATCTACACCTTGTATCCAGCATAACTACCCTGAAAATATTCATGTGATGTTGGTCTGAGCTTTATATCAGGTGGTAAGAATAGCTGTACATTTGCCTTTACATTGAGGCTGCGCTGATAGGTCAAGGCATGGAACCCACGTGGGCTGAGTGCCAAGGCCATTTCTGACCACATTAACCTCATCACAGACTTTAATGTGTGCCACCCCATGGGAGGGTGGGCTTCCTGGCACATGTGCACCGATGTGTCCAAATGGCAGGACTCTTGCACACAGTCACCGCTGCTCCATCCTGACAGCTCCCTCCAATTATCACTGCCCTTGTTGCATGACTTGCTCTTCCCCCTCGCTAAGATTGTGTGTGACCCCTGACCACCATTGCGCTTGTGGAAGGCAAGGCAAACTGGGGATTGTGCACCCACCCACCCACCCACCCACCCACACACACACACACACACACACACACACACACACGCACACGCACACGCACGCACATACACCAATGCACTTCTGCACAAATGCAATTGATTAGTGAACTCATTTTATCATTGTGTCTGTCTAGGTTATGACCCCCTATTAGATAACATTAGAAAAGGAAATATAAGTTAAAGAATGAAATGCATTTACATTATGGGCAAAGCTGAGAAAGATTTTTAATTCCTACACTATATGTTTTCAACCTTCTTATCCAATATGTACTTTGGAATTGACTGTGAGATATTTTGTGTGTAAGCTTGTGCTTTTTGTAGGCCAAGCCATGGCAGAGGACACAGCCTAGAGACAGTATAAAGCACTGATGAGCCCATAGGCATTTTTTGCTTTTTTTTTTTTTTTTTTTGGATGCTCATTTGCAGTGGCTTGAGCTTTCTAGGAGGAATTCAGGAGAAGTAGGCAGACATGCTGAGAGGACTGAAGCAGATGTGTTTAATTACACCGATAATGATACATGAATACGTGACTTGGTAGAACATCAGTGCACTTTTGCCTGTTGCTATTTGCTTTTGATGGCAGAAAATACATAGAACATTATTCAGTGTATCTCAAATTATATTTAAGATTTTTATTGTCATATTTCATTGTTAAACAGTAAATTCCATTTCTTATAACTCAGTTTTTATAATAAGACTGCAGTATCAAACTGTCAACAAGTTTGTACTATACTGTACACCTTTGTACTATACTACAGGGTGTCCCGAATGTCTCTGCACGTAGGGGACTATGAATGCCAGCACCACATCGGTTGTGCCTTCGTCAGTGGATGTTTGTGGATATCCACTTCTTGGTTAGTTTGCAACACTTCCAGTCTTTTTGAATTTCTAAAAAGTTTGGCAACAGTGTTGTGTGTCATGCGCTTGCCGTGTTTCCTGTTAAAATCCATCGCAACCTTACGAAAGCTTCCTGATCCAATGAGAATAATGCAAAAAGTTCTTCTTTTGTCAAAGGCATTCTTAAAGGCTTTCTGAAAAAATGATTATATTATGTAAACTAAGTATGAAACATTTTGGAAGACATTTTGCTAAAAAGTGTTAATTTCCCCTATGTATGGAGACTTTTGGGACACTGTGTAGTACTACACTGGTTTGAACGCACTATTTTATTGTAGAAATAATGTGGTAATTTATTCTAACTGTAGTTAAATTTGACCTATGAATAAAAATCTAGCAATCAATATAGTTCACATAACTTTCTGCAGGTGAGGTTGAAAAATGATTCAGTTTTCTACATGATTATAGTCTTAAACTGCTTCTATAACCATCTCTTTTATTAATCTTGGACAAAAGTACCTCTAAGTAAACTTCACTGAGATACTTCTCTTCTCTTCCTTGGATTTATGTCTTTCCTTGGGTGTTAGATGGCTCTTTCTTTCTCTAGCTGTACCCTCAGATCTTAGGTAGCCTATTTTATGTAAATTAGATGTACAAAAGGGAAATCTGGTGTGTCACGTGCATGTGACATAAGTAATGGACTAGTCGGTGGGAACTTGTGTCCATGCAGCTGAAGCTGATTCGTCATTTGTGCTCATTTCACCTGCCTTTTTGATAACATACAACAGTTTAATGAATCAGGTTGGTTCTTGCATCATTCTGTACTCTTGTTCCTACAAATTGTTCATAAATAAAAGCCTCTTTAAAGATTGATGCCATCACAAATTCCTCTAAATTGTAGCTCAAAACCTGGTTGCTTTGCCAAGAGGTTAGTACTTGGCCATAGATGGATCTTTCAACAAGTTATCCCCAAATATACATACAAATAAACAAATAAAATATTTGCAAGAACACAACATTATTTTTTTTAAATACCCTGGTCTTAATTGAAGATTTATAATAAGATTTTGAAGATTTTTATCTTATTTGTAAAATAATCCCATAACAATACTTTAAATACTCACAAACAGGCAAACATACCTTTATTTAACTAAAACAATCAATTGCTTTTCCATCCGAGCCAACTAATTCTTTTCCAAACAGCATCCCTGCCTTCATCATGATTATTTTTTTCACTTTAAATTCTTTACGCTTGAAGCACTGCAGCAGTAGCCCCACTGGAAGATGGTATGGTGGCCTGGCTTCCACCGCAGCTATTTGGAATGACGCTTCCTCTGCGGCTCGGTCCCGCTCCCTCTGTTGGATTTCACTTGTCCATTAGTGCCATCTGTGCCCGGCTGTGCCGTCTGTGAGTGTCCGCACTCCGCCAAAACGACTGGCATTTTCTCTCAAACAACCAGGGGATGGTGCCCAGAGCTGTTAGCTGGCAATGATGTACCCTTACCCTGACAAAACTATTCTGGGGAAAGAGGAAGGGTAGTGATTAGAAAACATCTGCATGCTTTCTGTGACGCTGCCTATGCAATTTTTATGGGAAAAGGCTTTCTGTGCTGATCTGTTTACTAGCTGGTGGTGCTTGAGTGAGAACTATTTTTGACATAAAGACAACATGCAATACAATTGTCATGAATGCACACCACTGCTGACTGAAAAAGCTATTAATTTGTTAAAGTTACACTGTTGTGCATTTTCTTTTATGCTCATTAAATATATCTCTTTAACATAGTGGTATAGTGCGGTGATGTGCTAGAATATCTTTGTGGTTATATGGTTTTTGCCAAAGGTTCAATTGGTGGTTAAAGGAAGCAACAGCTTCCTGGTACTGAGTCAACATCCTGTCACGCTGCCTGTGGTTAGAATCTAGAAACCATTTGTGCCTTAGCCTTCTGGTCCCAGCATAGAGCCATGATGCATCTATGTACCTTCCATTTATAAAAACATTCAGAACTTTATGAGAGGAGCTGAATTACCATGAATATTTTTCAATGCTGCTTTTATTGCTGTATTGTGTACTTTTATTAACTCCGGTTAATGCGCTTTAAATACCTGCTGTCTTGCAACACATGTTGGCTTCCCACACTGTTTTAAGCCTGTCATGATGTTTATTTGTCACAATAGCCCTGAAAATTGTCTTCTAGTCAAGTATCAATTCTTATGGCTCCTGTATCAAATGACAACTCAATAGCTCTGTTCTGTTTCTTAATGCTGCTCTCAAACATTCCTGATAAATGGGTTCATAATCTTCGTACTGTATATCCAAGCTTTCTTGGGATAAGAGCCTTGCTCAAGGGCCCTTAACGGTCAACAGTGGAAACTTGGCAGTGTTGATTAATAACCCAAGCCATAATCACTAAGCTTGATTTTTAAGTAAAATTTCTGGTAACACTTTACAATATAGTTCCTTAATTAATGCTAACTTAGCAGTAAGTAATCAAGTGTTACCAGAGTAGTTCCTCAGTAATTACTAATCACTGTAACAAACTACTATGTTCACTAAAGTGTAATGATTTAGTAACTAATATTAAATTATTATGCTGACAAAATGGTAGCAACTATAATATAACTGCAATAAATTGGTCTACTCGTCACTACTATGCTGAGAAAACTGTAATGACTTCTTATTCACTAGATATTATTTTCTAGTCAAGTCACAAATCCCCTGTATCAATGGACAAATCAATTGCTCTGTTCTGCTCTAATGTTGCTCTCAAATATTCCTGTTAAATGGGTTCATATGTATATATTTATATCCTACCATCTTTTCTGATAAGTGTTTAATGTCTATGCGAACATAGAGTGCATTGGTCTTGTCAGTGCACTCAGAAAATCATCCAAACAACCGTCTGAATAATCAAACAATAAATCGATCAAATGGAGAGATAGATTGCCAATATCTTAGTGCCACTGAGAGTTATTGTGTGTTTACCCTCAACTCTGCCTCTGTCATCATTGCAAATATGGACATGGTGATAAACTATATGCAAATGTTTTGATGGTGGATGCTAGCGTAACAGTTTTTTATGATCAGCTCAAGATTAAAAAGCATCACTTCCTGTCGTGGTTTAGTACAGAACTGGTCAAAGCTTGATTGCTGATCATATGCCACAGTACTTCCTCTTTTTTGAAAGGATTCTGAGATAAATATTATGTTAGCACAAGGTGCTATTTTATGTCCTTGTAAATCACAGTGCTGAAGCCCTTGTGAAAGACTTCTCATTTTGGTTTGGTATTTGAATGACCTATATTACTAGCATGCATAAATCAGTACAAAAACTCAGCTTGATTTTTAACTACAAGTTCTGGTAACACATTACAATACAGCTCCTTAATTAATGCTTAAGTACTTACTTACTTAACAGTAAGTAATCAAGTGCTACCATAGTAATTCCTCAATAATTACTAACTTTTTTATGCATTTTAAGTTGAGAATTCTATGAATTAATAAATTAATAGTGTGTTTGTTTGGGTCTTTTTTTTTTTCACAATAAACAGATGAATTATATTCGACCATGTATCAGCTGGACTCCCTGCTCTATCAGACCCAGTGACAGTTAAAAACTGCCACAACGATATTTTTAGGTGTATTTACAGAGAAAAAAAATCAGTCTTAGAGAGCAGGGAATTGCGAAACAGCTCCTCAGAGAGTTCTAACGTCAAGGGAATCAAGCTGTTCCAGAGCATGGGTTTAGCAGAAGATGAGATGCAAACTTGCAGATGGACTGGTCCATTGGCCTGGTGCCCCAGCACACGGCACAATCAGCACATGACATGCTCTCTGAAGCCTGACGCTATCAACATTGTGTGCTATGGAAATGGCTCCAAGCATAAGAACATAGAAAGGAGATGAGGTCATGAAGTCTGAGTTTGGCTGATCTCTATAGGTGTTACATATGTTTGGAAATAGAGGGGGGTAGTCTTTTGATGAGACTGAGGCTTTGAATTGAGATGGAGGGAAATCAAACTGTGTTTTGGAAGGTTTTAATAAGATCATTGTTCTCAGAAATTGTCACGCTCTTTCAAGTTGGTCCATGGACTGGAGAAGAACAGGAAATTTTTTGTTGTGATTATGTTAGCATCTAACTGTAGTACAAAGCAAATAAACAGCATAGCAATTTTGTCATAAATTACAATATTCCTTTAATATAGATTTTTAAAAGCCTTTGTTAAAGGCATTGCTGGATTATGCAAATACTTTCCTATACACTTTAACCGTCCACTTCGCAGCCCATCTATCTGATTCCATGACCACTGACATCCAGCCCTCTATTCTTCTATTCTCTTGGCATTGTCATGGCCAGGCCTTGCCCATCTCAGGCCATCGTGGCACAGAGTGCAGCAGGAAGTGCCAAACCTGGGCCTGCTGCTGCGTTGGAGCGAGTGGTTCAGAGTGGGACTGACCGTATTGTACCACACCTGGTCAGCTCTCTGGGCCTCTGTGTGCAGAGCAGGGCAGCTTTTCAGAGCTCCTCCGTCAAAGCTCTTGAAATCCAGTGAACTTAACAGCGCAGTCGGCCATGGCCAAAACAGCATCTGATGCGCCTTATTTGTTGACAGAACGAGATCTAGCACAGAGGGTCTGCCTCACACGGCTTACAGGAAAGCCTTCCATTCGTGGAGAGTATATGGCACTGCCGGGTTTCATCCAACGTGCATTAGCACTTGCAAAAGTAGGGCAAATGACGGCAACTTAAAGCATTTATTTATGGCCCTGGCAGTAGAGTATTTTTAACCAAGGCATGGTTTAACCAGGCATGGCAGTGGTGATAGATTTCATGTGATGGAGCAACAGAGTTAACTTAAAAAACTAAAGTGTCAATTATTGTAGTACTCTTTGTTTGTATATATGCTGTAAAAATTGACTGTAAATTTTATAGTAATTTACTGGCAACAGGGTTGCCAATAGAGTTGCCAATAAAGTACTGTAAAAATTACAATAATCTGTAAACATATTTACAGCAAAGTACTGTAATGCCTTACATAGTATAAAATAACATAATCCATTATGAGCTCATTTGAATGACCCTTTAAAAACACACACACACACACACACACACACACAGTTGGTGCAGGCTGCAACTGAGCTGAAGATTAAGGGGCTTGCTCCAGGACCCTACCTGTGGTAGTTTGGCAGTTCTGGGATTTGAACCCAAACCTTCTCAGCTGTAACTCAAAACTTTAACCACTGAGGCACCACAACTAGCTCAGCTAGCTTACACTGATTCAACCACTTCTGCTACTGTATTAAATTGCACTAGTTTCCAAATGAGCAAATATACTGGATTATCTGTTATTTTATACTGTGTAAGATATGACAGTATTTTACTGTAAATTACAAAATACAAAAATTCCTCAGAATTGTTGGGGTCACTTGACCATTAACTAACATTAACATTAATTAACTATATGAACTACTATTAGCAGTAGTAACCTACCATGACCAGTGAATGATATAAGCTGGATACTTTCTATTTTCAAAACTGAAAGCATAAATCTACTATTTTGAGGTTACTGTGGTTACAATTACAGTTAACATTTAGGATTCGGTATAGAAAATTTTTATTACATATATATATATATATATATATATATATATATATATATATATATATATATATATAGTTGTATATATATATATATATATATATATATATATATATATATATATATATATATATATATATAGTTGTACATACATACATACATACATACATACATAATCCAATGTCCTGGAAAGTCACAAAAACAAATTGTGTGTGTGTGTGTGTGTGTGTGTGTGTGTGTGTGCACGAGTGTGAAAAGGAATAAGCTGTGCGAGAGCTCCCTCTTTTTGCCAGTTGTTTAAGTGTCTCCAGTGGTCTGAACCGTGCTCTGAAGCTAATAAACTATTTACACTCTGCCACTGAGGGACAGAGAGGCTGACATACACTCACACTAATATATCTGTGTATGTGCAGGAAACAGAGCAGAAACTGTGTTCATATAATTCTGGCACACTTTATATCTATCTACACTGTATACTGACTAGATCAGTTCATATCTTTGATACTTTTTTGTCTTTGCTTTTCATATTTAAATGTTCTGTCCAAAAAAACATTTTCAGGTTTTAATAGTTTAGTTTTCTGTGAGAATGTGTTATTATATTTCAGAAATTAATTATAATAATAGTTCATTTTCATGTGTGAGGAAAATTGCCTGATTATAAAACCATAATGGACCATTTTTTTAAATTAAAAAAATGAAGTGGCCCAGATTTTAGTATGGAATTAAGTATTTAGTATTTCATTGTTTTAAATATTTTATTTTATTTATTTTTTTATTTTTTTAAGAATGAAGCTCTGCTTTCCCCAGCACCTGCAAATCACATTACATGCAGATTTAGTCAATATTCAATTTATTCAGACTCACTCATGATTAATTAATTAATCATTAAATTATTAGAGTCAATTATAAAAAGGTGTCTATTGTGTTATTTTTAAAGAAATAGAAGAAAGTTCATGGAATGTAAATACAGTGTTAACCTTTAGTGTCAAATTAACTTTTTTCTTATTGTCTTTTTTTCTTCCTTTCAGGGACGCTGCATGAATTTCAATCGAGTCCCTCATCACTAGACAGACTTCAATCATCAAAATGCATGGATTGAGAAAATATCAGAGGCAGAAACAATTTCAGGTGTTTTCTTTTGTTTTGTTTTTTGTTTTGAGGCAGTATCCTTTGTCCATTGGCCGTTGTGTTACAGCATGAATTAGCTTAACGATGTTTTAATTGATCATATTGGCCATCTAATTACATCTGAAACTGTTTCCTTTTCTAAAGGCTTAAACTGTGATTTTCCCAACGTTTTAAGCTTAATTTCTGATAAATTAAACAGAACAGTTTGGGCCAGATTTGGATAGTATTTTTATACACACCAAGGGCTTATTCTGACCATATTGTGCCTTATTTGGGGGAGAAAAAACCCACCTAATTTTAAGGACACAGACGGAGGCTGCATTAGAGGGGAAAATAAAAAGAGGAAGTCTGTTTGCCATTGGAGTCAATAATCCCAGTAGGCTTGGTGAGTGCAGAAAGTCCAGCGCCTCTTGGCAATGTCTCACCACAAAGCCTCTCCAGTATCGCCCAGTGCCTAGCGGGACCTCTCTGACTGCAGATCCTGTCATTTTAACACTGAGAAGTGCACACGCATGACAAACTGTAGACAGAGCGCCCTAAGGTCCTGGACGCGCTAAGAATTTGCCCTTTAGTTTTGTGGAGACACCTTTCCATCATCGTGCGCTTGGGACAGAGAAATTAACAGAGCGTTATTTCACCACGAGACATCACATGACCAAAGCGGCTACTTTTGAGGGACTTTAAGAGCTCTGGGCTTTTGTGCCACTTTTTTGTCACTAATACATTCACTATCAAGCTATATAAATGCACCTACTTTTAACATATAGATATAAATATAGATATAGATATGGATATAGCTGTCGAGCCACTGCAGATCTTTCAAATCTCTTACTTAAATGTATCAAACTTAATTAAAATAATTAAAGGCAAGAGCAAGCAGCAGCCTGCGAAGCATGTGCCCATCTTTTTTTATGCCTTTTGACACTGAATGACCCATTACTCTATCTGCATCAATTGGAATTAAAAGACCCATCATGCAAAACCCACAATGCGAATTCTGAAAGGGTGTCAGACGAACGAGTATTGTTCATTTCCAGATATTATCCTCATCACACACACACACACACACACACACACACAGAAGCAAGCAATATATATATTATTTGTACATTCGTCCGACGCGCTGTCATGACGCCGTTCAGGAAATGATGCCAGAACAGATAGAAATGCCATCGGGGGGGAAAGAGGGCAGCAGCTGAGGGGAAAAAAAAGGCTCGAACGATCCAGTCACTTTGGATGCGCTACTTCAGATGCAGAATGGATATTCGAGTGGAAATCTGACAAAGCGCGCCAGCTTTGATGGGAAGCGGTATAGACAATGACCAGTGGCTGGGTCAGTGGGATGTCTCGATGCAAGCAGGGAAGCTTATCAAATGACACTAAAAATAAGTTCAACAACCATCAAGTTTGAGGGGGGAAAGGAAAAGGGGTGCAGACGCTCCTATTCGGTGTGCAGACGAGAGCTTGTAGACGGTAGGGGCATTGCCGAAGCACGCCGCTCTAATTATTCCTTTGTTGTCTTCATTTGAAATTTAAAAGCCGTGATTTACTCCTCAGGCCGCAAACCAAAAAAGTCATGAAATAAACAAAAAAAACCGAGGAAAAATAAAATGTTTTTGCATATTTGGAACAAACTCATTACCTTTTTGGAAAACATATACAACATTTTTATTTCTTTTTCTTATTTTATCTTATGTCAAGGATTCATGAACTGTTATTCATCCTAATCAGATATTTACACAGCGCTAACACAGCTTTTTATAATACTATCTCCGCATGTAAAAGTTAGCAGCACAATTCAGCCTTGGTCTCTCCAGTGCACTGTTGTGGAGAGCTTGAAGATTTTTTTTTTTTTTTTTTTTTTTTTTAAAGATATATAATAAGTATTTTTTCATTCTGTTTTTCTTTTAAGTGCATTTTATATTTATGTGTTTTATAATCATCACATTGAGTCTCTCTTTTTTTATTTGTGCACTATAATGTACTTTCACAAGGATAAGTGGCTTCACTTATACTAAAATGCCTCATATTCCTGTTTTGCACCTTTTTTATTTACAAGACTGAATTTTTAAAATATTTCTGTGTGTAAACTCTTCAGTAAACAACACCATCAGCATGAAAAATTGTCAGTTTTATTATTATTATTTAATGTGATTTTATGTTCATTTAAACTTTTTCACATTTTAAAGTGACATGCAAAGTAAAAACAAATACTATGAATCAGTATAATAATATTGAACAGAAAATGTTAAAAACTTTTTTTTATGAAAATAGTAAATTAATTAAAAATGTTCAATTTTAAGAATCAACATAAGAATGCACTATTCTGTTATTAGAATTTTTGTTTTTATGAATTTAAATATATGATAATACTGTGATTTTAAACATTGAATGTGTAATTTAATTGGCATCAAAAGAAAAAGTGTATATTTTCAGGAATAATTTATTTAACAATAACACACAAGTTCATGTGGATCTGCTCCAACCTTACATAATACTCCATTTATGTCCTTCTTTTTAATATTCCAGTAATTTTCATTCATATTAAATATTGCTAATATTGCTTATATGCATACTGAAAATGTGAAAAAATGAGTGAAAAGAAGTTTGCTGGTTGATGCCTCACAGACGACATTATTTCCGTGTGTAAGTAGACCGATATAAGTTTATACATTGCAACAGTATTCACAGATATAGTATTATGTTTCATGTCTGCTAAAATATCCTGTATTCACAAAATATCGCTATGCATTGTGAGTGAAATCCATCTTCATGGAGCTTTGCTGAAACATTTAATTTGCATTATTGTTCTGTCCATTTGTATGAAATAAATGTAGCTATATTTTGCCAAGTGGAACTGTGGTCACTCTGCATAAGCACCCAGATGGTATCACTGAACACTAACAGATTCAACAGCCACACACATAAGCAGATTAAAGCTCAGCTGAGCATTTTGTGCAGCTTAAAACACATCGCAGTAACATTCAAAGATTCAAACCCGTATTTTCATATGCTTTTAATTCCGCTCATTTATGAATGCTTTCTAGGAAAATATCTGATGTAAAGAACTTTTTCACAGGACTTAAATAGTGTACTACATCGTACCAACAACTATAACAACAGCAACACATACTATAAACACTTAAATTACATCCTTCTTTACATCCTTCTTTTCTTCGATTAATTATTTAAAGCAGTAATTACACTCAAAAAGAAAAATCTGTGAAACTGAACAGTTAGTGACACTCTGTGTTTGTTGCTTCATGTTTAATCATGACAGCAGTTTTATAAACTTTAAGGGAAAAGTGAAAGGACACTTTTTTAAGGGAAAAAAGATACTTCCGTAAAACAATACTGTGACGTCCTCACTGGGTAGAGTTTATTCAACTGAATGTTATATCCAACTCAGGACATTGTATTATTTTACAGTGTTATAACTATAACATTTCATTTAAGTATGTTTAAATATAATTATATTAAATGGAATTTATGTACATAAATAATACATTTTAATTATGTATAATTTATTATAATTTATAATATTTATATACAATTTATATATATATATATATATATATATATATATATATATATATATATATATATATAAAATGAATTAATTAAAATACAAATAAAATAAAAATGTAATTAAGGGTAGCACGGTGGTGTAGCTCCAGGGTCCACAGATCCATCTTTGTGGAGTTTCATGTGTTGTCCATGTGTCCTACCTCCCAAGAACATGTATGTAAGTGGATTAGTCACGCAGAATTGCACCTAGATGTGAATAATTGTGAATGTGTGTGCATGGTGACCTCGATGGACTGGCATTCCATCAATGGATTCCCAGTGTTCCCAGGATGGGCTCCACCATGGATCCACCATGACCAGGATAAAGTGATTACTAAAGAATGAAAAATACAATTATTAAATGCCTGTCACTGACTTCTCAACTGATTTACCCATAATACCCCTGCCCAAATCTGCAGGTCTTTGTTAACACTATTTTTTTCAGCCTGAAAGACTGTTAAATGAAAAACTGGAACATTTTCCAGTTTCCAGTGTTGCCTGATCAACATCTGTCACATCTGGAGCATACGTGTGATTACCGCAAGACAATAATTTTGACATTTCCTCTATTGAGAAGAGAACAGAAAATCTGTTTACACAAAAATCACTTTTTTTCGAGATCTAAAGGCAGTTGCTAGGGCAGTCAATCAACATTTATGTGAGAATGCTTTCATACTTTCATGCTTTTCAGTCAAAGTTATCTGTAAAGCTTTTTGTAGGGGTATTTGTTAGACTCTAAATCTGTATTCTTTAAGAGTTAGGATAACTGTTCCAAGGAAAAAAAAAACAGTGAAGCACAGTTTAAGCATTTATAGACAGAATTCAACACCTGCCCTTAGACTTTATTACTTATACTTTTCCTGCTCCAGTCTGCAGGACTTTATGTTCAGTCTTGCACTCCAGTTGAATCTTGTATCATTACAATGCATGACTAACACCATCTCACACCTCTCAAGGCCATAGCTGTCTGAAATGAGGCGTGATTGAAGTTTGATGAAGCTGCTTTTAGCAGTAAAACAACTTTAATGCAACGACAGGTCAGAGTAGAAAATGCGATGCCCACACTAGGAAAGTGGTAAGAATTAGCAGCACTTGACGGCTCATTATTACAGCGTTCGCACTGTCTGATGGTCTGCTCATGAGGCGGAAATGTTGTATTACATGGTTTTAAATGAATAACTCAATTTTTGCAGTTGCTTGATGAAGCAGTTTTATCTTCCCATTTTGAAAAATGACAATGTTAAAATGATAAATGATAAATGTATCCTAGAAAGTGATGCCCTGGACAAAACTCACAGTGCATTTTTATGAGTAGTGCATAATCAAGCTTTATAAGACAATATGTTAAAATTATGTGGATATGCAACTAAACTCGAAGTAGATTATATTTATATGTGCAGTGTATTTTGAAGTTATTATTTTCTGTACCATTATCATCACAATGCATGGACATACATATAGTTAAAAAGCATCTGTCTAAACAGAAAGGGGTGCTATTGAGTTTTCAGGACATTTTCAAATAAATTTATATATACCTTTTTATAATAAAGTTAGATTATATTTATTATGAAAAAAATGACCATTTTTATGGATTTTAACAAACCAAAAATTTTTGGTTAATTCCCTATTCAGTATAAAAAAATATGGTCTTTAAAACAAATGTTTGATGACTGACAAGCAACTAGAATAAGAACAAGGGACCATATGCTGATTTTATAGCAGTAATAAAATGAAACTGCACTTCCTGTGGCTGGTTTTAAGTGAAATGGCTGGCTTAGGCAGCTGTTTGCTCCTTAAGCCACAGTTGTCACAGTTTTTACAGAATCTTTGGGATCATATAACTGGATGATAACCTTTCATAATGCGGCTGTTCTATGGCTGCTAAGACTTCACTCTTGTATTTGAATGCAAATAAACTTAATCCACCTCATACTGTAAAATATTTTGTTGTTTCTAGGATTAGGGATTATACAGCTGGAGGATTATACTTTTATAAGTTTCTTGCTCAACAATTTTGGCATTAAGAATATAATCAGAAGGTTTTGGTGAGTAGCTAAACTGATTTGCAGGACATAAACTGAATTATTGTTATGGACGTTCACCTTCAGTAACCACTTTATCCTGGTCAGTGTTGTGGTGGACCCAGAACCTATCCCAGAAACAATGGGTGTGAGTCTGGAATATACCCCAAATGGGATGGCTAGATTGTTAGTAATTAGGATTGTTCTCTCCTTGATGCAAAAACACCCTCGTTATCCTTCTCACTGAGCTGGATTATTGTACTCATGGGTTTTTATGTATCCAAATATTTAACTGTTCACCTAAAGTTTTAACAATTCAAACTTTGTTTATTATGGACTGAATGTGATGTGAGGGTATTTTAACCGTGTGTATTATTGTATTCATTACTTCATTTGGGCAGGTCAACAGTCATGTGACTCTTTTTGACAATGACAAGATGATTTTACATGTATAAAACCTTATATTTGATATTTCTAAAATAATCTCTAAAAACACTATGATAAAATGTTTGCATTTATTTATATAGCCTTTTCTGTGCATGCCAATAATTTTGGGACACATTTTTTAAGAAAGGTATTTATAAAGTACAAGCATTTAAAAATATATATTAGTTTTAAGGGGAAAATTTAAATCATTGTGTGAAAACTGTGTTTTGCATAGTCACTTTTGTTTCATGGAGGGTGCCAATAATTCTGGAGTTGTGTAATTAATTAATAAAACAGAATTACTTCACATTTTATTTCATAAACATGGTGTTTTGTTTTATGACCCACACTGTAATATGATAAAGAAATTTTAGAGAACAGTACATTTGGTTAAACATATTTTTTTTAGTATAACCATCTATAAAGCAGATTTTATGATGATACCTGAATATTAACATCACCTACTAGAAAACCAGACTGCGGAAAAAAAAAGGCTCAGCACAATATGTGTAGTGAACTACCAGCAGGCATGCGCTGACTCAGACTCCAACACACTCACCTCAGTGCTGGAGGGCCAGAGCTCCGTCTGTTAATGCTCAAAACCCAACACACAAGTGTCGGTTCACTGAAGGCCCCTGGATGAGAGTAAAAATATTGTGCAGGCAGCCTTTGGTTCCACTCAACCTGGCAATGAAAATGACCGAGGAGCCTTGCAGCCAATCCAAAACGAGGAGCGTTTATTCGCCTCAAACACTGCACACAGAGTCACCTTGCTGCTGGTCAGGAAAGTTCATTTAATGAACATGGAGAGGGGAGATGGCTAGAGGTGATCGTCCTGTCATCACATTTTAAAACCCAGTATTAAAAGAAGGTTCAAACAGCTTTTAAAATTTGCAAGCAGATGTTATGGAAATTTGTGCTAATGTTTGAAATTGCACATCTCATGTGCAACCTGTGTGAGGTGACATTTTGACCATTCTTTGTGAGATCATTGCTTGGTGTGTGTGTGTGTTTTTGTTCCCATATTCAATTCAATTCAATTCAATTCAAGCAGCTTTACTGACAAGACTATATAATAATATACAATACAATATATTGTATAGTATGTACAATATATAATATATAATTGTATATAATATACTGTTGCCAAAACATTGTTAACACATAAGAACAACAAGAGAACTTCAGTAATAACAAAACTAATATTATATAAAAAATAACAGTACAAATACTAGTAGTCATAATGATCATAATAGTCGACACTCCAATAAAAACATCATCGAAAAAAGAGTATCAGTATGAAACAGAATTACAGGAGGAGGCAATAAGGATAGGAGTCTGGGGTTGGGGGTTGGGGGTTGAATGTTTCACCCACTATCCATCAGACGGTGGCATGTTGTTCTATTTCACCACACATGGATACCTTCTTGTGTTTGCAGACTCCTTCAAAAAGTCACGTAGTGGCGTATGACTTAACATTTGCAACAAATGCCAGTATCTTGCAGCCATCTTTCCCTTTATTTGTCTGTCTTCATACACATATTGGAACTCATGTAAATATGTGACAGCTTCAACGGCAGCCGGATCTACAAGAACCCTGTTCCCCAAAGCTGGTGATAGATTCGTATCCTCTCCTGTCATCTGTGCTTGGGGGGTTTCCTCCGGGTACTCTGGTTTTCTCCCCAGTCCAAAGACATGCGTTGTAGGCTGTTTGGCATTTCCAAATTGTCTGTAGTGTGTGAATGGGTGTGTGAGTGTGTGTGCAATTATGCCCTGTGATGGATTGAGTCCCCTGGTGATAGGCTCCAGGCTCCCCCAAGACCCTGTGTAGGATAAGCGGTATGGAAAACAGATGGATGGATGGATGGATGGATGAATTCTGTAGCTGCTAGTTTGAGTTGGATTCCCTTCTTAGCTTGATTGCCTTGTTAGCTGTCACTCAATGTGCTCCACATGAGTTGCTCCACATGAGCTATGGACTGGTTTTGTTGCTCATTATGCCATTCACCTATCAGTCTCTTGTGGGTTGGCTTCCTTCAGCCCTCTGAGCTTTTCATATTGCTCACCATCTAGTGATCTGCGGGCCTGTGAATACATGAATACATGTGGTTGAGTGGACCTCTCTCACCGTACTACTCCTTTGATCAGTGAGGTTTTGACGTTAATAGGAGTCTGCTAACAGGCATACAGGGGCTCCACCATGGGGTTCTTTAAAGGGCTTAAAGGCTCTCCACCTTGTGGTTCTCTCTATTATGAGCCCATGCAGAATGCCAAAATGAAACTGGGGTCTATAAAAACTGCCTTTTTGCTAGCAATCACCTCAGCCAAAAGAGTGGGAGAACTGCATGCCGTGGCGATGAGTTTGCCTTTCACTGATGGCCAGATGACTCAGGGGTGAACTTCTGGCTAATCCAATAATTTTTTTCCTATGGTAATATCACCAAATTTTGCAGCCAATCAACTAAACTTGCAGAGAACCTGCAGATTGTTCCCTATGGTGCCCAGTATGCACCTAAGAGTATAATCTGGACAAAATGGTAGCTATTTGATCCTCAATTTAGCTGAGCCACTAGGTAGTAGGCATCACCACCATGACTTGTATCTGGGCTGAACATCCAGCCCTGTGGCAGGTGGGCGCATGATTTAGCAGGAGTTTGGAGTGGGAATGTGAGCAAATAAACGTGGCAAACCCATCTCTCATGTGTAACTGCTTATTTAACATGCTGTTTTTCTTTCTTTTTCTATCTCTCTCAGTGAGTGGGGCTGATGTGTGTGCAAATTTGTGTGAGGGTGACAGAAGAGCTGAGCTGAACTGAACTGAACCAAAACAAACTGAGCTGCTGGAAAGCTGCCGATTTTTTTGGTTGTTTTTTCTGTGGTTTGCCTTTTTCCCCCCATAAAGCCATGACATGCTATTCTTGAAGGAGTGTGCCTCCTTAACTTAGAGGCCTACTGCTCCAAGAAATCTGCTCTGCTGCTACCTGGGCATCACTATGCACCTTCTCCAGATTCTGCTCTAGAGGGTTCACATCACCCCACTCAGTGGCGTGAGTGTGGCAGTTATTTCCATGCACCTTTCCAGTCCTAAGGTGTACTGGTTTATCATGGCATACATTATGAAGGTGATTCTCACCACCCCTGGTTGTTAGGACAGGTGAAATAGAATGCAAGTTGTGTTTGATCATCAGATAACCACCAGAGGAGGTGGGAATCACCTGGATAACTTCTTGACAAAGTCATGAAATGGGCTCTACTCCATTTCAATTTTCAAGTCTACAAAATAACAACCACATTCAAAAAAGGAATGATTTCGTGGCTTTAAAAATTGTATTCATTCTTAAAATCAGCTCTGTTTTGACAAAGCAACATCACCACATATGTAATCATCTCTTTCTTTGTGTTTGTAAAGTCATGTTAAGGCAGATCTCCCATCTCCAGATTGGTCCAGCTCAGTCTGTCTGGAGCGAGCGCCAACTTTAATCCAACCTGGCCACGGGAGAGTGGGGCCAAGACAACGTGCTTTACTACCTCAGCTGCTCCAAGTTCTCAAGCAAACAGCCTTCCCACGCACCTCTTCCCTGTCGCTGGCATCATTGAACATTACGATATTTTCTCCGTGTTTGCCGATGGATGATGGGCCCTCATTGCTATGCGAGTGCCAGATGAATCATAAACCTATACCATATGCCATCGCAATTTGCTGATGGGCCCAAGCTGTTTTGGTGGATATAAAATCCAGCGATTATAAATACTTTATCCTTAGTGAATATGAAAAAAGCACAAGGTGGGATGGGCCCAGCCTTTCTTATGGATTCTAGCATGGGTCAGCAGGTGATGAAACAGATCAACTCTCCAACATTTCCTGGGCTTGGGATGAGAAACCACATAAACAAGCTGAAAGGGTAAATACCTACACTTGATACATGTCTGGCATACAGATTTATTTTGACCTAGTTTTTTAATAATAAGGATTTTACCTTGATGTTCCAAGCCAAATCAACAATAAATCGGGTTAGTTATGGGACACTCTTGATCTTTTTCCATTACATCAACTGCATAGCATTTGCAACATAATCATCACCAAGCAATGAACAAGAGGCTAACATACACTATATGGCCAAAGGTTTGTAGATACCTGACCATCACACCCATATGTGGTTCTTCCCCAAACTGTTGCTACAAAGATTAAATCACACAATTGTATAGGATGTCTTTGTATGCTGTAGCATTAAGAGTTCTCCTTCACTGGAACTAAGGGGCCCAAACATGTTCCAGCATGACAGTGCCCCTGTGCACCAAGTGTGGTCCATGCAGACATTACTTGCCAAGGCTGGATTGAAAGACTTCGAGTGTCCTGCACAGAGTCCTTACTTCAACCCCACCGAACACCTTTGGGATGAAGTGGAACTCCGACTGCACCCCAGGCCTCCTCACCCAACGTCAGTGCCTGACCTCACTAATGCTCTAGTGGCAGAACGAGCACAAATCCCCACAGCCATGCTCCAAAATCTAGTGGAAAGCTTCTCAGAAGAGTGGAGGTTATTTTTGTTGAGAATAAGTGTGAAAAAAAAAATCCTTTGTCCAAAGTCCTTTGGATTAATTGTCATGCACAGATCTAAACTGGATGAGATTAAATATAAATATATATACTGAGATGTCACATTTAATCCTTGACATTGTTTTTGTCATGATTTTCATTTTGTAGTAATTTCCCAGAGTTGCTAAGGGGGAGAACAGCAGCACAAATATTTTGGACCTTCAATAAAAGTATGCCTTTGTCAAGCATTTGCAGTTGCATTCATATGTATTGTTCTAGTCAACACATTTATGTGACTAACAAGTGAGACTGCATTCAACCACATAGTTAGGAGCTGACAATAATAAAAGTAACCAGAAACAAATGCAAGAACTTTGGGAAGAAGAAGAGAGCCATAGCTAAACATGAGAGTTGTGTCCCTATGGGGAACCATTTAAATGTCTGGGTAGAAACCTGAAACAGAGCATTTCCCTTCCAGATAGGCTCCAAGTAGAATCCATTTATGAAAGTAAGAACCCTGAGAACCTTTGAGGAATCATTTTTTTTTGAGAGTATAGAATAAAAGAGATATTTGAGTAGATCTGTGTAAAAGTCATATGTCATTCCTATTTTCTGCCTTTTTTATGCAATTTCCTGTCCTTATTCTCTCCATATGCATGTATTCCTACAGAATCCAGAATTTCCTACAGGCAAATGGGTTCTGAGGGTCTGAATTCTCAAACTGTAGGCAATCAGCCAGAAAAAAAATCCATTGTTCCACCCTACAAAACACACAAAACTGTCTTTTATTCAGACTGGTTTGTTTACTGCCATTTGGCTTTAAAAACAATTTATCCAAGCATACAACATGACCTTCCACTATAATCCCTAACTGCCACCAGCTGTGCCATGTTATGCGATTATTCTGTACACAGAAGTTTACTTGTATCTATACATAAGGCAACAGTTGTCCTGCTTCCACCACATTAACCAACACTGAATATAGCCTTTTGTGAATAAACAAGTATGAGTATGTGCAGTCCAGACCAAAAGTATGCAGGCAATGTCAAAAGCAAATCGTCTCATAATGATTAACATGGTTGGAAGCAGTTGAAGAGGATTTTAGATGCCAATTCGTGCAGGACATTTCAAGCTCCCTTATGCTTTTAGGTGGACTGACCTTTTCAATTCAGACCACAGACAGAGTTCAGCATTCTGCAGAATGACATGACGATTGAAAAACATGGGTTTTGTGTCTATAAACCATTTCTGTATGGATCTGAATGTAAATTTGCACTGAATAGATTATTGAAGGATCTAACAATGGCCAAGTCTCAACCTAACGGCAGAGTTACCCTATAAATATGGTACTTGGAATTGGAGCTGTTGGACCACCAGTCTCAAAACATGAATAATCTACTACTATATTTTATAGATTTTAGGGGTTTTCCTTGTATTCCCCCTTGTATTTTTAATTTTTATTATTTTTTTTAAATAACCTCACAATCTTGTAAGTGACCAAAATAGTTTGATCACAACACGATTTATGCTGTAATTCCAATAAGACTTGGTCATGTTGCAATCTGTGGAACATTTCCAAACAGTTTTTATTACACAGGTGGCACTTAACAGTTGATTTTAATACTTGATAAACCCAATAATCAACTCAACTCTACAATTCTCTCAGTGATGTAGGTAGTGGTGTTTTTAACTGCTTACATTTTTTATATACATTACCTGGGTTATTCAGGTCAACATCTATCTGCCTTTTTTGTTGCTGTTGTTATGCTCTTTGGGTTTCCCAAAATCAGATCAGATTTTCCAAATTTTACATCTGTCTTATCTGATTCTAATATTATCAGTAATGCTACAAGAGTAAAAATGCCTCCTCTGAGGCCTCCTGGATTCTTCGAGTGGTAATTTAGATAATTTTTTTGTAATCAGCATAAATTGTCAAGTTTTTACTTAGTGACTTTGATTTCCACTCCTCCCAGTCCTCAATATTTTATGGATCATCACTATCGCTATGATCAGTGCCTATGTTTACCATTACTATTGCAATTAATGGAAGATTTAATGTTCTTTTCACATTATTCTAAATGATTCCATCCCTCATTTTTAAACCTTTTATTACATATAATACAGTGAAATTTGGAGGCATCATATCCTTCATATTGGCTCATTGTGGGATAGGAATTGACCTGTCAACGTTCAATGACATTATCATCTTTGTATTAAACTCTCCTCTACTCTTCGGCACTTAATACTCCTGTTAGAGCCCATAACTCATCATTTTAGAGCTAGTAGGATGGGACGTACCCTCCTCGTTTTAATAAAGCAAGCCTAAAACTGCCTTTACTTTTACATTTTATGGTCCGAAGCTGTATTAATGCTTAGAGTGCTGTAATTCAATCACTTTCATTGTTAAGAAATGCCTTCATCCATCAATATTATGTAGTTTTATACACTCTAAGGTATGGATAAAAGTGGGCGAGGCATGAATTGTCTTTAAATGGAGCACATTCCAACTAAAGGTTCATTAGTAAGGACATTTAAGTGGTAAAATATAAATCTTACAAATGACTGCAAAATTCAAACACATTCTAAGTTTTCTGATTGCTGGAATTTCTCTAAAACTTGAATGAATACTCAGCTATAAGTTTGTCCTTTTGACCTCCCATATTTGTTTAAATGCAGTCGTTTCCCAAATTCCAACTATTTAGCTGTAGCTGTGTTTAGGCCACAAAGTACATCATAAATTAAATTACAAATTCAGATGATACAGTTATTTCAGTTTCCTGTTCAAACTGCTCAGTGTTCCTCCAACAATAACAATCGTTCCACTAGTTGCTATTGCACATCCACACACATTCTGTCTGACACAGATGTTCGGCTGTGTGTGTGTGTGTGTGTGTGTGTGAGTGAGACAGAGAGAGAGAGAGAGAGAGAGAGAAAGAGAGAGAG
Organism: Pangasianodon hypophthalmus; assembly: GCF_027358585.1. Lineage (NCBI taxonomy): Eukaryota > Metazoa > Chordata > Actinopteri > Siluriformes > Pangasiidae > Pangasianodon > Pangasianodon hypophthalmus. The sequence goes on along the minus strand of NC_069733.1, from coordinate 12,266,032 downwards.
AGAATTTCAAAACATTGTTACTGTTGCCCAAATTGATATTTTTTTAAACTGTTTTTGCACTTTTTTTTATATCCATTAATATCCAGGTCAACAGCTATCTGTCTCTTTGGAGTTGAAATCTCTAGTGATGACAAAGAGATTTGACTTGTATGCCACCTCAGACTTATACCCAGGGAATAAGAAATGAGTTTCTGGGGACTGATGAAAAATTAAAATAATAATGCTTTTTTTGCCACATATGTTTTTCTTAAATTCTTTTTTGTTAAGATAAGTAGTTTCTCCAGCTTTTTAATTCTACAGTTGATTTTATAGATTGTAAAATTACCCAGGAAACCAATTCCTTCAAAATTTTAAGTAAAATAATTCATAATTTCATTTGTTAAATCTTAATAGAACTTTGCATAGTTAACTCATACCATGAGTAAACTTTAGCTTTGTTAATTCAAGAACCTCATGAAGGTGGTTGATTACTAAAATAACAATTCAGCCAATTTAAAATGTTTGTTATGTTAAGGAGAAAATAGAACCATCTGGTTTAGTTCTTGTTTTCTTTATTTGTGCTCTAGTTTCAAAATTTCTTGCACCCTGATCATTAATACAACCTGTACCACTTCACTGTGTGTTTGGGTCTTTGCAAAGTTTTATATTTCTAATTCATGTTTTCTTATCTTCCCAGGTTCTTATCTTCCCAGGTTCAGGTCCATATACTCTTGTTTACAGTCCAGTCCAAGGCACATTTTAGCTACTTTCTGGTTTTGAGCCTGTCTGTAAGGAGCGGTTACAACTGTAGATTTTACTGCAATGACTGTCTACCTGTATCATGCTCGTGGGACTTTAACTTGTTTTTTCTATATGTTACAATATGATTTTTTTTCCTGTCATGTCTTTATGCTGCCAAAAGATCACGTCACATAAATCTAAATAAATAAATAAATAAAAATTTTAAATACCATCAGTGTATGTACCTGATGACCAAGTTATATTACATTTCCTGAGAAATTAGTTTGAGACACTAGGAAAAACACTGAGGTTAAAAATACTATATTTAAGTTTACTTTGCTGCAGAAGAAACTGTGATACTGCTCTTAAAGTCATCAAGACAGTATCTATTCTATCCTTGACTGAGCTGCTATCTATAAACAGTGAGTTTTCTCTTTTTTCCATTCTGGTATTATGTAGCAGATGAGATAGACAAGAGGTTGGGGGTGAGCAGGACTCACAATAGCTCTCACCCCAACCCTGGGGCACACCAGGTGAGAGATAGAGTGAAAAAAAGAAGTGAGAGAGAGCTGAAGAGAAAGAGAGAGACACTCGCAGCTGTGGAGGTCTTCTCAGGCAGGCGATAGGGCCCTGCAGGCAGCTCTCATTATCTGAAGGTCATCCTTTTCATATGAGCAGAACACGGTGACATGTTAAAGGCTGTCCTGGCCAATCTGCCTGACATGACTTGATGGTCAAAAGGAGTAGTAGTCTGATGGACAAAAACAAAGGGAAAAAATCAATGATGCTAGTGTGTCAGGAGACAGTAACTTGTACTTACAATATGGTATTACTATTGTTAATATGTTGAATATATTGAGTTTGTCTGATGTGTAGCTTATGAATACAATTTGTGGACCTCTGAGAGATATGTCTTGATAAGTTGTGGACTTCTCTTGGTTTAACTTGTATGTCTTTATAAATCATTATTTTTTTAGTGAAATATTTTGAGATATTCTCCACTCATAGTGCTCAATTTGTCACCCACTATATGTTGAATTACTGTATATTTATATTCTTCATTTCAGGTTTTAGATTTTATATGCACATTCTCAGTTACATTTTACCAACTGAAAGAGCATCTAAAAACAGGAATACTTCTAAAATGTATATATCAGATTTACTAATACTACATTAATATTATGTTTTATTATATTTTAGACACAAATAATACAAATATACAATTTGTGATCAGAATTATTGACACAAAAACCTTCCATGATATAGAGACAGACAGTGAGAAATTAAGCTATGTATTTGTAGTGTGTAGATAATGAATAAAAGAAAATGAATAAAAGACAAATACATTGAAGCCTGTACCATTCAGTGGGCACTTCTCCGGATCCCGGCATGTAACCCAATTAGCTCATAATTGATGTACTTTGAAATTCATTAACTCTCAATCCAAAGGCTAGCTTATAATTAACTGTCTGCTTTGCATCCAGCATTTAAAGGACGCCACTGTTATTAATTCTGACTGAGGCACTATGGTAAAGCCCTCTGCTCACTTGCACACCCTCAAGAAGCCATAAATCAACTTTAGCACTGTCAAATCAGCCATGCTTTAAGTAGGGTCAGATGCAAAAGGCCATGCTGTTTATCACCAATTTTAGCTCTGGAAATGGACTACAACAACAGAAAGCAGAAACTAAAACTGACACAGGAACACATGGAAAAATGTACATTATGACAAAATTAACAAGTATGTAATGCTAAAATATTTTGAAAAAATTAAGATATTCTGTACTGCATCTTCAGAATTCTATTACATTTGCACCTTTGCTACAAGTAAGGATTAAAACACGACGTAGTTGTTTGATGCAGCCAGACATGACAAGGAGTTACTGTTTCGACCCTGAAGCTGATCATTGCCATATGCGATGTGTAACAGCATGTCCTGATGTGTTTTATTCCTTTTATACAACAGCAATTTGCCAGTGACATATAGAGTTTTATCAGTTATAGTTACATTTAACGCTGTGGAATGTCTGTTCCTGTTATCACTTACACAGCTATAGTCACTCCCTCAAAAATCACTCTTTTTGCTCTCTCTTGAAGATTAAAATATGCAGCTTGTCATGTTACCTCCCTACCCGGTCTAAAACCAACCATCAATACTTCTCTCCCACTCATCAACACCTCCACTCTATCTCCCCTTCTTCCATAGCTTCCTGCACCCTATCATCCCTTCCAGACCCTGACTCCTTTTCCTCCCTACCATTGGAGTTAGCCACAGACACTTTCCTCTCCTCATTTTCCTCATCCATGGACCACCTCTGCCCTCTATCTTCTAAACCCAGGAAGATTTCCTGCCCTCTTTCTTGGCTGTTGGATGTGTTACACAGCAATCAGAGAGAATTAAAAACAGCAGAGAGAAAATGGAAGAAGTCACAACTCGACACAGACCTTGCCTCTTACCGCACTCTCCTGTCCAAATTCTCATCTGAAGTGACTTCTACAAGGAAAAGCTGGAATCTTCTGAACAAGATCCTCACAAGCTCCACAATATCTTTTCTTCACTACTCAACAATCGTCTCCTCCTGCTCCGTCCTCCCTGACTGCTGAAGACTTTGCCTCTTTACCTCTTATGATTCTTATGATAAAAATCTGCCAGACCTTCACTTCTACTCCAACTCCTACACTACACACTCAGGATTCCTCTTCTCCTTCGCTGGCACATTTTTCTAAACTAGCAACAAAAGAGATCCCGCAAGTCATCTTGTCCTGCAATCCTACTACCTGCCCACTGGATCCAATCCCTTCCACAATGCTCCAGACCATCTCTCAAGACCTCCTCCCTCCCTTCATCACTACTATCATCAATGGCTCCATAACATCTGGTCATGTACCAACTGCATTCAAGAGAGCAAGGGTTATTCCCATCCTGAAGAAACCCATTCTGGATCTCTCTGACATCCGCAAATACTGACCTGGATCATTTCTCTCTTTTCTTTCTAAAATCCTCGAGCGAACTGTCTACAATCAACTGTCTCTCTATCTCTCAAAGAACAAACTCCAAGATCATAACCAGTCTGGCTTCAAAGTGGCACATTCCACAGAGACTGCCCTTTTGGCCGTCACTGAGAAGCTACATGCTGCTACATCAGTCCTCATCCTCCTTGACCTTTCAGCAGCGTTTGACACAGCAAACCACAAGACTCTCTTGTCCACCCTCATGAGTCTAGGAATTCATGGTGCAGCAGGATTGGAATTGTTTTGCTTCCTATCTGGAAGGTTGGTCATATCAGGCGACATGGAGGGGATCCACATCTGATGTCCCACAAGGCTCAGTACTTGGTCCTCTTCTGTTCTCCCTCTATATTCCATCACTTGGTGCGGTCATATCCTCACATGGGTTTTCATACCACTGCTATGCGGATGACACTCAACTCATCCTCTCCTTCCCTCCCTCAGACACTCATGTTTCTGCTCAGATCTCAGTATGTCTGGCAGAAATCTCATCATGGGTGACAGCTCATCAGATGAAACTTAATCCCAGCAAACTGAACTGCTGTTCATCCCAGGTGATTCATCCGCATATCAGGATCTTGCAATCTCCCTAGTAAATTCTCTGATCTCATTTCTGGTTAATGCACGCAACCTTGGGGTAAACAGGGACAATCAACTGTCCTTTTCCTCTCACATTGCTAATCTGACACGCTCATGTTGATTACTCCTTTATAACATTAGGAGGATTTGTCCATTTCTATCCACACAGGCCACTCAGGGGCTTCTTCAGTCACTTGTCATTTCAAGACTGGACTACTGCAACTCACTCCGGCAGGTCTGCCTCTGAGTGCCATTTGACCTCTGCAACTGATCCAGAATGGAACTACATGACTGGTTTTCAACCTTCCTAAGTTCTCCCACACCACCCCATTGCTACACTCCCTCCACTGGCTTCCTGTAGCTGCCTACATCACATTTAAAACACTGATGCTTGCCTACAAAGCCAAAAACAGACCAACACCCACTTACCTTAAAGCACTTATCACATCCCTCACTGCACCACGCTCCCTCCGATCCTCCAAAACCATCTCTCAGGGTACAAGGAAAGCATGCATCAAGACTCTTCTCTGTTCTGGCACCTAGGTGGTGGAATGAACTTCTCCTAGATGTTCGAACAGCCGAGTCACTGGCAGCCTTCAAACGATGTCTAAAGACTTACCTCTTCCTAAAGTACTTAAATTAGCACTCAAAAAAAAAAAACACCTTTGTATTGACTAAGTGCTTGTTACTATATTAATTCCCCAACAGAGGATTT